>NC_137098.1:3555096-3775096 GCF_949357685.1 Gobio gobio
GGGGAATGGACTGTTTTCCCCCATGCTGACTCCGCCCCCAGCTATGACACAACGCCAACCAAGTCTGTCAGTCTCGCACATCCTGCATGTTTGTAGTTTTTTGCCACTTTTTATTATTGTTTGTAGTTCTGAATCAAATCTTCCTCAAAAGCGCGATGGTTTGTGGGCAATATTAGCCGTTATAGTGTGCACAGATGCACACATCGAAAATCTACCGGAAATAATAGACCATCCGGGGACTTTTGACACACTCTTTTCAACATACTATGCTTTGGGACACACTTATTGTAATCTCACATGCTACTTAGGATGGATTGTATTAGGGCTGTACGCAAGGGCGTAGATTTGGATTGAACATTGGGGAGGTTGAACATTGGTATGCTGCCTGTTATTTTATTTTTTTATGAATTTTTTTTTATGTGTATTGTTATTGGATAATTTATTTCTTCCTATCATCTATCTATCTATCTATCTATCTATCTATCTATCTATCTATCTATCTATCTATCTATCTATCTATCTATCTATCTATCTATCTATCTATCTATCTATCTATCTATCTATCTATCATCTATCCATCCATCCATCCATCCATCCATCCATCCATCCATCCATCCATCCATCTATCTATCTATCTATCTATCTATCTATCTATCTATCTATCTATCTATCTATCTATCTATCTATCCATCCATCCATCCATCCATCCATCCATCCATCATCTATCTATCCATCCATCCATCCATCCATCCATCCATCCATCCATCCATCCATCATCCATCCATCCATCCATCCATCCATCCATCCATCCATCCATCTATCTATCTATCTATCCATCCATCCATCCATCCATCCATCCATCCATCCATCCATCCATCTATCATCTATCATCTATCATCTATCTATCTATCTATCTATCTATCTATCTATCTATCTATCTATCTATCTATCTATCTATCTATCTGTATGCTTTAACTGATTACAAATTCAATATGAAAGACACAACATTTAGACATTTATTTTAAGATTTTTACATTCCACCTTAATGCATTTAAAAATGTTTTTGAAAGTGAGTGAGTGAGCCACTTAAATCGTTCATTCATCCAATTCGTTCAAAAGTCAGATTCATTTAGGAAGAAAACAAACACCGATGTGAATACTTTTGTCATTGATAATTACAGACACTATTGAAAATGAACTAGCAAAACAGACGGCTGCTTTGGTAACTTGTTATTCCAATAGTTATAGCTAAATACATTGCAATGGATTAGCTACTTATATGTGGTGTGTACTTAGCTATTACACAATATTCTCATACCTCATTCTCACTACATGCTTTATTTTTTTTGCATCCCTCTCTGACCAGCTTCTCTTCATTTTTTGCGCTAACGTTACACATGTGCTCTCCCATTCAAACACACTCGCGTTGTTTTGGTGAAAGTGCGCCTCATTGATTGGGCATTACCAATGGGTTCAGTGGAGGGGGAGGATTTTTTTGTCTGATTTATTATGACAAACTCATATTTGATTTGGAACAAAATTATTGTTACAAAATAAATGAATTCTACATATTTTTCATTTGATCTACTGTGATTTTCATGTTGAAATATTGGGGGGGGGGGGGGGGGGGGTTTGTAACTTATGGATTTGCATATTGGGGGGTTACCATTCCCCCCATCCCCCCCATAAACTACGCCCCTGGCTGTACGATTCATCAAAAAAATAATCGAAACCGACATTCAGTACCTCTAACCGACGTATTTTCCCCATGTCGGTTATTTCGGTTTTAGTCACGTGACACCGCCCCATCAAGTGCAGTTTGCAGGCACACAGAGAGATGCAGGAGCAGTTATCTGTGTTTATAGATGCCCACAATCACTATAGTAACTGCATGTTTTACACAGTTTATACAGGTCAGTTAATTGCTGTTCTTATAGCCTATGCGCTGCCACACACACACACACAGCGCGCGCAAGCCCCAAAGCCAGATCGCTTTCACTTTTGTCCTCATAAAGTTTGTCAAGTATGTGCGTTTAAAGGCTTGAACATTTAAAGCGATTGTGCACTTTTCAAAAACAACAATACGGAAAACTTCTCTGTTCAGTGCTCAGCTTTTTTCTATGACATAGAGATCCGAGCCGTGTTGCGTCTCTGACAGCGCGCGCCCTGAAGGCAGATCTATCACCTGCGTCCTCACAAAGCTTGTCATTTGTATGTGTTTTAAGGCCTGCCAGTTTGCATAATAAAGGGATTTTAGACCATCAGATGTGTATTATGTTAAACTAATGCCTGATATATTGACACACGAACACTTGCACATCACGTGAAGATCGCGCGCAGAGAGCAGCGCAGAAACGCAGTGTCAACGCTGTCCTGTGACTAAAGTAAAGTCACTAAAGTAGCTCAGAAACTCAACCATTATAGGCATATATTTTAATATCTTTGAAGTAAGTACAAACCACAGCTTCATAATGAATAGAGACAGTAAGAGTAATTCACACACACCATCACTCTCTCATTAATGCATTCAAATAAATGTAATGTAGGCCTACAGTGTTAATGTATCTGTATCTGATGTTCAACAAGCAGAAATCTGCCCCATAGACAAGAACTGCTGAAAGTGAACCGTTTCCTTCAAGTATTTTAAAATCACAAAGAAATGCACTTTTTCATTAGAAAAAAAATTCCACCTTTAATAGTAGAAAATATTTACAGTATAAACCTTATCAGATACTTACTCAAAAACCTTATGAGGGCAAAAAATGGAAAGCAAAAAATAAATCGTAATCGAGGTCAAATGTTCAATTAATCGAGGTTTTGATTTTTGGTCAAATCGTTACAGCCCTAGATTGTATGCACATTGGGATGCTTCCCGAAATCGCATACTTCCCTACTATACAGTAAGCGATTAGAAGGATGTATGTCGAATTCACAGTACTGAAGAGCAGGCAAAAAGTACCGGGATGACCTACTACTCCCGGCGAGATTCTGAAGTGTGCATACGATGGACACTTTACTGTGAGGATTTATGAATGGCAGTGACACAACTGGAAGGTCACATGGTAATGACAACATGGCGAATGTTGGTGAACACGAGTGCATGTAAAGATACCATACGTCACTGCAAATTTACATAACGCTGAGCGTTGTTGCATCGCTAACGGTTGCTGTTTGAGCATAGAAAATCGGCAACTTTCATTGAAAATGAAGGACATGTCACTTTTTCTCTGCAATTGGCCGTCAGTATGAATGACCAGTCAGATCCGTCTAGATCAGTCAGTCTACATGTATAATTACACTGACAAAAGCCACCAATTCAAGACCTCTGGCCTGGCTCTGACAGCGCTATCAAGTTAAAATAAAAAAAAGAAAGAAAGGGGTGGGCGGGCAGGGAAAAATCAATAAGAAGAAGCCAGCATTCTAATGCCTCGTTAATGGGCCGGAGTATTAATTATTCAGCCGAGGCCATTTTATCTACTCGTTAAAGTGGCAGCTGGGAGGAGAAATATGCAGCATTGTACAACATGTCTAGGGTCATTACCAAACCGCTCCTCTCCCGTCTCTCTCTTTCACACACACACCAACATGACCTTATCTACTGAACCTCTTTTACCGGGAGAACGTGTGTGTGAGAGAGAGTGTGAGGTGAATAAAAAATACCAATGCTATCCAGATGCAGATCAGCCTATCATTGCGCCTCTCCCATCCAATCCATCAAGCCCCAGTCCATCTTGAAGGCACGCGGGGGGAATTGAGATTCCTCCAGCTGGCCCTGGGTGTGGGCGCGTGACACGATTCCTAATGACACTGCAGCAGGACTCTAGATCCCATTTGATTTATTTCTCCATCCATTACCACGACAACAACACACACACATCATCGTCCGCCATCACTGTCATTATGACATCACAAAGTCGAGCGTTGCTCCTGTAGGATTGGCGGTGTCAGGGAACATCTGTCAGAGGCAGTCTTTGCCACTTGGTATTAAAGTCAGGCTGGGCAACCCGTAGGCCGGATGGATCTGAGAGTCCGCCCTCTTCTTTGTCTGGTTGGGCTGATGTTAACTGGCTTGGAGCGCTGGGGGATGTGGATGTGGATGGTTGGGGGAGTTTGGATGTCAAAGAGGCTTGGCAGAGTGTTCCGGTCCAGATTCTGTCAGTCGGGGAATGTGTTTGCTCCAGAGACCCATAACACCAGTTCTGATTGACCGGTTTAATCTCGCACGTTTAGACGGTTTAAATTGTTTCAGCTCAGTTGAGATGCTGTCTAGGATGGATATCAGCCAGGGAGCTTTTGTCAGTTCAGCCTCCTGATTGTGTAGGTGTGCTTTATTAAAGTCAACTTTATAGCATATAACTTTATTTATAGCACTTTTAACAATGCAGATTGTTTCAAAGCGGCTTCACAGTGTTAGAGTAACTAAACCCTAAACCAACTTTTTTTAGTTAAAGGTGAACTATGTAGGATTTTTGCAGTAAAATATCCAGAAACCTCTAGGCCAGTGTTATATATTTTGTTCAGTTGAGTACTTAGAATATCCCAAATGTTTCCAACTATTTGTAAATCGTGAGAAATTGCTATTTTAACCGAGGAACCGGGACGTGTGAGCTATGCGTGTGAGGGAGTCGCCTGTCGATTGCGTCATATCTGCGTCACCCTCGGTCTCCGGTTTTATTCAGTGAAACGCTTTACTCTCACTGCAGTGTGAACAAGTGTCATAGCAGCCGCCGAGCGAACGTCATAACTTCCTTTTCAACACACTCAGATATATCTAATACGATAAACAGAGTTGCGTTACCTCATATACTCATGACTGGAAAAGAGGAAGTGGCGCCGGCAACCGTGTCATGATAAAAGTCCCGCCGGCGACTATGCCATAATAACAGTCCCGCTCTTCAATCTCTCCAGCGGTTCCTCAGCTCCACAACACTCGGCCCTGCTCTGCTTCACTACAGTAACGTTAATAATCGCATCCATGAACATGATTTCTGCCCGAGTCCTATCCCGATTCTTTCCCACCGGCTGTGAGCTGAAGACCACATGTCCCAAGATTCTGCGCTCAAACGTGCCGTCATCAAACTACGCCTTTGTTTTGAACAGGCGACCTCTAGTGGACGGAAAAGTTACATAGTGTAGCTTTAAAGTCAACTTTATAGCATATAACTTTATATATAGCACTTTTAACAATGCAGATTGTTTCAAAGCGGCTTCACAGTGTTAGGGTAACTAAACCCTAAACCAACTTTTTTTAGTTAATGATCTGTAATACTGGGGCTTTATTAATGCTGTTCATTGATTTGAGTAAATGTTTTGACATTTCAGTATAAAGTGTTTTAATTCTATAAAATATGGTGTAAAACCGGCAAAGTGCTGCCCTCTTAAGGTTGAACGGTGGCTACTGCAGTTGAATTTTCCTATTGGACGTTGTGGGTCATCGTGACGTAGGATGGCACTGCCAACGGCTCACTATCCTCGCCCCTGGCACGAGCTCACCACGCCCTCAGAAATGTTTCCCCCAATCACATGATGAGAGCGGCTTCACTCCAGTATGAACTGTCATATTACATGAAGTAGAAACATTATGAATGAAACTGACTTGACACTTGCTTTAACATTGTATTGAAGAAAATACGGTTAAATAATGCAGTTGTCAGTACACGTCAGGCTTTTCTTGCGATATTATTGCCGCCCGGCGTCATGTGTACAGAAGATCATTTTCATACATGAGACGCACTTTCAAACCCTGACACACAAGTGGTTGCCTCGGTAACGAACAGCAATAGAGACAGAGCGTATTTAGGCCACGCCCACACCGGGGGGAAAACAATCGAACGCTCTCCATTGACTTTGCATTGTGTGAGGCTGCCTCATTGTCATTTCGGACTTAAAACAAAAAACAGAACAATGTCTAAAAGCTGATATGTG
The DNA here is from genome assembly GCF_949357685.1 of Gobio gobio. Lineage (NCBI taxonomy): Eukaryota > Metazoa > Chordata > Actinopteri > Cypriniformes > Gobionidae > Gobio > Gobio gobio. The sequence goes on from NC_137098.1 coordinate 3,561,022, forward strand.
ACAAGGTGTACAACAAACAAGCTAAAAAACACAGAAATAAGTTTTTATAAGCTGTCGACCCAAAAAAACGAGCGTTTAAGAAGATAAAAGTGGATACAGGCAATACGAAGTGAAGCTTCAGCTGAAGAATGGGTCAATTTTGGGATCCTGACACTCAGTGTGTCTCAATATGTCTATGTGTGCAGTAAACATTTTGTCACTGTTAAGTCAAATATCCAAATGTCCGTTTTATATATTATATTTACTGTCGCTGATTACGTTCCTCTCTAGTCATCGTAGTTCTCAGTGTAATATGACCCGTCTCTGTCTCAATGGCCTGAATCCACTTTTTTGTACTTAAACGCTCGTTTTTTGGGTCAACAGCTTATAAAAACGTCTGGTTTTTTGCTTCTGGGTTTTGTTTAGCTTGTTTGCTGTACACCTTGTCACATATCAGCTTTTATACATTGTTCAGTTTTTTGTTATAAGTCCGAAATGACAAGGAGGCAGCCTCACACAATGCAAAGTCAATGGAGACGGTTTGATTGTTTTCCCCCCCGGTGGGCGTGGCCTTCAGATTATGACGCGTGTCGCTCTGTCTCTATACCGTTACGTGCTGGCGTAATAACTTATTTGAGGAAATCCGTTTATAATAAGCTTTTAGGTCTGAACTTATTGATTCAGGTAATTTGAATGAAAATACATCGTATGTGTATCAGATAACTGATCTTTTTTTAGTGGCATTCAGTATAAGGATTTGACTGTTTATAGATTAGGTCAGTTCTCTTGCGCTGCTGCTTCACTAGCATCGTCTGCATCGGGAGTTAATGCAGTTTGAGCAGCGGCTCGCATTGATAAGGCTCCGGGTCTGTGTCTACAGACAATCCACGCTCCTCCACTTCAGGTGAATGTAGGAAAATGACCGCTCTGTTGCAAAGCTGGCGTCATTCCAGTCATTCTCCATCTTTGCGACTCGCGAGTCAGACAGCTGTCAATCAATCCATTACTGCGGGTCTCAGGTGCACAACAAAAATTGCCAGTGGGTGGAGTTAAGCTCTGAGCAGGGGTTTAGTTACCCTTTAAACAGGAAAATAATGCAGCAGAATTTCAATTCAAAATTGCTAAATTCATTTCGATTATCATACTGTGACAGTGTGGGCTTTAGATCAGTAATTTAGTTTATATGGTTAATTTAGTTTAATAATTAGATTTATTAGGATATTTAGTTGGAAAATGTTACTGTCCCCAACTGAGCGAGCCAAGCCAGAGGCGACAGTGGCAAGGAAACCAAAACCCCATCAGGAGCAGAATGGAGAAAAATAAACCTTGGGAGAAACCAGGCTCAGTCGGGGGGGCAGTTCTCCTCTGGCCAATAAGTGCAATATTCAAAAGATCGGAGGCAACACGTCGGAGACGGGTTTATTGAGGATGACATATCGATTTAACAATTATTAAATTGTAATATCCGAACAATCGGAGTCGTCACGCCGGAGACGGGTTTATTGAGGATGCCGTGTCGATGAGGCAGTTTCAGGGGGAGTCTAATAGACCCTTTACACATTTACGGGTTTCTCAGAGAGGAAGTCGTCATAGTTGGGTTAAATATTATAGCTGTGAATGAGAGAATACATTCAATATTTTTCTGTGTGCCCATTTGCTCAAATAGCAAAAGAAAAACGCTGCAGTTGTGATTTCACAACTTTGAAAAAGAGGGAAAAAAAGAGTGAGATTGATAACGGCAGTGAAAAGAGAGAAATATGTTCATTTTTACCATCACTCCCATAAGACGCTATTACTAAACACCCTCACAGCAGCGGTAACTTTTTTATTGTAATTTGATGTAAAAGTAATAAAATACAAAGTATTAGTATTATAAATGTACATATATTTAAAAAATAAAATAAAATACAAAAAATGCTGCAGGATTTACGATATTGATTACCGTTAAAACGCGTCATCACAGTCTGTGAAAAGGGTCTCTCAGACACTTCAGGGTCCTGTGTTGGTCTTATCTGGGCGCAGGTCCAGCATCTGATCTGGATACGGCCCGGATCCGGCTGACTGCAGTAGACCTCGGGATAAAACAGAGAGACATTCGTACCAGTGTTGGGGAATAACTAACTAAAAATAGCTCCACGACTAAATCAAATGTTTCCATGATAGCTCAGCTTTCCTAGTATCAAGTTTTTACAACAATTAGTAGTGTAGAAGTAAAATAAATGCTACATCTCGTTTTGTTACATTTTATTGTGCATATATATATACTGCCAAATGTTTTGGGATCCCATTCTTAATCCGTAGGGTTTAATATGGAGTCGGCCCACCCTTTGCAGCTCTAACAGCTTCAGCTCTTCTTTCCTCAAGGTTTAGGAGTGTGTTTATGGGGATTCTTCATTCATGATGTTGGACGAGAAGGCCTGGCTCTCAGTCTCCGCTCTAATTCATCCCAAAGGTGTTCAATCGGGTTGAGGTCAGGAATCAAGTTCCTCCACACCAAACTCGCTCATCCATGTCTTTATGGAGACGCTTTGTGCACTGGTGCATGCTGGGACAGGAAGGGGCCGTCCCCAAACTGGTCCCACAAAGTTAGGAGCATGAAATTGTCCAAAATGCAGTGGCGTTACTTTGTTTTAAAAAGTGGGTGGGACAGGTGTGTGTCGGAGGTGGTATGATATAGCATTGCTAATACAATACTATCTCAGATATAAATATACAATAACAATTGCAGAAATTGCATTGGGTTTTATTGATATAGAACTCATGTTTAATGTGATAGTTTCATTCTTGAATCTATATATTGTTATTTCCGAGATTTTTCACGTGAATAAATGCATAGATTCTGGAAATTTGTTTGTATTGTCTAATGGTACATTTTTTGTTGAGCGTGTCAGAGGTTCTGGGTTCTAATCTGCCCTTGTATAGTTTTTTTTTTCTCATCAAAACCGAATATTATCAGCGATTGTATATCAAGCGTTTTGTTTTGTGATTTCACCGGAACAAATAGAAAGTCTCTCAACGGCGTCAAGCAATAGATTAAAGATTAATAGATTACTCACTGATTCATAACGCTTCGAAGCTTCATGAGGCCGTGTTTTGAAATCGTCATCACTATAAGTCGTTATTTAGTCGTTATTTTAGTCGTTATTTTACAAAAACTATTCTCGCCGATTCATAAAGTTATTGTAGAACCACTGTAGTGAGATGGACTTTGTAACGACGTCTTTAGTGTCTTTTAAGGGTCTTGAGAGTGTAAAGTGCATTGAGCCAATGGAGGCCATCAGATTTACACTAAAATATCTTCATTTGTGTCTGAAGATGAACGGAGGTCTGACGGGTGTCGAACAACATGAGGGTAAGTAATTAATGACAGAATTTTAATTTTTGGGTGAACTAACCCTTTAATAAACAAATGAAATGATGCTCTGCTAGTTAACTGGAGAGATTTTGTATGTATTGGGTAGGTTCATCCGTGCCGCGAGATGTTTCAAAAAGTAGAGACAATAGTGACCCTGGCAAAAAGTGGTGGGGACATGTCCCACCCGTCCCACCTGCAAATTACGCCTATGCCAAAATGTCTTGGTGAAGCATTAAAGGGTTAGTTCACCCAAAAATGAAAATTCTGTCATTAATTCCTCACCCTCATGTCGTTGGACACCCGTCAGACCTCCGTTCATCTTCAGACACAAATGAAGATATTTTAGTGTAAAGCTGATGCTGAGAAAGGCTTCAGATAGGCCTCCATTGGCATTCAGTACATTTACACTCACAAAACCCATAAAAGGCACTTAAAACGTTGTTACAAAGTCCATCTCACCACAGTGACTCTACAATAATTTTACGATGCGACGACAATAGTTTTTGTGCGCAAAAAAAATCAAAATACCCAGAGATGCGCGAGAATATGACGCAGATCCGGCGTTCGGACACATGACCCAGAAGAGATTTGTTTACAAGCAGAGGAAGACACGCGTATCTAAGCTGTTGAATTCTACATTGATCGTGCTTTAGGTCTCGGCGTAGTTCTCAAAATGGGGCTAAAGTGTGCATTTCATGGATTCCCGAACCCCGGCGCTACGTCATATTCTCACGCATGCGTCGTGGAGGCACACGGAAGACAATAACAAGTTGGATAAAAGTGTTATTTTGTTTTTTTTTGCGCACAAAAACTATTGTCATCGCATCGTAAAATTATTGTAGAGTCACTGTGGTGAGATGGACTTTGTAACGACGTTTTAAGTGCCTTTTATTGGTCTTGTGAGTGTAAATGAACTGAATGCCAATAGAGGCCTATCTGAAGCCTTTCTCAGCATCAGCTTTACACTAAAATATCTTAATTTGTGTCTGAAGATGAACGGAGGTCTTACGGGTGTCGAACGACATGAGGGTCTGGAACTAATGACAGAATTTTTATTTTTGGGTGAACTAACCCTTTAAGAATTCCTTTCACTGGAACTAAGGGGCCAACCCCTGAAAAAAAACCCAGACTCGTCCATAGGATTGTCAGACGGAGAAGCGTGATTGGTCACTCCAGAGAACACGTCTCCACTGCTCTAGAGTCCAGTGGCGGCGTGCTTTACCCCACTGCATCCCACGCTTTGCATTGCACTTGGTGATGTAAGTCTTGGATGAGCTGCTCGGCCATAGAAACCCATTCCCTGAAGCTCTACACACTGATCTTGAGCTCATCTGAAGGACACAGAAGTTTGGAGGTCTGGAGCGAATTCTGTGACCCTCAGCATGCGCTGACCCCGCTCTGTGACCCTCAGCATGCGCTGACCCCGCTCTGTGATTTCACTTCATGGCTGAGTTGCTGTTGTTCCCAATCGCTTCCACTTTGTTATAATCCCACTAACAGTTGAGCGTGGAATATTTAGCCATGAGGAAATGTAGAAGCGTCTGCAGGCTGCTTGATTTATACACCTGTGGCCATGAAGGGATTGAACACCTGAAGTCAGTGGTTTAGAGGGGCGTCCCAATACTTCTGGCAATATAGTGTATGTGAATAACACTGATTTATACTTGGTTGCAGTTGCTTTTGTTGGGACTGTGGTGCAGTATTTCAAGGTCAGGTTGAGCTATGCATGTGCAATAAAATGAAATGGTTTAAATAGTTGCACGTGTGCATGACGTTGAATACGTTTGACTATCCTTCCATCCATCTGTCCTTCCACAGAACTCCCACTCTCTCTTTCTCTGCACCTTCTCGCTCCTTGTTTTCCCTCGTCTTCCTCACAGGCTGAGGTATTTATCTTCTTTATTCGAGGAGTTTGAAGGTTGTGGGTCGGGCTGATGAATGGGGCAGTCAGTGATGTGCAGCCACCTCAGGGGGCCAAACGAGACAGCTATTTAGTGACTGAACAAGACACATCGCTTTTCTTTTATTGTTTTCAAACTGCACAGAGGGAGATAAAACCCCATCTGGGCAATAGGAACAGAAAAGAAGGGAATATCTTGTGTGCAGGGGAAATAGCCTCTGGATCCTCGCTGTGTATACATACATACTGGAATATCTCGATTTGGTCATTCTATTATAGCCAAGACTTCCTCTCAGTCGTGTCCATTCATATGCCAGCTCAACTGGGGGAAAAATTCGTCAAGTCGTCAAGTACTATCTGAGAAAAAGTGAGCCTCTTTTTTACAAAACACATGTAGTGACAGTGTGTTGTGATGTGATATTAGCATGTCTAATGTGGCGTTCACACCGGACGCAATTCGCACGAATAATTCGCGCTAATAGCGCGAAGGTGGACGCGTGTACATTTTGAGTTTACTCGCGCGAATCGCGCGTGACATTCACTGCACAACAGACGCGAATTCGCGTCATGGGCGGGGCTTCCGCCAGCAGCTCGTCTCGTTGAGAAATGGCTGACATGGGCTGTGTTTACACGTCTTTTTTTTGTTAAAATCTACTGTTAATGTGTGACTTTTTCAGTCGATAATGTAGTTGTTTAAAGCTCAAATCTGTGGTTTATTTATATAAAGAGTGCCTATTTGAACATTTTATCTGCCGTTGTCGGAGTTGTGAGCTCCAGTGGATCAGCGGTGCTCAGCGCTCGTCAAAGCCGGTGAGATCAGCCTTTCCTCAGCCAGTCCTTCTGCCGCTGGCTCTGATGTCTCTGTGGCGTCTCCAGCTATAATTCGTCTTGTAACGGCCGATCTTTGCTCTCATGGATCTATAATTTGTTCCCTGGCAAATCGTTTAGGCTGAGGGCAAAGTGAAGTTTCATTACTTTATATTTTTAGGCTATAACTGTACGTTGCAGTTGTAACGTTAGCCTACTAGCACTGACTTTGAATGTTTGACTGCATTGTTTGTTTTATTTCATGTATAGCTTGTTAAACATTACTTATACTTTTGTATTATTGATCAAACATAAACTTGCATTTAACAAAAAGAGACTGGGTTGTGTTTCATGTCATTTAATGTTATCACAGTGATAATCATATTGTCTGAACCAGATATTAATATACAGATTTTCTCCTCATTGTTGTCACTACTAGAGCAAGCTCCTGATTGGTTAACGCGGCGCGAAATATCCGCCAAAGTTCAGATTTTTCAACTTGAGCGATTCCCGTGAATCGCGCGTTCAAAACGCTCAATTCGCGTCCTTCGCGCCGCCTCAATCGCGCGAATCTTGCCGCCTCAATCGCGCGAATCGCGCCGCAGAATGCCATTTCGCGTCTCTGCATTGACTTAACATGTAAATCACTCGCGCGAATCGCGTCCGGTGTGAACGCACCATAAGTGCTTTAGCCAGCAGGGGTCAGTCACGCTGTATTTGACAACCGATAGACAAAGGATAGAGTATGTGTGGAATATACCATGTGCTGCACACTGCAGTATATACTGTACAATGCATACTATTTCTAATAATAGTATGTGAAGAAACTGTCAGATCACAGATACAGTAAAGTATTCAATGTGCAATCAATGCCAAGAACGAGTAAGAGCCACGAACTGACATATTTAGCGGTGAAATGCATTTTGAATCTGAATTGCACGGTTTGCTGATTTAAAAAAAGCATGTTCTGATTAGGGTTGGAAACTTTCCATGGGAATTAACAGGAATATGTGGGAATAAACTGGGAATTTTGCAAAATTGCAGGTTAGCCTATACCAGGGAACGGTTGAAAAAAATTTGGAAAAACCTAATCTTGGTTAAAAGTTAAACAACCAGATTTATTTTTTTTTATTTTTTTTGAAAGAAATGACTTTTATTCAGCAAGCATGTGTTAAAATTAGGGCTGTCAAAAGATTAATCGTGATTAATCGCATCCAAAATAAAAGTTTGTGTTCACATAATATATGTGTGTGTGTACTCTGTTAATTATTATTTATATATAAATACACACACAAGCATGTATATATTTAAGAAAAAAATATTATTTTTATATATAAAACATTTATATATATTATAGATTATATAAATGTATATACAGTATATACATGCAAATATTTCTTAAATATATACATGAATGTGTGTGTATTTATATATAAATAATAATTAACAGAGTACACACACATATATTATGTAAACACAAACTTTTATTTTGGATGCGATTAATCTTTTGACAGCCCTAATTAAAAGTGATAGTACAGACTTATATTGTTAGAAAAGATTTCTATTTTGAATAAATACTGTTCTTTTTAACTTTTGATTCATCAATGGCTCCTGAAAAAAGTATCACAGGTTAAAAAATATATCATCACGAAATGTTTCCAAAATTGATAATAAATCAGCATATTAGAATGATTTCTGAAGAGTCATGTGACACTGAAATATTTTACTTATTTACTAAATTAGAAGTAATTAATTTGAATATATGTCAATACGCAAAAAAAAACCTAACATGTCCGCTTATGACCAAAAAAATGTTTATATTTCTGCTTGTATATGATATAGTTCGTATAAATTTCCCTACACTTCCAATTAATTCTCATAAATTCCTATAAATTCTCATAAATTCCCATCAATTCTCATCAATTCCCATACATTCTCATTAATTCCCATAAATTCTCATACATTCTCATTAATTCCCATAAATTCTCATACATTCTCATTAATTCCTTAATTCCCATAAATTCTCATACATTCTCAAATTTCCATAAATTCTCATAAATTCCAATAAATTCTCATAAATTCCCATAAATTCCAATAAATTCCAATAAATTCTCATAAATGCCAATAAGTTCCAATAAATTCTCATAAATTCCAATAAATTATCATAAATTCTCATAAATTCCCATAAATTCCAATAAATTCCAATAAATTCTCATAAATTCCAATAAATTCTCATACATTCCAATAAATTCCAATAAATTCTCATAAATTCTCATAAATTCCCATAAATTCCAATAAATTCTCATAAATTCCAATAAATTCCCATAAATTCCAATAAATTCTCATAAATTCCAATAAATTCTCATAAATTCCAATAAATTTCAACAAATTCTCATAAATTCCCATAAATTCCAATAAATTCTCATAAATTCAAATAAATTCCCATAAATTCTCATAAATTCACATAAATTCACATAAATTCACATAAATTCACATAAAATTCCAATGAATTCTCATAAATTCACATAAATTCTTATAATTTCCCTTAAATTCTCATACATTCCCATAAATTCTCATACATTCCCATTAATTCTCATACATTCCCATTAATTCTCATAAATGCCCATACATTTTCATAAATTCCAATAAATTCTCATACATTCCTATTAATTCTCATAAATTCTCATACATTCCCATTAGTTCTCATAAATTCCCATAAATTCCAATAAATTCTCATAAATTCTCATAAATTCCAATAAATTCTCATAAATTCCCAAAAATTCTCATGAATTCCCATAAATTCCTGTTTCAAAATTGAAATATTTCCAAAATTCCCCAAGATTAAGTTCCCATGGAAATCTACCTGAAACATTACGCCCCTAGTTCTGATTGGCTGATGGAACCACAGAAACGATCTCAATCCCTGCGACTATCCTGAGTGGTGATCAAATATAAAATGATGTAAAATATGTGCAATTTTTATAAATGAAAAATATCACCTTACAAAACATAATGTCAGTAGCAGTGCTGGGTAGAAACTGGTCATATTTAATCTGAATTAAGTAATCAGATTAAATAAATAAATACTTGTAATTAGATTATATTGCATTTTAAAATACTCATAATCAGACTACATTGATTACATGATTACATATTATTCACAAAATGGCAGTAAATGTCTCCTTTAAAATCATTTTAATTATAATTTGAATTATCGCTCAAGTTGAACACTGTACTTGTATTAAAAACACCTGCATATAATTACAACTGTAATTAATTTCTGTAATTACATCTATAGCAATTACACTGTTGACCCTTTAAACCAAACCTGTCCAAAGCTGAGCAGCAAAAGTGTTATTTGGTACAATGTACTTATTGCTTCTGACACAAGTAAGTAGTTCAAGGCACCTAATGTAAAGTGTGACCCAATATGAATCTTTATCAAATCTTTATAAAAAATATACAAAGAACGACCAGAATATTGATCCTCCAGCAGTGGAACAAATGCTCTTAGAGAAGAAGAGAATGAGTAAAATTGAGAAGTATAGATTTTCCAGAAAATAGAGAGGCTTTGAAAAATGGTCTGAATGAAACATGTTTTGATGGAGTGGTGGTGGTAGAGAAAGAGGAAAAGAGGGAGAGGGAGATGAGGTTAGGGCACAGAGAGACGAGAGTAGGGGACGACAGGAAAAAGACGGAGGCTGCCCGTGTCCTCACCTCTCTTTCCATGCAGACGAGCATATGTGGGCTGACAAGCTGACATTGCCAGCGGAGTGTGTGGCACCAGGCAGGCATTAGTGTGTGTGTGTGTGTGTGTGTGTGTGTGTGTGTGTGTGCTGACATCCAGCGAACAGACAGCTGATGGCACAGATTAGCTTCAACCTTACTGGTGACTGTCAACCAGCACCACTGACACACACATCTCTCTCCACTGTGACCCCTGACACACACACACACACACACACACACACACACAAAATGCTGGGTTAAAAACAACCCAAGTTGGGCTGAAAATGGACAAACCCAGCGATTGGGTTAAATGTTTACAGTTTTATTTAACCCAACTATTGTTTAAAAATGACTATATGGCTCGGCTTAAAATGAACCCAAAATAGGTTAGATATTAAAAAGCAGACGCATAAATACTAGAAGCAACAATACTAATCAAAAGGTGAACATTTATTAATAACCAATTGAATTAAAAATGTTAATTTATTAAACATATTAACAAATGTTAATTTCCAACATACTTTGGGTTCATTTTAAGCAAAACAATAGTTGAGTTAAATAAAACCATCCAACCCCTGGGATAAAACAACCCAATCACTGGGATAAAACAACCCAACCACTGGGATAAAACAACCCAATCACTGGGATAAAACAACCTAACCGCTGGGATAAAACAACCCAATCACTGGGATAAAACAACCCAACCACTGGGATAAAACAACCCAACCGCTGGGATAAAAAAACCCAACCACTGGGATAAAACAACCCAATCACTGGGATAAAACAACCCAACCACTGGGATAAAACAACCTAACCGCTGGGATAAAACAACCTAACCGCTGGGATAAAACAACCCAATCACTGGGATAAAACAACCCAACCACTGGGATAAAACAACCCAATCACTGGGATAAAACAACCCAATCACTGGGATAAAACAACCTAACCGCTGGGATAAAACAACCCAATCACTGGGATAAAACAACCCAACCACTGGGATAAAACAACCCAATCACTGGGATAAAACAACCCAACCACTGGGATAAAACAACCCAACCGCTGGGATAAAACAACCCAACCGCTGGGATAAAACAACCCAATCACTGGGATAAAACAACCCAATCGCTGGGATAAAACAACCCAACCGCTGGGATAAAAAAAAAACAATCACTGGGATAAAACAACCCAACCGCTGGGATAAAATAACCCAACCACTGGGATAAAACAACCCAACCGCTGGGATAAAAAAAAACAATCACTGGGATAAAACAACCCAACCACTGGGATAAAACAACCCAACCACTGGGATAAAAAAAACAATCATTGGCATAAAACAACCCAACCACTGGGATAAAACAACCCAACCACTGGGATAAAACAACCCAACCCCTGGGATAAAACAACCCAACCACTGGGATAAAACAACCCAACCGCTGGGATAAAACAACCCAACACCTGGGATAAAACAACCCAACACCTGGGATAAAACAACCCAATCACTGGGATAAAACAACCTAACCACTGGGATAAAACAACCCAATCACTGGGATAAAACAACCCAACCGCTGGGATAAAACAACCCAATCACTAGGATAAAACAACCCAATCACTGGGATAAAACAACCCAACCGCTGGGATAAAAAAACCAGACCCCTAGGATAAAACAACCCAATCACTGGGATAAAACAACCCAACCACTGGGATAAAACAACCCAACCGCTGGGATAAAACAGCCCAACCGCTGGGATAAAACAGCCCAACCGCTGGGATAAAACAACCCAACCGCTGGGATAAAACAACCTAACCACTGGGATAAAACAACCCAACCGCTGGGATAAAACAACCCAATCACTGGAATAAAACAACCCAATCACTGGGATAAAACAGCCCAACCGCTGAAATAAAACAACCCAACCGCTGAAATAAAACAACCCAACCGCTGGGATAAAACAACCTAACCACTGGGATAAAACAACCCAACCACTGGGATAAAACAACCCAATCACTGGGATAAAACAACCCAACCACTGGGATAAAACAACCCAACCGCTGGGATAAAACAACCCAACCGCTGGGATAAAACAACCCAACCGCTGGGATAAAACAACCCAACCGCTGGGATAAAACAACCCAATCACTGGGATAAAACAACCCAATCGCTGGGATAAAACAACCCAACCGCTGGGATAAAAAAAAAACAATCACTGGGATAAAACAACCCAACCGCTGGGATAAAACAACCCAACCGCTGGGATAAAAAAAAAACAATCACTGGGATAAAACAACCCAACCACTGGGATAAAAAAAACAATCACTGGCATAAAACAACCCAACCACTGGGATAAAACAACCCAACCACTGGGATAAAACAACCCAACCCCTGGGATAAAACAACCCAATCATTGGGATAAAACAACCCAACCGCTGGGATAAAACAACCCAACACCTGGGATAAAACAACCCAATCACTGGGATAAAACAACCTAACCACTGGGATAAAACAACCCAATCACTGGGATAAAACAACCCAACCGCTGGGATAAAACAACCCAATCACTGGGATAAAACAACCCAACCGCTGGGATAAAAAAAACAGACCCCTAGGATAAAACAACCCAATCACTGGGATAAAACAACCCAACCACTGGGATAAAACAACCCAACCGCTGAAATAAAACAACCCAACTGCTGGGATAAAACAGCCCAACCGCTGGGATAAAACAACCCAACCGCTGAAATAAAACAACCCTACCGCTGGGATAAAACAACCTAACCACTGGGATAAAACAACCCAACCGCTGGGATAAAACAACCCAACCGCTGAAATAAAACAACCCAATCACTGGGATAAAACAACCCAACCGCTGGGATAAAAAAAACAGACCCCTAGGATAAAACAACCCAATCACTGGGATAAAACAACCCAACCACTGGGATAAAACAACCCAACCGCTGAAATAAAACAACCCAACTGCTGGGATAAAACAGCCCAACCGCTGGGATAAAACAACCCAACCGCTGGGATAAAACAACCCAACCGCTGGGATAAAACAACCCAACCGCTGAAATAAAACAACCCAACCGCTGGGATAAAACAACCTAACCACTGGGATAAAACAACCCAACCACTGGGATAAAACAACCCAATCACTGGGATAAAACAACCCAATCACTGGGATAAAACAACCCAACCGCTGAAATAAAACAACCCAACCGCTGGGATAAAACAACCCAATCACTGGGATAAAACAACCCAACCGCTGGGATAAAACAACCCAACCGCTGGCATAAAACAACCCAACCACTGGCATAAAACAAACCCAATCAATGGGATAAAACAACCCAATCACTGGGATAAAACAACCCAACCGCTAGGATAAAACAACCCAATCACTGGGATAAAACAACCCAACCGCTGGGATAAAACAACCCAATCACTGGGATAAAACAACCCAACCACTGGCATAAAACAACCCAACCACTGGCATAAAACAAACCCAATCAATGGGATAAAACAACCCAATCACTGGGATAAAACAACCCAACCGCTGGGATAAAACAACCCAATCACTGGGATAAAACAACCCAACCGGTGGGATAAAACAACCCAATCACTGGGATAAAACAACCCAACCGCTGGGATAAAACAACCCAATCACTGGGATAAAACAACCCAACCGCTGGGATAAAACAACCCAACCACTGGCATAAAACAACCCAACCACTGGCATAAAACAAACCCAATCAATGGGATAAAACAACCCAATCACTGGGATAAAACAACCCAACCGCTGGGATAAAACAACCCAATCACTGGGATAAAACAACCCAACCGCTGGGATAAAACAACCCAATCACTGGGATAAAACAACCCAACCGCTGGGATAAAACAACCCAACTGCTGGGATAAAACAGCCCAACCGCTGGGATAAAACAACCCAATCGCCGAGGTTGTTTATTTTCAACCCAACTTGGGTTGTTTTTAACCCGGCATTTTTAGAAAGCATAATTACTTGAGGCAACAATAATAATCAAAAGGTGGTCAATTATTGTAATAAAAGTTTATTGTTTAATTCATATTCATTAAACTTATTAATAAATGTTAATTTCCAACATACCTTGGGTTCATTTTAAGCAGTAATTATTAAAGGAACACGCCACTCTTTCTGACAATAGGCTCATTTTCCTAGAGTTAAACGGTCGAGTTTTTGAATCCCTTCAGCCGATCTCCGGGAGCACTGTTAGCATAGCTTAGCATAGATCATTGAATCTGATTAGACCGTTAGCATCTGGCTCAAAAATGACCAGAGTTTTGATATTTTTCCTGTTTAAAGCGTGACTGCAGTTCCGCCGTGTGCTGATGTGCGGCTCTGACAGCAGGAGTGTGTGTGTGTGTGTGTGTGTGTGTGTGTGTGTGTGTGTGTGTGTGTGTGTGTGTGTGTGTGTGTGTGTGTGGAAGGCAGACGGGGTGTCATCGATTGAGGCCTATTATCCGGCGGTCCGCGGTTTCACAGCCGCAGTCAAGCGTCTCATCCGCACTCGCTTTAATTGGCAAAGCGTGCCAGTGCCTCTGATTCAGCCCATGTCCTCTCTTTCACCCTCAAGCTCTGTCTGTGCACATCTGGGCTGGCGGATGTCAAATACGCTTGTTTTTTTGGTAACCTGAGTGTGTGTGTCCAGATGAGTGTGTGTTCGGGGAGCTCATTAAACAGGAAGACAAACTCTTTTGAAGGCAGCACTAAATGGAAAAGGAAAAGATGTTTCTGAGATTTACGTGCTCTTCTGTGTGTGTGTGTGTGTGTGTGTGTGTGTGTGTGTGTGTGTGTGTGTGTGTGTGTGTGTGTGTGTGTGTGTGTGTGTGTGTGTGTGTGTGATGAGTCATGTTGTTTTCTAGTGAACAAACACCCAAAGCCCCACAGCCAGAGCGAGCCTCCACACACACACACACACACACACACACACATCACTGCACCGCTGCAGAAGGGAATAGAGGTCTTGTGAAGAGCTGATAAATCACAGATCGTCTGATGGATGATTGACACTTAAGGGAGCTCTTATTTTGTCAGATTCAAATTGATTCTTAAAATAAATCTTGCGCTGTCGTTGTTTTATAAACACAGAAGCAGGAACGCAGGCGAGATGAAGGCTCAGAAAACAAGACTTTAGCTCAGATAGCGATTAGAAGATCAACTGATTATAATGATTTTGGATGACGAACAACACTGCAAAAAATGCTTTTCTTACTTAGTATTTTTGTCTTGTTTTCAGTCCAAATATCTAAAAAATCTTACATTAAGAAGCATTTACTAGACAAGCAAAAGTTTTTGTCTTGTTTTGGGGAAAATAACTCAAAATTAAGGGAGTTTTTGCTTAAAATAAACAAATGAATCTGCCAATGGGGTAAGCAAAATACAAAAAAACAATATTATTTTGCGTACCCCATTGGCAGATTATTTTGTTTATTTTAAGCAAAAACTCCCTTAATTTTGAGTTATTTTCCCCAAAACAAGACAAAAACTTTTGCTTGTCTAGTAAATGCTTCTTAATGTAAGATTTTTTAGATATTTGGACTGAAAACAAGACAAAAATACTAAGTAAGAAAAGCATTTTTTGCAGTTAAACATGATCTATTCTTAAATGTCCACAGGGTCTGTACTGTAATATTTTTAAACTGAATTAATTTCGAATGAAATTTTGATTGTTTGTGTATTCCACCCTTTTGCCTGATGTGCCAACTTTTTAGGGTTCTTTGTGTTGTTACATGTAACTATTTTGTATCAGGCATAACATTATGACCACTGATGATCTCCTGTTAGTGGGTGGGGTATATTAGGCAGCAAGTGAACATTTCATCCTCAGAGTTGATGTGTTAGAAGCAGGAGAAATGGGCAAGCGTAAGGATTTGAGCGAGTTTGACAAGGGCCAGATTGTGATGGTCAGAGCATCTCCAAAACTGCAGCTCTTGTGGGCTGTTCCCGGTCTGCAGTGGTCAGGCTCTATCAGAAGTGCTCCAAATTTTTTTGGGGGGGGGGGGCTCAAAAAATATTGACATTTTTAAGTGCAATTTCAGTTTTGTGTAATTTACATTTACATTTATGCATTTGGCAGACGCTTTTATCCAAAGCGACTTACATTGCATTCAAGGTACAAGTTTTTTACATTTGGTCAGTTCTTGCTTTCCCTGGGAATCGAACCCATGACCTTGGCGTTGCTAGCACCACGCTCTACTGTTTGAGCTACAGGAAAGATAATGTGATAATCGTGGATTATTATGTGTAAAATTGCAAAAATATAATTCATGCATGACGGTGATTTAAACCTAATTCACTTCAATAAAGATAACTATGCATGCTAGTCTTGTCATGAGCGTCAAGGTGTGGTGGCGCTGCGGTGCAAATTCCACTTATTTTAGTTTTTTATTTTTTGATGTTTTTTTTTATATACAGAAATCATGTACAAACAGCATGGCAACAACAAAATATTTTTGTAACAGAAAATACAGATCAGGTGCTTAAAAGAAATAAAATACATCCATAAAAAAAATTAAGAAGAAAATAATTAAAATAAAATAAAATAAATGGGGCTAGGGTTTTGTTTGTAGATCATATTCTTCTATAATGGAATAAAGATTGATTGAATTTTTCTTTTTCATAATTTTGAGGGCTTTTGTATACAAGTTAAACTCTTTATGAAATTAATAAAACCTAGGTTTTACCTTTAAGAACTTGCATTTGTGTATATAAAAATTCCACTTATGTTTAGTACGTTAAAAATATAAATCAATAACAACTTCTTGGAATTCTGGACGAACAGCAAAGGAAGCGGACCTCAGGTTTCTGTGGTCGATTCTGTGTTAAGGTAAAGCATGCAATTTTATTATTATATTTAAACATAAATATGAAACAAAATTAATTTCTACAACAAGTATAGGCCGTACAGATAAATGTCATGTCTGATGAGCAGAATTTGAGAAAACGTCATTTTACCGGTAAGGGTTCATGAGTGAAGCGCTGGCATAGAGCGGATTATTGAAAAACAAAACAAAAAAACAAGTGGGTATAGTTCAAACACTGGATCCATGGAGGCCCCATCTCGCAACTTACAGGACTTAAAGGATCTGCTGCTAACATCTTGGTGCCAGATACCACAGCACATCTTCGGGGTGTCTAAATGATTAGATTAGATTAGATTACACAAGTAGTCATTACACAAGTAGGTACAAGGCAACGAAATGCAGTTTAGGTCTAACCAGAAGTGCAATAGCAGTAAGTGCAGGATGTACAATGGTTGCATAAGTGCAGGACATGGATATGTACGGAATATATATAGATATAGCTATTACTATAAACAGTATTTACAGATGGATATATACAATGATATGTTAGGCTAAGATGAGCAGTATAGCGATGGATTTAAGGTAGTGCAAATAAAGTATGGACAGAAGCTATCCGAGTAAAGTGCATATTACAGTTAAAGTACGGTATTGCAAAATGCATTTGTAAACAGTTGAAACTGTAAATAAACATATGTGATATTGTGATATTGTGCGAAGGCACATGAAGAAATACTATAGTATATTATAGTATGGTGAATTCAGGGTGATTGGGACACTTTTTCCAAGTCATCTCAATGGCAAAAAGTGTCCCAATCACCCTGAAATCACCCTATATTATAGTAAAATTACAGTAAAATTACTCTAGTAAATACTATAGTGTTTTTGAACCATACTATAGTAAATATACTACAGTAAATTGTAGTATATTATAGTATTTACTACACTTTGCTAATTTACTGTAGTATATTTACTATAGTACGGTTCAAAAACACTATAGTATTTACTAGAGTAATTTTACTATAATATACTATAGTTTTTTTTCATGTGGGTGGATCATCTCATAACTGAAGTTTGCTGTGTAATATCCCCGCAGATTACATCACTTGCAACAGCAGCTCTATATGAACATAAATATTTAAGCTTATTGGTGTTGTTCTGCATTCCTTGAGTAGTATTTTGCTGCCATTAAAATTTAACAAATGCATTTCACAAAACAAGCATCAGAGGAAACAGAGAGAAGTTGAGAATGTCAGCATGTGTGTGAATTAAAGCAGTTGATGGTGTTTTCAGTGAGAGTCAGTGAGACAGTGCAACACTGCCACCTGCAGGCCATCGAGTACAACTACATCTAATCCTCCACTGCTCTATTATTACAGTTTTTTTATTCGCTTTGCTACTATTTTCACAAGTAAGGTGTACATTTTCAAAACTTGTAGTACAAAATTCCAAACTGATCACACTTGTAACACATCTAGTCATTCTTTCAAAACCTGATCTCATGCTTTCATTCAGTTGCACATATTTTCAGTCCACATAATCATTGTTTCAAACACAAGATTATTGTAATATGTAATGAGAACATTTGGTTTAATCACCGAAACACAACAGTGTGATCTTTTTTCAATTTAGTACTTTTAACAATCAGTTCATTCAACAGCAAACAATGCAAGATACATGTTTCAAATCTCCCTCGTTGCTGAATTATCTACAGTAACACAGGCTACAGATGCCACAAAAGAAAATACACTTACATTACCTGACTTATGTCATTGAATCTATAATGTTTGTAATAGTATCTATTCAGTGTGTTATCAAAATGTGTGCTGAAGTTACGACAGCCATGAGGTTCTGGGCTAGAGTTTGCTGTCATCACTGAACCATATGACTGAATCTATACTGTAGCTGAGTTTTATAAGGGTGAGGTACAGTAATGTGTCTCTAATATGGTAATCTGTTTACAGTCTCACATGGCATATACTGTAATGTAAAAAGCTGTATTTGATGCATTACCATCTGTCTGATGTTACACCGTCATTGACTATTTCCTTTTCCTTATCCTCTAATCTTCTCTATGTTCACTCACACCCACATGTCTGGGTCACTATCTTTCTGCATCTTTCTGCATTTTTACATTTTCCAAAAAAAACAAAAAAAAAACACACAAATTCTGTATTTATAAGCTTGCTTCCTCATGGCCATGGGGACCAAAAAATGTCCCCTCAAGGACAAGGATTTAGGACATTGCCATCTTTATGGGGACATTTTATCCCCATAATGTAGAGTTTCCCAGGCCACACACACACACACACACATTTTTGAACATAGTAGTTATAATCTAAGATAAAACGCTTATAATGTAAAAAATAATTCATTACATATGGTTATCCATATTGGAATTTGCAAACAAAGTAGAAACTATGTATATAGAATCAATATCAATATAAGTCTATTGGTGAACCAAATGATTCATAGATTAACCATTAAGATCAGTTGGATTAAATAATAGACAAATGTATGAAACCGAACGAGAAGAGATGCAAATCAAAAGTTTGATAGTAAGAGCTTTATGAAAGGCAGTTTCTGTGAATGAAACATTAATAAAGATGAAAGACTTATTTTGTGTAGTGAAAAGGATACTTTGTGGTTTTGTGTATTGTACTAACACAATTCAAATATGCTAAATGTTTGAAAAAATGCACTTTTGATGATCTGTTGTGATATTATGAGTTTTGAAAATGTACACCTTGGTTCTGAAAATAGTACCAAAGCGAATAAAAAAAACTGTAAGCTTGTTTTAAGTGCCATGTGTGTCTTATAAAGCTAATGTACGACTTCATGATGAATGATCTACTTTAGTTGTTTACTGGGATTGTACTATGGTGTGTATCTCGTGTAGTTGTAGAGGAGAGCGGGTCACTTCTTAACTCGCTCAGTTTGTGTAAATCCACTTGTGGTTCAGAGTATTTATTTTTTCCCACATTAATTTCCCACATATCTAGTATAAGTATGTGGTTTTGTTTCATTAATACAGTGTTTACTTTTTTCTTGATTTACCCCCAAAAGAACTGAAGTGAAATGTGACAACATGCCCCATAGGTGACCATATGACCGCTTAAAATGTTGTCAAAAAAACTAAAATATTTTGTCACTCAAATACAATTATCAACTTCAACATAATGGTATTTGTAATAATAAAAAAATAATAATAATTGAGTTTGACAACAAACACACCGCAAAACACAGCATAAAAACATAAACATAATAATAATAATGAATAACTTCTGAACATTGACTCTTGGTCATTATTCGCCTTTTCCTCAATAGAAATCATAAAAGTATAGAATATCATAGTTCTAATTGGCTCATTGTAACGCAGTGTGACAACACATGACAGGATTTAAAGGTGCAGTGTGTGATTTTAAGCGGCATCTAGTGGTGAGGTTGTGAATTGCAACCGCTTACCCTTCCTTTCGGAGCACATTGAGAAGCTACGGTGGCCCACACAGGACAAAGATGTCGTCGTCGGAGACAGCAGAGAGTAGCTAGCGCTATATAGCAGTGCTAATTTCATTGACGAATAATTTTTTTGTCATAATTTTCGTCAACAACCTTTTTTCACTGACGAAAACGAGACGATAACTAAATATAAACTAGTGTTGGATGACAAATCAACTGTCGTTTTCGTCATCAAATAAAAACGAGAGGATGTTAGTGAGGGTGGATTAGGGAAGAGATTCAGTCAGAACTGATGATCTGTGTAACAGATGCTGATCTAACCTCTGGAAAACACGGCTCATCCCCAATCCAGCTCCAGACCAGCTCAATCAATCAATAACACACATTTATGACAGGATATTGATTATGAACTGATGCTGATGAATAATGACCAGTGTTAATTTTGACAGCAAATTTTGATTTAGTTTTAGTCATATTTTAGTCACCTGAATTGTTTTTAGTTTTAGTCTAGTTTTAGTCGACTAAAATCTAATGAGTTTAGTTAAATTGTAATACATTAAGCATTTTAGCATCACATAACCGACTGTCACTTTAACATTTTGACATCATTTTGTTTTTGACATTAAAAATACACGAAAGAGCTCAATTCACTTTTAGGTTTGTTTTTTTTAAATATCTATATAGTTTTTATAACTTTGTATTTCTGTTTTAGTCAGTAGGCCATATCAGGTTAAGCTAAAGCTTCAAATTAGTTTGTTTATTTATTTATTTTTTAATTTCAGTTAACATTTATTTAATTTCGTTTTAGTGAACTATTATAACCCTGATACTTTATTGAATATGTGTCTAATGCTGGTCTTTCCTCCTGACTATGAATTAAATGGGAATTAAATTAAATACAGTTTATTGAGTAACCAAAAATGAATATAAAATGCGTGACTTATTATTATAAACAAGCTGGAAATACAGCGGGACTCTTATTTTGAAGTGTCTGCGCCTCTGTTGCAGTTGCAGGAGCACTGATGGTGTGAGGACTCTATTGAAATTGCTCTGTCTATAGTTCTTCTTCTCCCAAATTAATCACATTTTTGAGGGCCTAAACATGCTCAAAAACTCATGATCTTTGAAACTTTTTGATAGATGCACTTTTATGATGGAGAGATGCACTTTTATGATGGATGGATGCACTTTTATGATGGATAGATGCACTTTTATGATGGATGGATGCACTTTTATGATGGACAGATGCACTTTTATGATGGATAGATGCACTTTTATGATGGATGGATGCACTTTTATGATGGATAGATGCACTTTTATGATGGATGGATGCACTTTTATGATGGACAGATGCACTTTTATGATGGATAGATGCACTTTTATGATGGATAGATGCACTTTTATGATGGATAGATGCACTTTTATGATAGATGGATGCACTTTTATGATGGATAGATGCACTTTTATGATGGAGAGATGCACTTTTATGATGGATAGATGCACTTTTATGATTTTTATGATGGATAGATGCACTTTTATGATGGATGGATGCAATTTTATGATGGATGGATGCACTTTTATGATGAATGGATGCACTTTTATGATGGATAGATGCACTTTTATGATGGAGAGATGCACTTTTATGATGGAGAGATGCACTTTTATGATTTTTATGATGGATAGATGCACTTTTATGATGGATAGATGCACTTTTATGATGGAGAGATGCACTTTTATGATTTTTATGATGGATAGATGCACTTTTATGATGGATAGATGCACTTTTATGATGGATGGATGCACTTTTATGATGGATGGATGCACTTTTATGATGGATGGATGCACTTTTATGATGGATGGATGCACTTTTATGATGGATGGATGCACTTTTATGATGGATGGATGCACTTTTATGATGGATGGATGCACTTTTATGATGGATAGATGCACTTTTATGATGGATAGATGCACTTTTATGATGGATGGATGCACTTTTCTGATGGATAGATGCACTTTTATGATGGATAGATGCACTTTTCTGATGGATAGATGCACTTTTATGATGGATAGATGCACTTTTATGATGGATAGATGCACTTTTATGATGGATGGATGCACTTTTATGATGGATGGATGCACTTTTATGATGGATAGATGCACTTTTATGATGGATAGATGCACTTTTCTGATGGATAGATGCACTTTTATGATGGATAGATGCACTTTTCTGATGGATAGATGCACTTTTATGATGGATGGATGCACTTTTATGATGGATAGATGCACTTTTCTGATGGATAGATGCACTTTTATGATGGATAGATGCACTTTTATGATGGATAGATGCACTTTTATGATGGATGGATGCACTTTTAAGATGGATGGATGCACTTTTATGATGGATAGATGCACTTTTATGATGGATAGATGCACTTTTCTGATGGATAGATGCACTTTTATGATGGATAGATGCACTTTTCTGATGGATAGATGCACTTTTATGATGGATGGATGCACTTTTATGATGGATAGATGCACTTTTATGATGGATAAATGCACTTTTCTGATGGATAGATGCACTTTTCTGATGGATAGATGCACTTTTATGATGGATAGATGCACTTTTCTGATGGATAGATGCACTTTTATGATGGATGGATGGATGCACTTTTATGATGGATAAATGCACTTTTCTGATGGACAGATGCACTTTTCTGATGGATAGATGCACTTTTCTGATGGATAGATGCACTTTTATGATGGATAGATGCACTTTTATGATGGATGGATGCACTTTTATGATGGATAGATGCACTTTTCTGATGGATAGATGCACTTTTATGATGGATAGATGCACTTTTCTGATGGATAGATGCACTTTTATGATGGATAGATGCACTTTTCTGATGGATGGATGCACTTTTCTGATGGACAGATGCACTTTTCTGATGGATAGATGCACTTTTCTGATGGATAGATGCACTTTTCTGATGGATAGATGCACTTTTCTGATGGATAGATGCACTTTTATGATGGATGGATGCACTTTTATGATGGACAGATGCACTTTTATGATGGATAGATGCACTTTTATGATGGACAGATGCACTTTTATGATGGATGGATGCACTTTTATGATGGATAGATGCACTTTTCTGATGGATAGATGAACTTTTATGATGGATGGATGCACTTTTATGATGGACAGATGCACTTTTGTGATGGATAGATGCACTTTTATGATGGATAGATGCACTTTTATGATGGATGGATGCACTTTTCTGATGGATGGATGCACTTTTCTGATGATAGATACACTTTTATGATGGATGGATGCACTTTTATGATGGATAAATGCACTTTTCTGATGGATAGATGCACTTTTCTGATGGATAGAAGCACTTTTATGATGGATAGATGCACTTTTATGATGGACAGATGCACTTTTATGATGGATAGATGCACTTTTATGATGGATAGATATACTTTTATGATGGATGGATGCACTTTTCTGATGGATGGATGCACTTTTCTGATGGACAGATGCACTTTTCTGATGGATAGATGCACTTTTATGATGGACAGATGCACTTTTATGATGGATAAATGCACTTTTATGATGGATAGATGCACTTTTATGATGGATAGATGCACTTTTATGATGGATAGATGCACTTTTATGATGGACAGATGCACTTTTATGATGGATAAATGCACTTTTATGATGGATAGATGCACTTTTATGATGGACAGATGCACTTTTCTGATGGATAGATGCACTTTTATGATGGATAGATGCACTTTTATGATGGATAGATGCACTTTTATGATGGATAGATGCACTTTTATGATGGATAGATGCACTTTTATGATGGATAGATACACTTTTATGATGGATAGATGCACTTTTATGATGGATAGATACACTTTTATGATGGATAAATGCACTTTTATGATGGATAGATGCACTTTTATGATGGATAGATGCACTTTTATGATGGATAGATGCACTTTTATGATGGATAGATGCACTTTTATGATGGACAGATGCACTTTTCTGATGGATAGATGCACTTTTATGATGGACAGATGCACTTTTATGATGGATAGATGCACTTTTCTGATGGATAGATGCACTTTTATGATGAATAGATGCACTTTTATGATGGATAGATGCACTTTTATGATGGATAGATGCACTTTTATGATGGACAGATGCACTTTTATGATGGATAAATGCACTTTTATGATGGATAGATGCACTTTTATGATGGACAGATGCACTTTTATGATGGATAAATGCACTTTTATGATGGATAGATGCACTTTTATGATGGATAGATGCACTTTTATGATGGATCGATGCACTTTTCTGATGGATGGATGCACTTTTCTGATGATAGATGCACTTTTATGATGGATAAATGCACTTTTATGATGGATAGATGCACTTTTATGATGGATGGATGCACTTTTATGATGGACAGATACACTTTTATGATGGATAAATGCACTTTTATGATGGATAGATGCACTTTTATGATGGATAGATGCACTTTTATGATGGATAGATACACTTTTATGATGGATGGATGCACTTTTATGATGGATAAATGCACTTTTATGATGGATAGATGCACTTTTCTGATGGATAGATGCACTTTTATGATGGATGGATGCACTTTTATGATGGATAGATGCACTTTTATGATGGATAGATGCACTTTTATGATGGATGGATGCACTTTTATGATGGATAGATGCACTTTTATGATGGATAAATGCACTTTTATGATGGATAGATGCACTTTTATGATGGATAGATGCACTTTTATAATGGATAAATGCACTTTTATGATGGATAGATGCACTTTTATGATGGATAGATGCACTTTTCTGATGGATAAATGCACTTTTATGATGGATGGATGCACTTTTATGATGGATAGATGCACTTTTCTGATGGATAAATGCACTTTTATGATGGATAGATGCACTTTTATGATGGATAAATGCACTTTTATGATGGATAGATGCACTTTTATGATGGATAGATGCACTTTTCTGATGGATAAATGCACTTTTATGATGGATGGATGCACTTTTATGATGGATAGATGCACTTTTCTGATGGATAAATGCACTTTTATGATGGATGGATGCACTTTTCTGATGGATAGATGCACTTTTATGATGGACAGATGCACTTTTATGATGGATAGATGCACTTTTATGATGGACAGATGCACTTTTATGATGGATGGATGCACTTTTATGATGGATGGATGCACTTTTATGATGGATAGATGCACTTTTCTGATGGATAGATGCACTTTTATGATGGATGGATGCACTTTTATGATGGATAGATGCACTTTTATGATGGATAAATGCACTTTTATGATGGATAGATGCACTTTTATGATGGATAGATGCACTTTTATAATGGATAAATGCACTTTTATGATGGATAGATGCACTTTTATGATGGATAGATGCACTTTTCTGATGGATAAATGCACTTTTATGATGGATGGATGCACTTTTATGATGGATAGATGCACTTTTCTGATGGATAAATGCACTTTTATGATGGATAGATGCACTTTTATGATGGATAAATGCACTTTTATGATGGATAGATGCACTTTTATGATGGATAGATGCACTTTTCTGATGGATAAATGCACTTTTATGATGGATGGATGCACTTTTATGATGGATAGATGCACTTTTCTGATGGATAAATGCACTTTTATGATGGATAAATGCACTTTTATGATGGATAGATGCACTTTTATGATGGATAGATGCACTTTTCTGATGGATAAATGCACTTTTATGATGGATGGATGCACTTTTCTGATGGATAGATGCACTTTTATGATGGACAGATGCACTTTTATGATGGATAGATGCACTTTTATGATGGACAGATGCACTTTTCTGATGGATAGATGCACTTTTATGATGGACAGATGCACTTTTATGATGGATAGATGCACTTTTCTGATGGATAGATGCACTTTTATGATGAATAGATGCACTTTTCTGATGGATAGATACACTTTTATGATGGATAGATGCACTTTTATGATGGATGGATGCACTTTTCTGATGGATAGATGCACTTTTATGATGGACAGATGCACTTTTATGATGGATAGATGGATAGATGCACTTTTATGATGGATAGATGCACTTTTATGATGAATAGATGCACTTTTCTGATGGATAGATACACTTTTATGATGGATAGATGCACTTTTATGATGATAGATGCACTTTTCTGATGGATAGATGCACTTTTATGATGGATAGATGCACTTTTCTGATGGATAGAAGCACTTTTATGATGGATAGATGCACTTTTCTGATGGATAGATGCACTTTTATGGTCTTCAAATTTTGGGCTGCCATTATAAAGCTTGGATTAGCCAGGACTTTATTAATATAACTCTGATTGTGTTCGTCTGAAAGAAGAATGTCATACACACCTGGGATGACTTGAGGGTGAGTAAATCATGGGGTACATTTTGGGTGAATTATCCCTTTAACTATATCCTGTTATAAATATTAAAAACTCATACAGAATTCATACAGGGACATTTCTTTCCCCATATGTTGAATTTTGGTGGCATTTTTGCCCCAAGCCCCTTCTGAAAAACACAGCAAGGCCTCTTCTGGTTGTACAGTGTGTTTTCTATTATATTTTTATTTGATACTTGGAGAGTTACATTCAACACAACATAAATCAAATTTGACATACAAATACCCAGATGGGAAAACAGTGACTATAACCACACACACCTGCAGAGGGCGCCATTACAGGCTCTGTGTGTGTGTGTGTGTGTGTGTGTGTGTGTGTGTGTGTGTGTGTGTGTGTGTGTGTGTGTGTGTGTGTGTGTGTGTGTGTGTGTGTGTGTGTGTGTGTGTGTGTGTGTGTGTGTGTGTGTGTGTGTGTGTGTGTGTGTGTGTGTGTGTGTGTGTGTGTGTGTGTAAACTGGTAATCCCTACGTTATCCCGCGTTTCTCAGCTCTATAATCAGCAAATGAACTGATGTGTGAACAGATCATAAAGGGAAAACATTATGGATAAGAAAAGCTGTTGTTTCAAAGTGTGGTTTTCTTTAGTGAGGAAACGAGTGTGGGAACCAGCACTGGAGACAGTTGAGTCAGCGATGGGCAGACGTCTCTCTCTCTCTCTCTCTCTCTCTCTCTCTCTCTCTCTCTCTCTCTCTCTCTCTCTCTCTCTCTCTCTCTCTCTCTCTCTCTCTGTGAAGGGTTGTTTGTGTGGATGAAGGAACAGACCGGCTCCTGCCAGCTGCTGCCCAGTGTGACAGAGACAGGTGCTGCACATTCATCCCTCAACACACACACACACACACACACACACACACACACACACACATATTTGCCTACTTACTTGACAAACCACTCATTTCTAGCATACAGCAACCATATCAGTTTTCACACAGTACGGCAAACTGACAAGAGATTTCCGTCCAGAGGCCTTTCTCTATTCTCATGCCCTCATAATCTTGTTTGTATGAGTGTCAAGACATCAGATTGACATGAATCACAGTGAGATGTGGAGGAACAGAACCTGTGTGTGAATGCATGTCGCTGTGCTGAAGATCTTTATGGTGTCGCATGACCAGCCGCTGAGTTTGATGTTAGCGCAAGCATTTCTGGTGTCATGGGTTAAGTTTGCCGACATCCAGAACCAGTGGAAGGTCAGGGAAGTACTGAATATATTTAAAGTCCCACTGAAGTGCCTTGAAACGCGCAGCATTATTCAATCTGTTGATGTAATTTCCCCTAAAACAGGAAGACAGGGCGGGACATATCGAGCAGCTCCTCTCCTTTTAAAAAATAGCCAATAGCTTTTAGTTTCTATCAAAGCTCGTCCAGAGCCGTTGAGTTCAGTAAAGCTGCAGTTTCCTCCTAATCTCCTCCATATCGCTTTAAAATGCAGCATTCTGTGAAGAACTCAAACGGGTCCGATCCACATGATCTCCCCTATATAGTGCACTGTCTGAGCTTTCCCTATCCCCTATATAGAGCACTGTCTGATCGTTCCCTATCCCCTATATAGAGCACTGTATGATCGTTCCCTATCCCCTATATAGTGCACTGTCAGATCGTTCCGTATCCCCTATATAGAGCACTGTCTGATCGTTCCCTATCCCCTATATAGTGCACTGTCTGAGCGTTCCCTATCCCCTATATAGTGCACTGTCTGATGGTTCTCTATCCCCTATATAGTGCACTGTCTGAGCGTTCCCTATCCCCTAAATAGTGCACTGTCTGAGCTTTCTCTATCCCCTATATAGTGCACTGTCTGATCGTTCCCTATCCCCTATATAGAGCACTGTCTGATCGTTCCCTATCCCCTATATAGTGCACTGTCTGATCGTTCCCTATCCCCTATATAGAGCACTGTCTGATCGTTCCCTATCCCCTATATAGTGCACTGTCTGAGCTTTCTCTATCCCCTATATAGTGCACTGTCTGAGCTTTCCCTATCCCCTATATAGTGCACTGTCTGAGCTTTCCCTATCCCCTATATAGTGCACTGTCTGAGCGTTCCCTATCCCCTATATAGTGCACTGTCTGAGCGTTCTCTATCCCCTATATAGTGAACTGTCTGATCGTTCCCTATCCCCTATATAGTGAACTGTCTGAGCGTTCCCTATCCCCTATATAGTGCACTGTCTGATCGTTCCCTATCCCCTATATAGTGCACTGTCTGAGCGTTCTCTATCCCCTATATAGTGCACTGTCTGAGCGTTCTCTATCCCCTATATAGTGCACTGTCTGATCGTTCCCTATCCCCTATATAGTGCACTGTCTGAGCGTTCTCTATCCCCTATATAGTGCACTGTCTGAGCTTTCCCTATCCCCTATATAGTGCACTGTCTGAGCTTTCCCTATCCCCTATATAGTGCACTGTCTGATCGTTCTCTATCCCCTATATAGTGCACTGTCTGATCGTTCCCTATCCCCTATATAGTGCACTGTCTGAGCGTTCTCTATCCCCTATATAGTGCACTGTCTGATCGTTCCCTATCCCCTATATAGTGCACTGTCTGATCGTTCCCTATCCCCTATATAGCGCACTGTCTGAACGTTCTCTATCCCCTATATAGTGCACTGTCTGAGCGTTCCCTATCCCCTATATAGTGCACTGTCTGATCGTTCCCTATCCCCTATATAGTGCACTGTCTGAGCTTTCCCTATCCCCTATATAGTGCACTGTCTGATCATTCCCTATCCCCTATATAGTGCACTGTCTGAGCTTTCCCTATCCCCTATATAGTGCACTGTCAGAGCGTTCCCTATCCCCTATATAGTGCACTGTCTGATCGTTCCCTATCCCCTATATAGTGCACTGTCTGAGCGTTCCCTATCCCCTATATAGTGCACTGTCTGATCGTTCCCTATCCCCTATATAGCGCACTGTCTGATCGTTCCCTATCCCCTATATAGTGCACTGTCTGAGCGTTCTCTTTCCCCTATATAGTGCACTGTCTGATGGTTCCCTATCCCCTATATAGTGCACTGTCTGAGCGTTCTCTATCCCCTATATAGTGCACTGTTTGAGCGTTCTCTATCCCCTATATAGTGCACTGTCTGATCGTTCCCTATCCCCTATATAGTGCACTGTCTGATCGTTCCCTATCCCCTATATAGTGCACTGTCTGATCGTTCCCTATCCCCTATATAGTGCACTGTCTGATCGTTCCCTATCCCCTATATAGTGCACTGTCTGATCGTTCCCTATCCCCTATATAGCGCACTGTCTGATCGTTCCCTATCCCCTATATAGTGCACTGTCTGAGCGTTCTCTATCCCCTATATAGTGCACTGTCTGATCGTTCCCTATCCCCTATATAGTGCACTGTCTGATCGTTCCCTATCCCCTATATAGTGCACTGTCTGATCGTTCCCTATCCCCTATATAGTGCACTGTTTGAGCGTTCTCTATCCCCTATATAGTGCACTGTCTGATCGTTCCCTATCCCCTATATAGTGCACTGTCTGATCGTTCCCTATCCCCTATATAGTGCACTGTCTGATCGTTCCCTATCCCCTATATAGTGCACTGTCTGAGCGTTCCCTATCCCCTATATAGTGCACTGTCTGATCGTTCCCTATCCCCTATATAGTGCACTGTCTGATCGTTCCCTATCCCCTATATAGCGCACTGTCTGATCGTTCCCTATCCCCTATATAGTGCACTGTCTGAGCGTTCTCTATCCCCTATATAGTGCACTGTCTGATGGTTCCCTATCCCCTATATAGTGCACTGTCTGAGCGTTCTCTATCCCCTATATAGTGCACTGTTTGAGCGTTCTCTATCCCCTATATAGTGCACTGTCTGATCGTTCCCTATCCCCTATATAGTGCACTGTCTGATCGTTCCCTATCCCCTATATAGTGCACTGTCTGATCGTTCCCTATCCCCTATATAGTGCACTGTCTGAGCGTTCCCTATCCCCTATATAGTGCACTGTCTGATCGTTCCCTATACCCTATATAGTGCACTGTCTGATCGTTCCCTATCCCCTATATAGTGCACTGTCTGATCGTTCCCTATCCCCTATATAGTGCACTGTCTGAGCGTTCCCTATCCCCTATATAGCGCACTGTCTGAAAGTTCCCTATCCCCTATATAGCGCACTGTCTGATCGTTCCCTATCCCCTATAAAGTGCTCTGTCTGATGTAGGGGGCGGTGCTTCAGATTCTAGAGAGCATTTGATTGGACAGAAAATCTGATGAGAAGCTGAAGTGCCAAAATCATTGATGCTTATTGGCTGAAGTGAGAGACTAAGTTTTGAATGCCTATATTGTTTTGGAGCACACTAGCTTATAGATAATGGTAAGGCTAACATATTCATACTAAAAGACAAAAAACTTCCATTTTGATTTCATGGGGACTTTAAAAAAGGGCTCATTGAATACAGTTAGAGCTGTTTATGATTGGCTGGTTATGACGGTACTGCAGGCATACTATTTTTCACTTGCTGATTTTTCACTTCAGCATTTTGCATTGAGAGCATGTGCCGTAATTTAGATATATTTTTAAGATGGTAGAAAGCAGTTTTACAGATGCTAGAAACGTGGCTTTCAAACGAAAGATTGGTATCAAAGAGCACACCCAGGTTCCTCACTGACGACGAGGACTTGACAGAACAGCCATCAAGTGTTAGACAGTATTCTAGGTTACTACTTTGTGGAGCTTTTTTGTCCAATAATTAAAAATTCATTTTTTTCTGAATTGAGTTGCAGGAAATTACCGGTCATCCAATGTTTTATATCAGCTATGCATTCCGTTAATCTTGTGAATTGGTCAATTTCTTCAGGGCGTGAAGAAATATAGAGCTGAGTATCGTCAGCATAACAATGAAAACTAACGCCATGCTTCCTAATGATATCTCCCAGTGGTAGCATGTACAGGGTGAAGAGTAGCGGTCCTAGCACTGAGCCTTGTGGTACTCCATACTGAACTTGTACTCGCTGTGACATATCTTCATTTACTGATACAAACTGATAACGGGCGCATAGGTATGATTTAAACCATGATAATGCAATTCCACTAATACCTACATAATTTTCGAGTCTATTCAAAAGAATGTTGTGGTCGATAGTATCAAATGCAGCGCTAAGATCGAGAAACACTAATAGAGAGATACAGCCACGATCGGATGATAAGAGCAAATCATTTGTAACTCTGACGAGAGCAGTCTCAGTGCTATGATACGCTCTAAATCCTGACTGGAAATCCTCACAGATTCCATTTCTTTCTAAAAAGGAACATAATTGTGAAGACACTGCCTTTTCAAGTATTTTGGACAGAAAGGGTAGATTTGAGATTGGTCTATAATTGACTAATTCTGTAGGATCAAGTTGCGTTTTTTTAATAAGTGGTTTAATAATAGCCAACTTAAAAGTTTTCGGTACATATCCTAATGACAAAGATGAATTAATGATATTAAGAAGAGGATCTATGACCTCTGGTAGCATCTCTTTTAATAGCCTAGTCGGTATAGGGTCGAGCATACATGTTGTCGATTTTGATGATTTAACGAGTTTAGCCAATTCTTCTTCTCCTATAGCAGTGAATGAGTGTAATTTTTCCTCAGTAACGCTACAATACTCTGTCTGATGTGATACTGTAATAGACGCTTGCGTGGTTAAAATGTTCTTCCTAATATTATCAATCTTACATGTGAAGAAGTTCATAAAATCATTACTGCTGTGCTGTTTACAAACATCAAAAGTTGAAGCTATATTTTGGGTTAATTTAGCCACTGTATCGAACAAATACCTTGGGTTGTGTTTGTTTTCTTCCAAGAGAGTTATAAGAGAGAAATAAGCAGATCTAGCAGTTTTTACGGCCTTTCTGTATGCGATCATGTGCTCTTTCCACAAATTACGAAAGACCTCTAGTTTTGTTTTCTTCCAGCTGCGCTCATTTTTCTGGCTGCTGTTTTAAGGGCCTGAGTTCTCATGTTGTTTATCTGGGATGAATAATAGCCCATCTGTCCTTCCTTAATGGTCTGTTTGTTTCATTACGCTGGCTTAACAAAGACTTCTGAGAGCACATTTTAAACAGCCTCTCCTCCTCGAGCTTTAAAGCTACAGCCACCAAACTCCGGTCAGACCTTCAGACTGTTCGGACTCTGTGTGCGGTATCTTTTCTAACTGATCCGACTTACGCAATTCCTGTATCGGACTTCTGAACATTCCCAACATTCCCAAAATCCCATAGACTTTCATTGAGGGGGTCAACACTTTTGCACAATAACTCTTTACAGAGTATTTAAGCTGTCTATCCACTAGCAAAGCTTAGCAACTAGCCTAGACAACATGCTAGCAATATGCTAATTCATGCTAGCAATGTGTTTAAACATACTAACAACATGCTAAACATGCTAGCAACATGTTAAAACATGCTAGCAAAGTTGTTAAAACACACTAACAACATGTTCATTCAATAGCAATGTGTTAAAACATACAGATATAACATGCTAGCAAAACATGCTAATTCATGCTAGCAATTTTTGCTAAAAACATGCTTGCAAACGTGCTAAAGCATGCAAGGATCATGCTAGCAAAATGTTAAAACATGTTAACAAACGTGCTAAAACATGATAGCAATATGTTAATTCGCATTAGCAATATGTTAAAACATACTAGCAACATACTGATTCATGCTAGCAATGGGTTAAAACATGCTAACAACATGTTAATTCACTAGCAATGTTAAAACATACAGATAAAACATGCTAGTAACATGCTAATTCATACTAGCAATGGGTTAAAACACACTAACAACATGTTAATTCACTAGCAATGTTAAAACATACAGATAAAACATGCTAGCAACATGCTAATTCATACTAGCAATGGGTTAAAAAACACTAACAACATGTAAATTCACTAGCAATGTTAAAACATACAGATAAAACATTCTAGCAACATGCTGATTCATGCTAGCAATTTGTGTTAAAACATGCTAGCAAATGTGCTTAAGCATGCAAGGATCATGCTAGCAAAAAGTTAAAACATGTTAACAAACGTGCTAAAACATGATAGTAATATGTTAATTCACACTAGCAATATGTTAAAACATACTAGCAACATACTGATTCATGCTAGCAATGGGTTAAACATGTTAACAACATACTAATACATGCTAGAAGTGTTAAAACATGTTAGCAACATGATAACACATGCTAGCAGTGTGTTAAAGCATGCTAGTACTGTGTTAAATCATCCTAAGCAAACATGCTAGCAAAATGCTAATTCATACTAGCAATGTGTGGTAAAACATGCAAGCAACGTGCTAAAGCATGCAAGGATCATGCTAGAAAATGTTTAAACATGATAGCAATATGTTAATTCATACTAGCAATGTGTTAAAGCATGTTAACAACATGCTAATGCATACTAGCAGTGTGTTAAAGCATACTAGTAATGTGCCTAAGATCATGCTAGCAAATGCACCATCCTATGCACCATCCTAAGATCCTAAGATAATGCACCATCCTAAGATCATGCTAGCAAAATGCTAAAACATGGTAGCGATGTGATAAAACATGCTAGCAAAATGTTAAAACAATAACGTGTTAATTCATTAGCAGTGTGTTAAAACATGCTAGCTAATTCATGCAAGCAATGTACTAAAACATGCTAGCAACATGATAAAGCATGCTAGGATCATGTTCGCAAAATGCTAAAAACATACTAGCAACATACTAATTCATGTTAAAATTGTGTTACATTTTTTAGCAAAATGCTAATTAATGCTAGTAATATCATAGAGAATACTAGGATCATGGTAGCAATGTGTTAAAACATGATAGCAACATGTTAAAACATGCTAGAAACTTAAAAAAACATACTAGCAAAATGCTAATTCACATTAACAATGTATTAAACAAATTAGCAACATGCAAATTCACACTTTCAATGTTGAAAGATACTAGCAACATACTAATTCATGTTAGCAATGTGTTAAACTTGCAACATACTAATTAATGCTAGTAATGTGATAGAGAATGCTAGTATTGTGATAAAGCATACTAGGATCATGGTAGCAACGTGTTAAAACGTGATAGCAACATGCTAAAACATGCTAGAAACTTGTTAAACAAAATGCTAATTCACATTATCAATGTGGAAACATACCATCAACATGTTCATTCATGCTAGCAATATGTTAAAGCATGTTAGAATTGTGTTAAAGCATGCTTGCAATGTACTAAAATGTTATATCAACATGTTAAAACATACTAGCAACATGCTATTTCACAGTAACAATGTATTAATCATTTTAGCGACATGATAATTCATGCTAGTAATGTGATAGAGAATAATGGGATCATGGTAGCAATGTGTTAAAACGTGATAGCAACATGCTAAAACATGCTCGAAACTTGTTAAAACATACAAGCAAAATGCTAATTCACATTATCAATGTTGAAACTTACCAGCAACATGTTAATTCATGCTAGCAATATGCTAAAGCATGCTAGAATTGTGTTAAAACATGTTAGCAATGTACTAAAACGTGATATCAACATGGTAAAACATACTAGCAACATGCTAATTCATGTTAGCAATGTGTTAAACATGCTTGCAAAATGCTAATACATGTTAGAATTGTGTTAAAAATGTTTAGCAACATGTTAATTCATGCTAGTAATGTGACAGAGAATACTAGTAATGTGATAAAGCTTACTAGGATCATGGTAGCAACGTGTTAAAACGTGATGGCAACATGCTAAAACTTGCTAGAAACTTGTTAAAACATACGAACAAAATGCTAATTCACATTATCAATGTTGAAACTTACCAGCAACTTGTTAATTCATGCTAGCAATATGGTAAAGCTTGCTAGAATTGTGTTAAAATATGCTAGCAATGTACTAAAATGTGATATCAACATGTTAAAACATACTAGCAACATGCTATTTCACATTAACAATGTATTAAACATATTAGCGACATGGTAATTCATGCTAGTAATCTCATAGAGAATGCTAGTAATGTGATAAAATATACTAGAATTGTCTTAAAACATGCTATCAAAGTGTTAAGGCATGCCATCAATGTACCAAAACATGATATCAACATGTTAAAACATATTAGCAACATGCTAATTCATGCTAGTAATGTGATAGAGAATACTAGGATCATGGTAGCAATGTGTTAAAACGTGATAGCAACATGCTAATACATGCTAGAAACTTGTTAAAACAAACTAGCAAAATGCTAATTCACATTATCAATGTTGAAACTTACCAGCAACATGTTTATTCATGCTAGCAATCTGTTAAAGCATGTTAGAATTGTGTTAAAACATGTTAGCAATGTACTAAAACGTGATATTAACATGTTAAAACATGCTAGAAACATGCTATTTCACATTAACAATGTATTAAACATTTTAGCGATATGATAATTCATGATAGCAACATGCTAAAACATGCTAGAAACTTGTTAAAACAAACTAGCAAAATGCTAATTCACATTATTCATGTTAAAACTTACCAGCAACATGTTAATTCATGCTAGAAATTTGTTAAAGCATGCTAGAATTGTGTTAAAACGTGTTAGTAATGTACTAAAACGTGATATCAACATGTTAAAACATACTAGCAACATGCTATTTCAAATTAACAATGTATTAAACATTTTAGCGATATGATAATTCATGATAGCAACATGCTAAAACATGCTAGAAACTTGTTAAAACAAACTAGCAAAATGCTAATTCACATTATTAATGTTAAAACTTACCAGCAACATGTTAATTCATGCTAGAAATGTGTTAAAGCATTCTAGAATTGTGTTAAAACATGTTAGCAATGTACTAAAACGTGATATCAACATGGTAAAACATGCTATCAACATGCAATTTCACATTAACAATGTATTAAACATATTAGCAACATGCAAATGCACACTTTCAATGTTGAAACATACTAGCAACACACTAATACATGTTAGAATTGTGTTAAATTTTTTTGCAAAACATGCTAATTAATGCTAGTAATGTGACAGAGAATGCTAGTAATGTGATAAAGCATACTAGGATCATGGTAGCAATGTGTTAAAATGTGATAGCAACATGCTAGAAACTTATTAAAACATACTAGCAAAATGCTAATTCACATTATCAATGTTGAAACTTACCAGCAACATGTTTATTCATGCTAGCAATGTGTTAAAGCATGTTAGAATTGTGTTAAAACATGTTAGCAATGTACTAAAACGTGATATTAACATGTTAAAACAAACTAGCAACATGCTATTTCACATTAACAATGTATTAAACATTTTAGCGATATGATAATTCATGACAGCAACATGCTAAAACATGCTAGAAACTTGTTAAACAAACTAGCAAAATGCTAATTCACATTATTAATGTTAAAACGTACCAGCAACATGTTAATTCATGCTAGAAATGTGTTAAAGCATTCTACAATTGTGTTAAAACATGTTAGCAATGTACTGAAACGTGATATCAACATGGTAAAACATGCTATCAACATGCTATTTCACATTAACAATGTATTAAACATATTAGCAACATGCAAATGCACACTTTCAATGTTGAAACATACTAGCAACACACTAATACATGTTAGAATTGTGTTAAATTTTTTTGCAAAACATGCTAATTAATGCTAGTAATGTGACAGAGAATGCTAGTAATGTGATAAAGCATACTAGGATCATGGTAGCAATGTGTTAAAACGTGATAGCAACATGCTAGAAACTTATTAAAACATACTAGCAAAATGCTAATTCACATTATCAATGTTGAAACTTACCAGCAACATGTTTATTCATGCTAGCAATGTGTTAAAGCATGTTAGAATTGTGTTAAAACATGTTAGCAATGTACTAAAACGTGATATTAACATGTTAAAACAAACTAGCAACATGCTATTTCACATTAACAATGTATTAAACATTTTAGCGATATGATAATTCATGACAGCAACATGCTAAAACATGCTAGAAACTTGTTAAACAAACTAGCAAAATGCTAATTCACATTATTAATGTTAAAACGTACCAGCAACATGTTAATTCATGCTAGAAATGTGTTAAAGCATTCTACAATTGTGTTAAAACATGTTAGCAATGTACTGAAACGTGATATCAACATGGTAAAACATGCTATCAACATGCTATTTCACATTAACAATGTATTAAACATATTAGCAACATGCAAATGCACACTTTCAATGTTGAAACGTACTAGCAACACACTAATACATGTTAGAATTGTGTTGAATTTTTTTGCAAAACATGCTAATTAATGCTAGTGATGTGACAGAGAATGCTAGTAATGTGATAAAGCATACTAGGATCATGGTAGCAATGTGTTAAAACGTGATAGCAACATGCTAGAGACTTATTAAAACATACTAGCAAAATGCTAATTCACATTATCAATGTTGAAACTTACCAGCAACATGTTTATTCGTGCTAGCAATGTGTTAAAGCATGTTAGAATTGTGTTAAAACATATTAGCAATGTACTAAAACGTGATATCAACATGTTAAAACATGCTAGAAACATGCTATTTCACATTAACAATGTATTAAACATATTAGCGACTTGATAATTCATACCAGCAATTTGTTAAAACATGCTACAACTTTTTTTTTTTACTTTCTCTGAGTAAAACCTTTAAACTTCAAGCTGTTCAAAGCTATATTAAGCTTTCAGACCAGTCTTTGTCAACATCAAAGTTTACTCATCTAGCTTAGCATGTTCTTCTCTTTGAGTGGGTCATGGAAGTTGTGGGGTGTGTCCGTGCCATGGGAGAGTGTTGTGGGGGCTGGGATCACAGCCTCTTCAGGCGGCCCGGAACACATGTGCTGTCACTCAAGAGCCCCACACACACACACACACACACACGAGGAACGAGAGCCGGGCTCAGTGCGGACTCTGCTTCAGTCTTTGCACACCGCTGCATCTCCAGAGGTGTATCGCTCAGCAGGTTTACCGGATCTGAGGGAGGATGATGAAGGCGCTGGCGGTTCTGAGTGCACTGCTGACCGTCGTGTCTCAGGTCAGTCCAGTTTACTTTACTCAGTAAGTCCAGGCATTGAACTATCAGGTGTACATATAATATCATGTAATATTAAAAGATAATGCACCATACGCAGAGCATTTGCAACATGAGTAATGGCGGGGGTGATTACTTATGAGAATGTTTATTTTTATTTTATGATGCAGTCAAAATGATTCAGAGTGTGTGCAGGACACTATAGTTCATTTATGTAAGTGAGGAGGGGGGGTGACATATTATACACCCCCCCCCCCCCCAAAAAAAAAACGGATAAAAATTTGGGAGCAAAATGATTCAGACACTTTGAGCTGAGCATGTTTTACTGAAGTGTTTGTTCTTTAATTGCTTATGCGACCTTTAACACCACAGACTGAACTAAATGAAGCATTGGTTGAGCTAAATTGGTGTTATTTAATTGTATCGTTAAATCTAACAGCTGATTGGTTGATTGTGAGCCGTTACATCCCTTTCTATCAAAGTTATCTGATATTATCAGGATGAGTTAATTCTTGTCATATTTTAGTACCATTTTCTAAACACTAGGGGGAATTAGCTCAAATGGGCCATATATGGTTGTAGCATCATATCTCTTAATTTTTTTACAGCCAATCACATTAACTGATCTTGCATTGTTGCTTCAACACTTGTTGACATGTATCAGTCTGAGTTTGATCGGTCTGAGTTTTTTACGGTGGTCAGGGAAGAGTTACATGAAGCTTAAGAGAAATAGTACGGTAAGTGAGTCTGACATCCATCATTAATAACGGTACTAAAGCAATTATAAGTACACTCTTAAAAATGCTGGGTTAAAAACAACCCAAGTTGGGTTGAAAATGGACTAACCGAGCAATTGGGTTGTTTTAAGCAAACATTTAACCCAACCGCTGGGTTAAAACGACCCCTTCACTGGGTTATAACAACCCAGTTGCTGGGTTAGTCCATTTTCAACCAAACTTGGGTTGTTTTTAACCCAGCATTTTTAAAAGTGTGTTCTCTTTTTATATTGGCCCACTTTACCTGAATGTTATGCCGTGGCTCGAGAAAAGGTACCTGCTAATACTCAAACTCTCATCATTTTAAAACAATTATACTTATATTTTCACATTTAAAATGTATAGTCATATTTAAGAGACCCATGCTAATTTCATTTAGTAAAATATCATTAGATCTCGCTTATTTGATGGTGTTATAAGTCATTTACCAAAACGTGGCCTATTTTACCTGACTTCACCCCTAGCGAATAAACTGTGATAAGGTGAGAAAATGTTAAATACATCTAATAATTTGCTGTAGGTTTTTGATATTGTCTTTAATAATGACAGCAGGACTTGCTCAAATGTTGCGAAGCTTCTGTAATGATGGAAATGCATTGTGCTTTATTTATTTTCGAGCAGCGCTGTGTCGTTTGATTGGCGTTGGTATATCTTGTTGGCTGAAGATTCAGTGTTTAAGAAGTGGTTACAGTTTTGACCTTGGGTCACATCTGCTAGAATCATCTTTAGTGGTAAAGAGTTTAGTAATTGATTGTTAACTCTGTCTGAACTTACCCCACGAGCCGTCAGATGTTGTATACGGCTGGTGGAAACCGAGGATCTAAACACTGACAGAGTGAATGATGACTGATAATGAATAATAAGAAGAGAAATGCAGCTGGTTTGACGTCATGTTTCGAGACCCCTTTGGTCTGTCACTAGTCTAATCATGAAGACAACGAGTGAGAAGGCAAACAAAGCCACATATTCCCCACAATCCCTGATCGGAACTGTTTAGATTCGCAATGGGACACAGATTCGCAATCACGGCCGAGCTTTCATCACGCTATACATAAACAGCAGAAACGTCATGGTTATTAATGAGCAATGCGAGAACCATTGAATGGCCTTCATGCGTAAAGATACTTTGGCTCTTTGGTTTTGACCCAACTATTATCATACACTCTAAAAAATGTTGGGTTAAAAACAACCCAAGTTGGGTTGAAAATGGACTAACCCAGCAATTGGGTTTTTTAAAGCAAACATTTAACCCAACCGCTGGGTTTAAACAACCCAATTGCTGCGTTAGTCCATTTTCGACCCAACTTGGGTTGTTTTTAACCCAGCATTTTTTAGAGTGTGATTATTATAACCAGTGTTGTGAGTAGCGCAAGTAATCAGATTACTTTTGTTCAAGTAACTAGTAATCCAATACTTTAACCCTCTATATACACTCTAAAAAAAAAGGCTCGTAATCATAGGAGAACCTTTTTTAGTGCTACATAGCACCAATTTTGGTGCTTCAGTGGTTCTTCAGCGGTTCTTCAGAGGTGCTATATAGCACCTTAGTCAAAGAACCGGTGAAGAACCTCTGAAGAACCGGTGAAGAACCTCTGAAGAACCGCTGAAGAACCACTGAAGCACCAAAAATGGTGCTATATAGCACTAAAAAAGGTTCCCCTATGATTACGAGCCAAGAACTATTTTTGGTGCCATATAGAACCTTTTTTTTTTTTAGAGTGTACACTCTAAAAATGCTGGGTTAAAAACCACCCAAGTTGGGTTTAAAATGGACTAACCCAGTGATTGGGTTGTTTTAGGCAAATATTTAACCCAACTGCTTGGTTAAAACAACCCAAATGCTGGGTTAAAACAACCCAATTGCTGGGTTAGTCCATTTTCAACCCAACTTGGGTTGTTTTTAACCCAGCATTTTTTAAAGTGTAGACTTTGAGAGTTTGCTCTTTCATAACTCGTTCTGTTTTTTAGCTCTGTTTCATTTAAGGATCAACAAAATGTTGCCTGCAATTCTTTAGGAGAAATATAAATAGACATTAATTAGATAATTAACTGAACGACTAATTCGATGAACACACTTTAAAGGCCAGAAACACTTCAAAGAACAAACTCAGGCCATAAGGAAGTTCGTTCTGAGTTTCCGGAAAAGTTTGCTCCGGCTGGCAAACACCTCTGAACTCCTATTGGTCCGTGGTGATGATGATGTAATTGGTGGGTGTGGCTATGAGGCTCCGCCTTCTTTCTGAACTGCTGTTTTCTCACCGCTGGCATTTTTGTTGTGTTTATTTTGTTATTGAGAGGAAAGTGTGCAGCACACATTCACATATTCATCTAAACGTCACTTTCAATGCCGGATGTCCACTAACAGTAAAACGATGGTCAAACTTTAAAGAATAAAGAAGAATTTTATCAGGAACTTAAGACATTAAGACCTCTTATGAAACTTTTACTACATTTACTAGATAAGTTAAATTATATGTTTTCTTGTTTTCTCACTTCATGTAATTTTACTTATCTACTAAAAACATCTTGATTTAAGAATTTTTTGATATTTAGACTAGAATCAAGACACAAATACTAAATAAGAAGTGCATTTTTTGCACTTACAGTGAAAGTACTGGGTAATACAAGGTAACTACATGGGTTAAGGTTAGGTCTAGGGGTCGGTTCAGGGTTAGTATGTAGTTATTACCCAGTTATTGCAATTACTATAATAAGTTCTTATGCTATGAGGCTGCTAATTCATACTAGCATAGTGTGCTAAACATGCCAGCTGCATGTTAAAGCATGCTAAGATCATGTTAGCAAAATGCTAAAACATGTGTATTCACATGTGTTTAAACATACAAGCAATATACTAATTCATGCTAGAAATGTGTTAACACATGCTAACAACATATAATGCATGCTAGAATTGTTAAAACTAGCTAGCAATGTGCTGAAACATGATAGCCAAATGTCAAAAAATGGTAACAACTTGTTAAAACATATTAGCAACATGCAAGTGCACACTTTCAATGTTGAAACATACTACCAACTTACTAATTCATGTTAGCAATGTGTTAAACATGCTTGCAACATGCTAATACATGTTAGAATTGTGTTAAAATGTTACCAACATGTTAATTCATGCTAGTAATGTGATAGAGAATACTAGAATCATGGTAGCAACATGCTAAAACATGCTAGAAACTTGTTAAAATATACTAGCAAAATGCTAATTCACATTAGGAATGTTGAAACTTACCAAAAACATGTTAATTCATGTTAGCAATATGCTAAAGCATGCTAGAATTGTGTTAAAAAAATGCTAGCAAAGTGTTAAGGCATGCTAGCAATGTTGATTTTATCTAATACTGTGGCTGAAGTCAGTTCAAATCATGCTTAATCTAATAAAAAATTCAAAAAATTCAGTTTAATGTCCCGCTGCCAATTTATATTGTATCCATGTAAAAAAAATGATTTTAACCATAAATATAAACTAAAACGTTTACTTTAAATAAAAAACAAATACTTTTAAGCTATTTCAAGGAGAAAACACACATTAAACAAACAACAGCAATGTTAGACTTTTTTCAGTGTTGTTTCCTTTTATTTGCATCATATTTTGGGTTTTGCGTAGCTCAATTGATAGAGCATCG
The DNA here is from genome assembly GCF_949357685.1 of Gobio gobio. NCBI lineage: Eukaryota > Metazoa > Chordata > Actinopteri > Cypriniformes > Gobionidae > Gobio > Gobio gobio. The sequence continues at coordinate 3,604,102 of NC_137098.1, forward strand.
AATATATACAAGATCATGTGATCATGCATCACCCATCATGCATAGGGTTGGGAATCGTGAGAAATTTTCCGGTTCTGGTTCCGGTTCCGCCTAACGATTCCGGTTCCGATTCTGGTTCCATTAAAATCATTAAACAAATAGTGGTAGAGGAAAAAGGCACAATACGCAACTCAAACAATCCATTTTGTGTTTATTACTTGCTCTAAAATTAATTAACAGGTTGGCAATGTCAAAAAAGTCCTGTACTGTACATATATTACAGTATTAATTAAGCCATTCTTGCAACACATTTTTTATATATATATATATATATAGGCCTTTGACTATAAATCTGGTATAAGCCCTGTGGCACTGTGTGCTGTAGCAAATGTTTTGTCAAATTGCTAGAGCAGCCTCCTTTGCATGTTATTAACTTTTCACATGTGTTACATTTTGCTTCATTATCATTCATTCTTTGGAAATGAATCCATACTTGTGACTTTCTCTTCGCCATGTTGGTGGTCAACGAGGAAATATCTGACGCAAAACCGTAAATGTGTAGCGCGAGGGCTTTCAGGCTGAACTGCTGCACTCCTGGAAGCGGCAACGTCATTAATATTTATGATGAGGTGAGCCAGGGTTGCCAGGTTTTCACAACAAAACCCGCACAATTGCTACTCAAAACAAGCCCAATTGCATTTCAGGGGGGCTTCTCCGGTAAAATTCGCATTTCCGGGGCTAAATATCACATAATTGGGGTCGCTTCAACCCGCGGACATGAAACACAGCCCGCGGCAACAGTGTTTAAGTAGCCCAATTCTGCGGGAAAACCACGGACTTGGCAACACTGGCTCTCGCTATTAAAGGATACGCTTCCAGCGCTTCGCACACACATTGCACCAGAACCGTTTTCGGAAACGAAACTTAGGAATTTCGCGCGGTTCTGGTATTTTTCAAAAATCAGTTTCGGTTCTCCATAAGAACCGGTTCTCGGTTCCCAACCCTAATGCTCTATCAATTGAGCTAAGCAAAACCCGAAATATGACGCAAATAAAAGGAAACAAAGCATTAAAATGAAAGTGTCCTGTTGTCGATACGGGCACAACTTTAGTAAACGATCCTATGGGTCGTATTTCAGGGAAGTGACAAACAACCTATAGGTAGGGTGACCACCCGTCCCACTTTGCGTTGTTCCGCACAGCATTTTCACCCCTTGTCCCGCACGTCGCATATTGAGAAAATGTCCCGCATTTTCATTAGTCTGTTGGTTTTTAATTATCATATTAAGAAAACATGCGTTCTTTTGCCTTTTTAAGAAAGCATTTCATTTATTCTTTTTGTGGCATCGTTTTTCACCTATAGACATATTTAACAGAGCTTCGTCAGACGTAACATCTCGCCTTTCACAAACACAACAACAGCCGTTTTTAAAATCCTATCCAATGGTTGAAAAGAAAGGAGTAAACACGGTCACTAGTAGGTTGTGTTCGGCTGTCAATCAAAATGTGGAGCGGATTCGTTCCATGTAGAAAACGAATGGATAATTCGGTAAACTGGTTATATTCTTAATATATAATATAATATATAAGCCTGTCAATTAACTAATTTCATGTTGCTTTATATTTTATTTCTTCATTTTTGGACTTGGTCAGATCTGATGCCTGCTGCCTTTGGGCTCAGTGATGTTGAATTTAAATGACATGTACAATGTTACATTGTGATGGGACTAAAGAACAAAGTATTTTTATAATCTGAAAGGCAGAATACACATGTTTTTATTAAGTTAGATAGACATTGTGTAACAGTTTCAGGTTATGTTTTAGTGTCGGTAGCATGTCCCACATTGTCCCACACAAACTTAGTAATTGTCCCTCATTTGGTTTGTTTGATGGTGGTCACCCTACCTATAGGCGTATTGATTGGAGGTCAATCACGTATTATGTAAAAGAAAGTGCTACCGGTTTTTCTTCTATTGGTGTAATTCTGTGATAATGTACGTTTTAGTAAACCTATGTTTCCTTTCCTCAACCGGTGTAACAATTAAAAGAGAGAAAAGTGTTGGCCTTCTTAGTTTTCCTCCCAATCATTGTCCCAACTTGCTGATAAATTGATAGTTTTCTATCATGTGTGCTGCAGGTTCTTTGGTCATGTGTCTTTCCATGGCTCTGGACACACTGATAATGTGTGCCACATGAGAATTTCATCCGCTAAACTTCTCAGGGAGTGCTAGGAATTCCCAGAGCTGGCTTATGTCTCAGTGAGAGCCCGGAGATCCACACATGCCTCTGGTGGTCTCTTTGAGGGCTTGCTAATGCGCAGCGCAGCTGTTCCCAGATGCAGACTCAACGCCATTTGTCTCGCATGGTAATCTCGGCTGTGGAAATAGAGGTCAGGCCACGCAATGAGCAGAGAATCTGTTAATAAAGCAGGCAGTGTTGAGTCCAGCTGCCAGGAGTCAGTCATCCTGGAACCTGTGTGTTTCCCTCAATCCCAGATCTTCTGACACACTCTCTGTCTCCAAGATGGGACGGCGTTAAAGTGATTTCCGGTGTGAATTAGTTTGACATGACAGCGTTCTGGTTTGTAATCACGTTCAGAGTTCCTGGATGACAGCAGGATCAGTTCAAATAAACATGAACACTCCATAAAATAAAATAGGAAGAAAGAAACAGGTGACCTTGGACAAGGCATGTACTGGACCTATTGAAGAATGAAATGACAGAACGTGACCACCTGTGTGACCTCTGACCTCTCGCCCAGCCCGGCATTCTCTCTCTGAGACACACACATGCTGATAGAGCAACCATTGACTGCCATAATAGGGGAAAAATACTATGGTAGTGAATGTTTGCTCTATCTGCTTTGTTACAAACATTCTTCAAAATATCTTATTTTGTGTTCAACAGAACAAAGAAACTCATACAGGGTTGGAACAACTTGAGGGAGAGTAAATGATGACACAATTTTCATTATTGGGTGAACTATCCCTTTAATATGTGCTTTATGAGTACTAATAAACAGCCAATATTCTAGTAATATGCATGATAATAAGCAACTAATATGTGCATTAATATGTGTTTTATAAGTACTAATAAACAGCCAATATTCTAGTAATATGCATGATAATAAGCAACTAATATGTGCATTTATATGTGCTTTATACGTACTAATAAATAGCTAATATTCTAGTAATATGCATGATAATAAGCAACTAATGCATTAATATGTGCTTTATATGTACTAATAAATAGCCAATATTCTAGTAATATGCATGATAATAAGCAACTAATGCATTAATATGTGCTTTATAAGTACTAATAAACAGCCAATATTCTAGTAATATGCATGATAATAAGCAACTAATATGAGCATTAATATGTGCTTTATATGTACTAATAAATAGCCAATATTCTAGTAATATGCATGATAATAAGCAACTAATATGAGCATTAATATGTGCTTTATATGTACTAATAAATAGCCAATATTCTAGTAATATGCATGATAATAAGCAAATAATTAATAGTGAGAATTGGACCCTAAACTAAAGCGTTGAGGATTGTTTTGTTTGTGATAATAACACAATGAAATCTAACAAATTGTGCCAACATTGTTTTTGGCCTGGCCGTCATACAAAGAAATGATGAACACATGCAAAAACAAGAAAGAACCAATGAAATTATGATAATGATTATGTTGTAGTCAATGTTTGCTTTTTCTGTGAGCTTTCAGTAAAATAAAACCTGTAGCTGTAGTTTGACTTTTTTGTCAAATAATGTTGTCAAGTTTAGTGTTTAGTTTTTCCTTCATCATTTTTTTAACATAAATGTATCAAGCTTGTAGGGTCATAAAAAACTAAGCGGACATTACTGTACATTCATAAAGCCTAAACAGCATATTATAACACATTATGTAGTTTAAGATAAATAAATTATGTAAAATAAAAAAACATTGTATCAAATGTTTTACCCAACTGCTGGTTTTGTCCATATTTGATCCAAAATTGTGTTAAAGCAACCCAGCATTTTTTAGCGTGTAGCATTTGATCATATCCATATTCTCTGAATGAAGTACTTTAATACGGTACATTAGACATGTTTTGGATTCAAAGGAATAAAATATTTCAAAACTATAAAGTTTATATTCGTTAGTTTAGTTTATTGATTTATAGAGCACTTTTAAAATAATAGATGTTGAAACCAAAGTACTGTACAAGAAATTAAAACAAATTAAAACACTAGACAAAAAATGTACACCCTCAATTAAAATAATACAACTAATACAAATATGTCTTCAAAGAGGATTTAAGCATAAAAACAGAAGAGGAAGATCTGATGTGAAGAGGAAGACTATCCCAAAGCCTCGGAAGACCGAAAACATAAAGAAAAGAGGACCCAAAACCGAACCCTGGGGAACACCATAGGAAATTTGATTAAAAAAATATTTGTATTTATCTTAAACTACATAATGCATCATGATATGCTTTATGAATGTACAGTAGTGGCCAAAAGTTTGTTTTTTTATGACCCTACAAGCTTGATTAAATTATGTTTTTAAAATATTTTAAATGTGAAGGAAAAACTAAGCACTAAACTTGATTAAGGCATTTATCTGACAAAATTATTGGACAAAAAAAGTCAAACTACAGCTACAGGTTTTATTTTACTGAAAGCTCACAGAAAAAGCAAACATTGACTACAACATAATCATTATCATAATTTCATTGGTTCTTTCTTGTTTTTGCATGTGTTCATAATTTCTTTGTATGACGGCCTGGCCAAAAACGATGTTGGCACAATTTGTTAGATTTCATTGCGTTATTATCACAAACAAAACAATCCTCAACGCTTTAGTTTCGGGTCCAATTCTCACTATTAACTAGTTGCTTATTATCATGCATATTGCTAGAATATTGGCTGTTTATTAGTACTTATAAAGCACATATTAATGCTCATATTAGTTGCTTATTATCATGCATATTACTAGAATATTGGCTGTTTATTAGTACTTATAAAGCACATATTAATGCTCATATTAGTTGCTTATTATCATGCATATTACTAGAATATTGGCTGTTTATTAGTACTTATAAAGCACATATTAATGCTCATATTAGTTGTTTATTATCATGCACATTACTGGAATATTGGCTGTTTATTACTTATAAAGCACATATTAATTAATTATTCTACATCCTACCCAATTCCTGAACTTAACAACTATTAGTAAGCATTAATTAGGAGTTTATTGAGGCAAAAGTCTTAGCTAATAGTGAAAATTGGATCCTAAAGTGTGACCAAACAAGCACAACTATGCAATATGCTTACAAAATCTGGAACAAATTTTTATAATATTTACTTCATATTTTTACTTCACTTTTGGCCACTACTGTATAACTAAATAAAACACACACACACACACACACTAGTTGAAAACTCTTGGACACAGACGCAAAGGCCTAATGTGTTCCACACTCACTTGTTCAGAAATGTAGCATATCTCATTCAGTTAGTCACGCCCGCACCAGCTGACCCTGCCATGTGTGTGTGGAGCTTTAGGAATGTCTTACTCTGGTAAAAGTGGAGCTAAACTGGGTTAGATGTGACACAGAGAGCAGCAACTGTGAGCTGGAATGTTTTTTTCCCAGTGTACTAAAAGACCCAAAGGTAGCTCTTTCTTGGACGTTCGTAAAGCTGTCATGAGATGAGGAGCGTGTTTGGAGGATGGCTGAGGTTTGGGGCTGGTCAGAAAGCCTGTGGTCAGCACCTGCTGTCTCTGCTTCAGACGGCCGGGTATTTTCAGCCCTGTGTCAGATCTGTGCAAATGTTTTCACATACAGCTCACGGGACATAATGGAGTTCTCATTCAGGGATCAGATTTCTCTCCGATTTTAAGTTGCACTTTGTTTCGACGGGCCACTTTAGACATTCCACTAACCACGAGTAACTTTGCAACTACATGTCAACTAGTTGATGTTAGGTTAGGGTTAAAAAGTAGACACTAACACAAAAGTTATTATTATCATGCATATTACTAGGATATTGGCTGTTTATTAGTACTTATAAAGCACATATTAATGCACATATTAGTTGCTTATTATCATGCATATTACTAGAATATTAGCTGTTTATTAGTACTTATAAAGCACATATTAATGCTCATATTAGTTGCTTATTATCATGCATATTACTAGGATATTGGCTGTTTATTAGTACTTATAAAGCACATATTAATGCACATATTAGTTGTTTATTATCATGCATATTACTAGAATATTGGCTGTTTATTAGTACTTATAAAGCACATATTTATGCACATATTAGTTGTTTATTATCATGCATATTACTAGAATATTGGCTGTTTATTAGTACTTATAAAGCACATATTTATGCACATATTAGTTGTTTATTATCATGCATATTACTAGAATATTGGCTGTTTATTAGTTCTTATAAAGCACATATTAATGCACATATTAGTTGTTTATTATCATGCATATTACTAGAATATTGGCTGTTTATTAGTTCTTATAAAGCACATATTAATGCACATATTAGTTGTTTATATCATGCATATTACTAGGATATTGGCTGTTTATTACTTGTTAAGTACTTATTAAGTAATTACTTATTACTTATTAATATAAAAGTCTCTGTTTGCTCTCCATATAATTTCTGTGTAGAAGAACCTCTCCAAGTGGACAGTTAGTGATAAAAAGCTCATTTAAAATAGCAAGTAAATAAAAGAACTAAGAAGCACAGACTGAAAAGCACTCATGCATGTCCTAATGAGGTGAAGAAGTGCATTAGCAGACACTCATAAAAGCGAAATGATAAGAGAAGTAACCAAATGTGCGGCTCTGTTAAAGACATCAAGACCTCCAGTCAATCCCACCCAGAAGACTGACGTCCCACCGGCACAATCACTTCAGTCTCAGATCTCCAACCCCACATGGGTGTTCAGCTCAACGGTGAACATGAATATGAATGAAAAATTAAATTATACTCTATGTCTAAGACCGCCAGTCGTAATGAGTGAGTCATTGAATCATTCCCTAACGAAACAACTGAATCAATGACTCACTCGATTCATTAAAATCAGAGGATTCGTTCAGTTCTGCTGTGGCTTCTTTGGGACAAATTGAGCAAAAACAGAAAATATTGTGTACACAACATTAACTTCTGGTTTATTGAACTGTTGTATAAATCAATATCACATTTGCAATCGTGCTGATATTCGGGGAAAATAGCCCTCTTGCTCGTGTGATATTGCTAAACTATAGCCCATCATATGATATAAATATAAGACAAAAACCCATAGCCTATTGGGCATTTTTTCGCCCTCATATCTTGAATTTGAGTGCCATTTTAACTGCATTCTAATAGGCTTCATCACGCAGTCAGTCGTTGCCCTGCATCATATTCATAACTAAACTGAATGCAATGTAAGATGACGTACAGGTCTTGGCGGGTGCATTTAAAGTGTCAATCATTTTAACTTCGCAGCAAATTAATGTGTTTAAATTGACAGCCCTAGTCAATATGTAAAATAGAAAATAATTTCTGGTTGCCACCTGTGCAATAAGTCCATTCTGGACATTTCCTCACTACTAAATATTACACTCTCAACTGTTAGTGGGATTATAACAAAGTGGAAGCGATTGGGAACAACAGCAACTCAGCCACGAAGTGAAATCACAGAGCGGGGTCAGCGCATGCTGAGGGTCACAGAGCGGGGTCAGCGCATGCTGAGGGTCACAGAGCGGGGTCAGCGCATGCTGAGGGTCACAGAGCGGGGTCAGCGCATGCTGAGGGTCACAGAGCGGGGTCACTGCATGCTGAGAGTCACAGAGCGGGGTCAGCGCATGCTGAGGGTCACAGAGCGGGGTCAGCGCATGCTGAGGGTCACAGAGCGGGGTCAGCCCAGGCTGAGGGTCACAGAGCGGGGTCAGCGCAGGCTGAGGGTCACAGAGCGGGGTCAGCGCATGCTGAGGGTCACAGAGCGGGGTCAGCGCATGCTGAGGGTCACAGAGCGGGGTCACTGCATGCTGAGGGTCACAGAGCGGGGTCACTGCATGCTGAGGGTCACAGAGCGGGGTCAGCGCATGCTGAGGGTCACAGAGCGGGGTCACTGCATGCTGAGGGTCACAGAGCGGGGTCAGCGCATGCTGAGTATCACAGAGCGGGGTCAGCGCATGCTGAGGGTCACAGAGCGGGGTCACTGCATGCTGAGGGTCACAGAGCGGGGTCAGCGCATGCTGAAGGTCACAGAGCGGGGTCAGCGCATGCTGAGGGTCACAGAGCGGGGTCAGCCCAGGCTGAGGGTCACAGAGCGGGGTCAGCGCATGCTGAGGGTCACAGAGCGGGGTCAGCGCATGCTGAGGGTCACAGAGCGGGGTCAGCGCATGCTGAGGGTCACAGAGCGGGGTCAGCGCATGCTGAGGGTCACAGAGCGGGGTCAGCCCAGGCTGAGGGTCACAGAGCGGGGTCAGCGCATGCTGAGGGTCACAGAGCGGGGTCAGCGCATGCTGAGGGTCACAGAGCGGGGTCAGCGCATGCTGAGGGTCACAGAGCGGGGTCAGCCCAGGCTGAGGGTCACAGAGCGGGGTCAGCGCATGCTGAGGGTCACAGAGCGGGGTCAGCGCATGCTGAGGGTCACAGAGCGGGGTCAGCGCATGCTGAGGGTCACAGAGCGGGGTCAGCGCATGCTGAGGGTCACAGAGCGGGGTCACTGCATGATGAGGGTCACAGAGCGGGGTCAGCGCATGCTGAGGGTCACAGAGCGGGGTCAGCGCATGCTGAAGGTCACAGAGCGGGGTCAGCGCATGCTGAGGGTCACAGAGCGGGGTCAGCGCATGCTGAGGGTCACAGAGCGGGGTCAGCGCATGCTGAGGGTCACAGAGCGGGGTCAGCGCATGCTGAGGGTCACAGAGCGGGGTCAGCACATGCTGAGGGTCACAGAAGTTGCTCCAGACCTCCAAACTTCTGTGGCCTTCAGATGAGCTCAAGATCAGTGTGTAGAGCTTCAGGGAATGGGTTTCCATGGCCGAGCAGCTCATCCAAGCCTTACATCACCAAAGCGTGGGATGCAGTGGGGTAAAGCGCGCCGCCACTGGACTCTAGAGCAGTGAGACGTGTTCTCTGGAGTGACCAATCACGCTTCTCCGTCTGACAATCCCATGGACAAGTCTGGGTTTGGCGGTTGCCAGGAGAACGGGACTTGCCTGACTGCATTGTGCCAAGTGTAAAGTTTGGTGGAGGGGGGATTATGGGGTGGGAGTTGTTTTTCAGGGGTTGGGCTTGGCCCCTTAGTTCCAGTGAAAGGAACTCTTAATGCTTCACCAAGACATTTTGGACATTTTCACGCTCCCGATTTAGTGGGAACAGTTTGGGGACGGCCCCTTCCTGTCCCAGCATGCACCAGTGCACAAAGCGTCTCCATAAAGACATGATGAGGAGTTTGGTGTGGAGGAACTTGAGTCCTGACCTCAACCCGATAGAACAGCTTTGGGATGAATTAGAGCGGAGACTGAGAGCCAGGCCTTCTCGTCCAACATCACGAATGAAGAATCCCCATAAACACACTCCTAAACCTTGAGGAAAGAAGAGCTGGAGCTGTTAGAGCTGCAACTCCATATCAAACCCTACAGATTACGAATGGGATGGCATAAAAAGTTAATGTGCATGTAAAGGCAGGCGTCCCAAAACTTTTGACAATATAGATTGCAGAAAATTAATTATTTTGCAATATTTACACAAAATTTACAAACAACGTGACACTAGTCGAAACGACCACTTCTGATATCAATGACCTGATTGAACGCCCTATTGATGATCTATCACTAATTTGAACCCATTTTAATTCACCTACACTCTAAAAAATGCTGGGTTAAAAGCAACCCAAGTCGGGTTGAAAATGGACTAACCCAGCAATTGGTTTGTTTCAAGCAAACATTTAACCCAACCGCAGGGTTAGTCCATTTTCACTTGGGTTGTTTTTAACCCAGCATTTTTTAGAGTGTAAAAGTGCTATTAATAACTTGTCTTTCCATGTAAACATTTGTGTATTTATTTGTCTGGGTCGGTTCAGAGAAACTGTTCTGATACTCATTAAATGTAGCTTTAAAGTGACAGTTGTTTGGGAGCTGAGGCCGGTGAGACTAGTCTTATAAGTTAGTCATCACATTTTATTTCATTAAGGCTGTTCATAACTTTTTTTAAGTTACATAAAAAGGTTGATCGCTCTAATTTGAATCAGAAAACCAAGACGTTTTTTGATGAAAAAGTGCATCCCTCCATTATAATAAGTGCTCCAGCGGGTCAATAAAGACCTTCTGAAGCATGCGTCGTTTTAAAAAAAAAAAATTGTATATTTATAACTTTATAAACTATAATCACAAGCTTCTGGTATAATGGCCGTACACCAGTCTAGCTCCGGCGAAGAGTGACCTCTGACCTCTGACCCGACGTATGGCTTCGCTTTAGAAGGCCTTAAACCCCGGAGCCATATAAAGCACTTTTATGATGGATGGATGCACTTTTATGATGGATAGATGCACTTTTATGATGGATAGATGCACTTTTATGATGGAGGGAGGCACTTTTATGATGGAGGGAGGCACTTTTATGTTGGATGGATGCACTTTTATGATGGATAGATGCACTTTTATGATGGATAGATGCACTTTTATGATGGATAGATCCACTTTTATGATGGATAGATCCACTTTTATGATGGATGGATCCACTTTTATGATGGATGGGTGCACTTTTATGATGGATGGATGCACTTTTATGATGGATAGATCCACTTTTTTGATGGATAGATCCACTTTTATGATGGATGGATGCACTTTTATGATGGATGGATGCACTTTTATGATGGATAGACGCACTTTTATGATGGAGGGAGGCGCTTTTATGATGGATAGATGCACTTTTATGATGGATGGATGCACTTATGATGGAGGGAGGCACTTTTATAATGGATAGATCCACTTTTATGATGGATAGATCCACTTTTATAATGGATGGATGCACTTTTATGATGGATATATGCACTTTTATGATGGATAGATGCACTTTTATGATGGATAGATGCACTTTTATGATGGACAGATGCACTTTTATGATGGATAGATGCACTTTTATAATGGATAGATCCACTTTTATGATGGATAGATGCTCTTTTATGATGGATGGATGGATGCACTTTTATGATGGATGGATGGATGGATGAATGGATGAATGCACTTTTATGATGGAGGGATGGACTTTTAAGATGGATGGATGCATTTTTATAATGGATGGATGCACTTTTATGATGGATGGATGCACTTTTAAGATGGATAGATGCACTTTTATGATGGATGGATGCACTTTTATGATGGATGGATGGATGGATGGATGGATGGATGGATAGATGCACTTTTATGATGGATGGATGGATGGATGGATGGATGCACTTTTATGATGGATAGATGCACTTTTATGATGGATAGATGCACTTTTATGATGGATGGATGGATGGATGCACTTTTATGATGGATAGATGCACTTTTATGATGGATAGATGCTCTTTTATGATGGATAGATGCTCTTTTATGATGGATAGATGCCTTTTATGATGGATGGATGCACTTTTTTGGGCTTCAAAATCTCAGGTACCATTCACTCCCATTTTAAAGCTGGGAAGAGCCAGGATATGTCATATAACTCTGATTGTATTCGTCTGAAAGAAGAATGTCATACACACCTGACTTGGGGGTTGAGTAAATCATAGGCTAATTTTAATTTTTGGGTGAACTATCCCTTTAAGACACAGTCTAGGTTTCTGCAGCTGGCCTTGGAATACAAGAGTAAACACTGAGTGTAATGTAGTACACGAGCAGAATGGAGAATTCAGCTGCTCTAAGATTAGTGCGCTTTAACAGGGTCTGTGCGTGCCTGTAATGCCCAGCATTCTGCATCAGGAAACACTTCCACCGCTGAGGAAATCAACAACCACCACAGCCATCGCTGCTGTTCAGGATTCTTATATGGGGATGGTTTAATATTGCATTCTTAAATGGGGTGATATCTAAAGGCCTGTTCACAACAAGGACGATAACTGTAGCGATAAAGATATAGTTCTATAATGTTTCTGGTTCAAATGTGATTGCTTCATGTTAAATTGACTTGAAACAGTTTTCATTTTGAAATAACATGCTTCAATCAAGTAACCCTCAAAATATTTTACTTTAAACTAACTCAATTCAATTATGGACAGTGGTTCCACACAACCACCTTATTTTTTGGTAACATTAAAGGTTTATTTTTAATCTACACAAAATCCTTGTGTAGTGACAACACAATTGACCAAGGAAGAATCTATCTAAAACAGTTACGTCCAACCAACTCAATTCAATCACTTTGCTGTAACTTAAACTGGTTATGTTTTCTGAGCATGTTTTAGTCTAGTAAAAAATCTCCAAATATTTTCCAATGAAGCAACATATGCAGGACCCAATCAAACAGGACTTTCGCTTCCCATCATGCTTTGCAAAGGGGCTGAATTGGGAGTGTACACTTAAACATACATGAAATAGGTAAGATTTATGTAATTGTAGTTATAAACTGATTATGTAATGGAACACAGCAAAATGCCCATGATAAATTAACACTTCCTAGTGTTCATGTGTGTGCACACTACTGAGTTAAAGTACCACTGAAGCAGTGTTGAAGTTAATGAGATAATTAAGTGATGATTGATCATTAGTTATGAACACCTGATGATAATGAGCAGAATCAGTGAAGGAAAGAGAAACACAAAAACTACAACAGACTTCAGCCACAGCCTTAGATGAAATCAACGGAAGATAAAATAAAACATTACATCTCTGAAGATCTCAGCAGAGGAGGATTAAACAAGTTTAAAAGTATCATTTAATTGTCATTAGTTTAAAGTATAATTTTTTTGAGTGTAATAATGATAACGGCACAGAGAAACAATATCATTGGAAACACTTTCTGAATATTTTTGAACGATAAAAACATTGACAGCCAATCAGAATCCATCCTGCTTTAAAGAGCGCGAGCATTTAAAGTGACAGGCAACAAAACTGAGGCAAAGGCTTATAATAAACAGAATATCACCCGTTGCATCGTTATAGTTATTCTATTAGTTGTGAACGGGCCTTTGGACTTTTGTTGAGTACTTTATTTTAGAATTGCAACAAAATACATGGTTGAAATCAGAAACTTTTTAATTTATTGTTGTAAAAAAAGTTGCTGCTAAAAGGGAAAATCTGTTAAATGTTTTGAAAACAAATACCCTTGTGAAAAAGAAGTAATATGTATCACAGTAATGGGTGATACTCTGTTATATATATATATATATATATATATATATATATATAAATATATATCATTATATAAATATATCATTATATAAATATATCATTATATAAATATAATTACTTATATTTTCTTTCAAACATGGTCAAAGTGTACAGGCGGTATGCTTAAATATACTTTAATGTAATTTCTACTGAAACTTGTAAATCTTGTATTTAAATATATTTGTAATTACAAATTTGTAATGAAGTTGCAATTTAGTACATTTAAAATACATTAACTTTACATGTTATATTGTGAAACACACTATAGTTCAAATCATAATAAAGTATCATACATGTGTTTTATTAAACATCAAAATTAATTTGACATTTTTAAGGTCACTTTTTAAGTCTGTTAAGAAACGTAGTCATGAAAGTGGATTCTTTTTAAGTGCACTTAAGTGGCCTTTTATTTCATTAATATTATAGAAGTTTAATATATACTGTTAAGATCTGAAGTACACTACATGTCCACATTAAGTACAATAAAGCACACTTCTTCTTCTACAAGGGTTTCCTATATTATAATAAAGCAAACTATAGTTTCATGGATGGTGAGAAGTGTTTATGCCAGGTGAATTTCAGTTTACTCTCCACTGACAGACGGGGTAAACTGTGCTTTATTATATAAAAATATTTACACAATCTTACTTCTCCCTGCATTATCTTTGGCAAAATACTACAGTTCTTGTAGTTTCATAAATCAGTCTTTAGTCCATAGTGAGAATTTCTCAGTGTTTGACACACATTGTGTCGGTGTGTGTGAGAATCCTGTCACTGTGTGTGGAGTTTTGTCACTAAAGCACATTTAGCAGCTGACCTCTGACCCCAGTCAGGTGCAGTTAAAGAGAACGTGTTTCAGAGATAGGCCATGGGTGGCGAAAACTGAGCCTTTTTCCCTGCTGAACAGCTGCACGAATGTGTGTGTGTGTGTGTGTGTGTGTGTGTGTTGTATGAGCCCTTCATTTTGGCTGAACATGTGTGTTTTGAATAGTGCAGACCTCAGTACATGTGTATGTTTGTGTCAATAAGAGAAAGAGAGAGGAACATGAGCTCGGTTCCCTCCACCCCACAGGCCTTCAAAGCACACGCTGGATTCCACATTAGAGACGCCACTGGAGTAGAAAGTAAAAATACTTCACAACTGTCCGCCTCTGCACGAAACACATCAGCTCCACACACTTTAAAGCTGAAACGAGAGTCTGAGCTACAGCCGTGCAATACAACGGCAAACTAATATCAACATTAAGGAACACAAAGCAATCTAAATGACCGTGGTGGTCTAATACAAGATCAGCTGTGATAGTGTGTGGACCCCTAGAGGTGTGTGAGAGAAGTGCACGTTGGTGAGACTGTGAAAATGCCAACCCTTAAAAGAGTACTTATAGCATAACATGCTTTAAAAGACACTTATCTGCATGTTATTTACCATTAAATGAACCTTTAGCCCATTTAAGTAGATTATCTTTATATGCAATTTCATAATGTCTTTGAAATCTGGTTAAAATGTTGAATGTACTGGTGAACATAAACTAAAATATACTTTAATCTCATTTCTTTTGAAACGTTTATGCCATGTGTTTAAATATATTTGTAATTACAAATGTGCCACGTTTAAAATATATCAACCTCAAATAACACAACAGTTAAAATTATAATAATGTGCTTAAGTTTGTTAACTCAACGAATAAGTATTTTAGATTAAAACAATGGTTTAAAATGGACTTTAACCCTCTGGTGCTCTTCCTTTAGGGGTTGCATTGGTCATCTTCCCGGGCATAAGTGACCGGACACCTAAAAATTAAACTTCCTCCACCGCAGTAAAAACCAATGCAATTTATTTTTCTTCAATAATATTTTTTCTATTTTCTTTTGTATTTTGAGATGATTTGATGGTACTTATTAATATTTATGCAATAATTATTGTCTATTTTTGCCATTGAAAATGTACTTTTTTTTTTTTTTTTAAACAGTATTTCAGGTTAAAATAAAGTCTAGGCCTTGCAAATACATTTTTTTGAAGGCATATTAGCGCCCTCTTTTGGAATTTTTTAAGAAAACATGCAACCATGTGTGTAACCACTAGAGGTCTCAATGGAGAGGTTTTGGTCTCTTTTGAACACATTTAATTATTTTTTTTTTAGATGGATTTGAATATATATTTTAAAAGAATCTCAAAGACTTTTTATTATAAAGTTTTAGATATTTTTTTGTTATAAATAGTGATTTAAAGTGTTAGTTTATGCATTATGATAATAATAATAATAATAATAATAATAATAATAATAATAATAATAATTATGTACTGTATACAGTGTGTGAGTGTCTGTGTGTGAGTGGATGTGTCTATGTCTCACTCTTGATGACTTTTTTTCAGCATCGTGGCCGATTTGTAGATTGTTTGCACAAAGATTCTGTGAATTTTTATGTTTTTGCAGATTTCACATTAATTTCCTATGGTGGTAATTTTTGAGCACAAGTGGGAGTATTTTTTAATACTTAAAATGCTCGAATCATGACCCCAATTTTTGTGTGGGTTCACATCCCTAATGCTAGAAAAGTCACCAAGTTTCATATTTCTGACCGAAGAGCACCAGAGGGTTAAAGTAAAACTTTTAATTTGACAATTAAAAAGTGCACTTTTTTAAAAAGTCTACTTAAGGGGCTTCGTAAAACGTAAAACGTAAAACGTAAAACTTTTTATGTATTTTGGCCGTTCATTTACACGACAACGGCATTTTGGTGGCCTGACAACGCAAACTTTTGAAAACGTGCTTCAAAGTGCAAGTTTTTGAAAACGATAGCATTATCATCTCCATGTAAGCTAAAAAAAAATCATGCACATGACATGTGTTTAGTCTATAGGCGTGTAGTGTTTTTTACAGTCGCATCGCCACCTACTGGCCTGGCAGCAGAATACAGCGTTTTTAGTTGTTTTTGCGGATCTGTGTGAACGAGGTTCGTTTTGACAAGATTGTCGTCTGTTCAAAGAAAAAACTTTTCCGTTTTTAGTACATTGTTGGACCCTTAAGGTCCTTACACGAGTCCGAAATGTTCGTTTGCGTCTTTTCGTGTTCGTCATCCTTCATTACGCACAGAAGTCTGATCCGTATTGATTAATTGGTTTTTGTTGTCCTCTCTTTTCTTAAAATAGAGAAAAACTATTGTTTAGCTAACTTGAGCTGTATAATCTTTCGTACACCCTTTGTTTTGAAATCAGTCCCTACCATCCTAAGCTGTTCCGCAATTATCTGCCACAATCTGTTTATATTGCGTCTCTTTGTATTCCGCACTTTATTTGTCATACAGTGGCTTGTGCAGCGAGACGAAGTGGATCAACTTGTCAGATGTGATTCTGGATTTTGGCGTTCACTTGTACGGTGGCTCTGAATTGTCAAAACGCCTCTCAAAATGCTTACTACAGATGTGAAAAAACGCAGAAAATTTTAAATTTAAGAAAAAAATGTATTTTATGTAGTTTATGAAGGACGAAAGTTCCGTGATTGACATAACGTGAGGTCATAATTATTTTTCAACATGCAAAAATTTCGGACAAGAAAGTGTGCAAGGACCGTAGTGTGTTGAGAAACAATTTTTTTGAAAACAATACTGTTATCGACTCCATGCACACCAAAAAAAGCTAATTTGTGAAAACAGTGACGTCATGCATGTTACGTGTTCAGTCTATAGGCGTGTAGTGTTTCTTTATAAAGTGACATCGCCATCTACTGGCCAGGCAGCAGAATACAGTGTTTTTAGTCATTTTCACTGATCCATGTGAACGGGTTCATTTTGACAGTGTTGTCGTCTGTACAAGGAAAAAACTTTTTAGTTTTTAGGACATCGGGTTCGTGTAAACGTGCCCTTAGTGAGTTGAGAAACAAGTTTTTGAAAACAATACTGTTATCGTCTCTGTGTAAACTACAAAAACGCAAATTTGTAAAATCGAAGTCATGCGCATGCATGTTACGTGTTCAGTCTATAGGCGTGTAGTAGTTTTTTTTTTACAAAGTGACATCGCCATCTACTGGCCTGGCAGAAGAATACAGCATTTTTAGTCGTTTTCACGGATCCATGCATGTGTACGGGTTCATTTTGACAATGTTGTCGTCTCTACAAAGAATAAAACTTTTCCGTTTTTAGTACATCGTATATATGCATTAAAGTATATTACGTGTTCAATCTATAGGCATCGCCATCTACTGGCTTGGCAGCAGAATACAGTGTTTTTAGTCAGTTTCACAGATCCTTTTAGTCCTTTTCGTCAATCCGTGTGAAGGAGGGATCGTTTTGACAGTGTTGTCGTTTGTAAAGAGGATTTTATTGTTTATTTTTTAGTACATCGTTGTCGTGTTGACGTACCCTTAGTGTGTTGAGAAAACAATATCATTATTGTCTCAGTGTAAACTACAAAAATGCAAATTTGTGAAAATGGTAATGTCATACACATGCATGTTACGTGTTCAGTCTGCAGGCGTGTAGTAGTTTTTTTTTTACAAAGTGACATCGCCATCTACTGGCCTGGCAGAGGAATACAGCGTTTTTAGTCGTTTTCACGGATCCATGCATGTGTACGGGTTCATTTTGACAATGTTGTCGTCTCTACAAAGAAAAAATCATATATATGCATTATAGTACAGTACGTGTTCAATCTATAGGCATCGCCATCTACTGGCCTGGCAGCAGAATACAGTGTTTTTAGTCAGTTTCACAGATCCTTTTAGTCCTTTTCGTGAATCCGTGTGAAGGAGGGATCGTTTTCACAGTGTTGACGTTTGTAAAGAGGATTTTATTTTTAATTTTTTAGTACATCGTTGTCGTGTAGACGTACCCTTAGTGTGTTGAGAAAACAATATCATTATTGTCTCAGTGTAAACTACAAAAATGCAAATTTGTGAAAATGGTAATGTCATACACATGCATGTTACGTGTTCACGTGTCTGTAGGCGTGTAGTAGGTTTTTTTTTACAAAGTGACATCGCCATCTACTGGCCTGGCAGAAGAATACAGCGTTTTTAGTCGTTTTCACCGATCCATGCATGTGTACGGGTTCATTTTGACAATGTTGTCGTCTCTACAAAGAAAAAATCGTATATATGCATTATAGTACATTACGTGTTCAATCTATAGGCATCGCCATCTACTGGCCTGGCAGCAGAATACAGTGTTTTTAGTCAGTTTCACAGATCCTTTTAGTCCTTTACGTGAATCCGTGTGAAGGAGGGATCGTTTTCACAGTGTTGACGTTTGTAAAGAGGATTTTATTTTTTATTTTTTAAGTACATCGTTATTGTGTAGACGTACCCTTAGTGTGTTGAGAAAACAATATCATTATTGTCTCAGTGTAAACTACAAAAATGCAAATTTGTGAAAATGGTAATGTCATACACATGCATAATACGTGTTCACGTGTCTGTAGGTGTGTAGTAGTTTTTTTTCACAGTGACATCGCCATCTACTGGCCAGGCAGAAGAATACAGCGTTTTTAGTCTTTTTCGCAGATCTGTGTGTACAGGGTTTGTTTTGACAATGTTGTCGTCTCTACAAAGAAAAAAACGTTACCGTTTTTAGTACATCGTATATGCATTATAGTACATTACGTGTTCAATCTATGGGCATCGCCATCTACTGGCCTGGCAGCAGAATACAGTGTTTTTAGTCAGTTTCACAGATCCTTTTAGTCCTTTTCGTGAATCCGTGTGAAGGAGGGATCGTTTTCACAGTGTTGACGTTTGTAAAGAGGATTTTATTTTTAATTTTTTAGTACATCGTTGTCGTGTAGACGTACCCTTAGTGTGTTGAGAAAACAATATCATTATTGTCTCATTGTAAACTACAAAAATGCAAATTTGTGAAAATGGTAATGTCATACACATGCATATTACGTGTTCACGTGTCTGTAGGCGTGTAGTAGTTTTTTTTCACAAAGTGACATCGCCATCTACTGGCCTGGCAGAAGAATACAGCGTTTTTAGTCGTTTTCACGGATCCATGCATGTGTACGGGTTCATTTTGACAATGTTGTCGTCTCTACAAAGAAAAAATCGTATATATGCATTATAGTACATTACGTGTTCAATCTATAGGCATCGCCATCTACTGGCCAGGCAGCAGAATACAGTGTTTTTAGTCAGTTTCACAGATCCTTTTAGTCCTTTTCGTGAATCCGTGTGAAGGAGGGATCGTTTTCACAGTGTTGACGTTTGTAAAGAGGATTTTATTTTTAATTTTTTAAGTACATCGTTGTTGTGTAGACGTACCCTTAGTGTGTTGAGAAAACAATATCATTATTGTCTCATTGTAAACTACAAAAATGCAAATTTGTGAAAATGGTAATGTCATACACATGCATATTACGTGTTCACGTGTCTGTAGGCGTGTAGTAGTTTTTTTTCACAAAGTGACATCGCCATCTACTGGCCTGGCAGAAGAATACAGCATTTTTAGTCGTTTTCGCAGATCTGTGTGTACAGGGTTTGTTTTGACAATGTTGTCGTCTCTACAAAGAAAAAAACGTTACCGTTTTTAGTACATCGTATATATGCATTATAGTACATTACGTGTTCAATCTATGGGCATCGCCATCTACTGGCCAGGCAGCAGAATACAGTGTTTTTAGTCATTTTCACAGATCCTTTTGACGATGTTGTCATCTCTACGCAAAAACTTGTATTGTAAACGTACCCTTTGAAATCTGTTTTAAATGTGTAAATAAATGCATACATTTTCTGTGTTTAGTTGAAAGCGGTGTTGTGTAAACAGCCCTTATGAGCTGCTGTAGAGCAGTGCTTCTCAAAACCTGTCCTGGGGACACACAACCATTGCACATTTTGGATGTCTCTCTCATTAGTAACACCCGATTTCATCTTGCGGTCTCTTCTAATGAGCTGATGAGTTGAATCAGGTGTGTCAGATGAGGGAATGTGTGGTGGTGGAGGGTCCTCAGGGCAGGTTTGAGAAGCACTGCTGTGGAGTGTGTGTGTGTGTGTGTCACTGAAGAGTATCTAATGACTGTGTGTGTTTTGTTGCAGGTCAGCAGCGGTCAGCTGAAGCCGAGCGATCTGAACCCAGCGGTGCTGCACCCATGGAGACACAGGAGTGGCGGTCCACAGGTCAGGGTCAAGAGAGACTGGGTCATTCCCCCAATCCGGGTGTCAGAAAACAGCAAGCAGCTCCCTGAAGATCTGGTGCAGGTAAACCAACAGCCACTCATTAGTTGCTCACTGAAGACCGGAAAAATATAGTGTGTAAAAAGACTTTTGCATTTATGTAAACCGTCCAAACAAACCGATTGGTAACACACACACGGCAGTCTAAATATCTGTTAAAGAATAAACATTACCCTCACACTCTCTGTCCACCATACGGCTTTAACATGTTCCATGTCCACTCATGCAGATTAAATCAGACAAGGTTTTCACCGGAGAGGTGATATACAAGCTGGAGGGTCCCGGGGTTGACCAGGACCCCAAAGGCCTCTTTGAAATTGATGATAAAACAGGATGGATCAAGAGCAAAATGCCACTGGACAGGGAAAAACACAAGAGTTTTAAGGTAAACAGGTTTTGTTCATCGTTTAAAAGTAAACATTTTCACTTTTTTATTGCCAGTGTGTGAACAGCTTGTAACGGAACTTTAAAAATGAGAGTGATGACGTCCTATGTTGTCTATGAAAGCCTGTAGACTGAATTTTATGTGAAGGACTTTTGGCTAGTTTTGTCTGGAAAATCCAAAGGATGTGATGTTTATGCGCGTTATGTTCAGGATAATGCCGAAAGAGCCGTTCTGTACTGTAATGTCAATGTGTCCCGCAAAGAAAATTAATTAATTCAAACTATAGTCTCACATAGCCAGGTAAGGATGCAAAATATATTGGTCACCATTTGAGCATCAACTGATATATATTCATTTTTAATGTTAGCGTTATCGGCTGATATATGTTCATTTTTAATGTTAGCGGTATCGGCTGATATATGTTTATTTTTAATGTTATCGGTATCAGTCAATATATGTTAATTTTTAATGTTATTGGTATCGGCCGATATATGTTTATTTTTGATGTTATCAGTATCGGCTGATATATGTTCATTTTTAATGTTATCGTATCGGTCAATATATGTTCATTTTTAATGTTATCGGTATCGGTCAATATATGTTCATTTTTAATGTTATCGGTATCAGCCGATATATTTTTATTTTTAATGTTATCGGTATCGGCTGATATATGTTCATTTTTAATGTTATCTGTATCGGCCGATATATGTTCATTTTTAATGTTATCGTATCGGTCGATATATGTTCATTTTTAATGTTATTGGTATCAGTCGATATATGTTCATTTTTAATGTTATCAGTATCAATCGATATATGTTCATTTTTAATGTTATCGTATCGGCCGATATATGTCCATTTTTAATGTTATCGGTATCGGCCGATATATGTTCATTTTTAATGTTATCAGTATCGGTCAATATATGTTAATTTTTAATGTTATCGTATCGGTCAATATATGTTAATTTTTAATGTTATCAGTATCGGCCGATATATGTTCATTTTTAATGTTATCAGTATCGGTCAATATATGTTCATTTTTAATGTTATCGGTATCGGCTGACATATGTTCATTTTTAATGTTATCGTATCGGTCGATATATGTTCATTTTTAATGTTATCAGTATCGGTCAATATATGTTAATTTTTAATGTTATCGGTATCGGTCAATATATGTTCATTTTTAATGTTATCGGTATCAGCTGATATATGTTCATTTTTAATGTTATCGTATCGGTCGATATATGTTCATTTTTAATGTTATTGGTATCAGTCGATATATGTTCATTTTTAATGTTATCAGTATCAATCGATATATGTTCATTTTTAATGTTATCAGTATCAATCGATATATGTTCATTTTTAATGTTATCGTATCGGCCGATATATGTCCATTTTTAATGTTATCGGTATCGGCCGATATATGTTCATTTTTAATGTTATCAATATCGGCTGATATATGTTAATTTTTAAGGTTATCAGTATCGGCCGATATATGTTCATTTTTAATGTTATAGGTATCGGTCAATATATGTTAATTTTTAATGTTATCGGTATCGGCCGATATATGTTTATTATTAATGTTATCAGTATCTGCTTATATATGTTCATTTTTAATGTTATCGGTATCGGCTGATATATGTTAATTTTAATGTTATCGTATCTGCCGATATATGTTCATTTTTAATGTTAGCGGTATCGGCTGATATATGTTCATTTTAAATGTTATCGTATCGGCCGATATATGTTAATTTTAATGTTATCAGTATCGGCCGATATATGTTAATTTTTGATGTTATCAGTATCGGCCGATATATGTTAATTTTTAATGTTATCGGTATCGGCCGATATATGTTAATTTTAATGTTATCAGTATCGGCCGATATATGTTAATTTTTAATGTTATCAGTATCGGCCGATATATGTTAATTTTAATGTTATCGTATCTGCCGGTATATGTTCATTTTTAATGTTATCGGTATCGGCCGATATATGTTAATTTTAATGTTATCAGTATCGGCCGATATATGTTAATTTTAATGTTATCGTATCGGCCGATATGTGTTCAATTTTTTATGTTATCGGTCTCGGCAGAATGATGTTCATTTTTAATGTTATCAGTATCGGCCGATATATGTTCATTTTTAATGTTATCAGTATCGGCTGATATATGTTCATTATTAATGTTATCAGTATCGGCCGATATATGTTCATTTTTAATGTTATCATTATCTATCGATATATGTTCATTTTTAATGTTATCGTATCGGTCGATATATGCTCATTTTTAATGTCACAATCCTGATATTGTTTTTTTCCAGGTATAAATTAGATTACAGATTGACAGTGTGATCTCAGACTTACTGTATCTCATAGACTCTTGATGAATCATGGGATATTTCTGAATAACTCATTTGCATAATGTCCTCAGCTCAAAGCCTTTGCGCTCTCCCCAAGTGGAGAGAGACTGGAGAGTCCCACCACCATTGAGATCTATGTTCTAGATCAGAATGACCACAGGCCCGAATTCACCCCGAAGGAGTTCATTGGCACTATCCCTGAGTTCTCTGTTCCAGGTAACGTGTACAATAAAATGTAGAAAGAAAAAAAAAATTATATATATATATATTTATATGAAAAAACACCTCAATGCAACGAATAGTTCATACAAAAACTGACCTCAAACCATGAATGATTTTTATTCTCAAATCAAGTTATTTTGCACAATGTCTAGGCTGTTGTTCCACATTCATAATAAAAGAAATTATACAACTCTTGTTCACACTTCTGAACACGCTTGTGGAAAACAAGTACACTTCAGCATACTTTAAAAAAAGAGTATTTATAGTCTAAATAATATCCTTTAAAAGAATTTACTTCAGTGCAAAGTTTGGACACTTAACTTCATATTATTTGCAATTTAATTAAAATGAATTAAAGTTTACTTTAATATTTAATGTAAATAGTTGAACTTAAGTGTGTTTTGGACTTGCTTAAGTACTTCTTTATTTGTAATTTCATAATTACTTATATTGTCTTTTAAATAAGGTTTCCATGATTATTAAAACAATGATTGAAAATTTACTGAAAATTTGAAAATTTTTACAAAAACAAAATTTGACAATATTACAAAGTGCACTTTAAAAGTGTACTTAAGTGTAAATCCCTTAAGTGTGTGAAGGTCTACTCTCTTTAAGTGCACTTAAGTGGCCTTTATTTTGCTAATATATTTGCAAGCAGGGCCATTTAAAAAGTTAAATTTGAAAGTTACATTTTAGTCTGTTGTGCCTCAAAACAATTGAGATGACCAATCAAATCGAAGAAGGCGGGGCTTACTTTTCACAGAAGACGTGTGAATAACAACGCGCCGTGTTAGTTTTAACAGTGAAAGAGTGCGTGGTAATATGTAAGTAGATAAACATTTCATATTTATAATAGAAATGTTCAATGACCGACAGTAATATCTAGTGATGCAGACTACACACATTTTTTATGAAATTTTGCAGTTTTGAAAGGAAAATATGTTATCATTGACTTGTTCATAACTGCATTTTTAATTATGTAATTCCTTTAAATAAAAAGACCAATTGGCACCGAATAAACCACACACACAAAAAAAATTTTTTTTTAATGTTATCGTATCAGTCGATATATGTTCATTTTTAATGTTATCAGTATCAATCGATATATGTTAATTTTTAATGTTATCGGTATCGGCCGATATATGTTCATTTTTAATGTTATCAGTATCGGCTGATATATGTTCATTTTTAATGTTATCGGTATCGGCCGATATATGTTCATTATTAATGTTATCGGTATCGGCCGATATATGTTCATTTTTAATGTTATCAGTATCGGCCGATATATGTTCATTTTTAATGTTATCAGTATCGGCCGATAAATGTTCATTTTTAATGTTATCGGTATCGGCTGATATATGTTCATTATTAATGTTATCAGTATCGGCCGATATATGTTCATTTTTAATGTTATCGGTATCGGCCGATATATGTTCATTATTAATGTTATCAGTATCGGCTTATATATGTTCATTTTTAATGTTATTGGTATTAGTTATAATTGGTCCTCCCAAGGATTTGAAGTACACAAAAACTGCACATTCATTCTGGCATGTTCTCAACAAATGCGAGAACCATCATTAATAAGATGCATGAACGAAAGTACATATTTTTTATTTTTCAATGAAATGATTGTACTATATTTAAGTTCTATAATATTTTTTTATTTACTATTTTGTATATTTATGTGATTTTATGGTACTAAATTATATTTATGCAGTAGTTATAATCTATTTATTCACTTTTTGAGCAATGCAATTTCTGACTTAAACGGACATAAAGCTTAAATTCTTTGGATTTTAAGATTCTCACAGACTAAAGTTTTGTCTCTTTTTAAAGACGACACTTGGCAGATTATTGCTCAAAATAAAAAAGTTTAAAAAATTGAACTTGAAAAAAGAATTTTACATTTATTGTTATGAAAAAAGTGCACAAATTTCCATTGTACATTTTTATATGAATATATATTTTCCAAAACACGTTTTATTTTAAAACTGAGAAAATCAAAGCCATACATCTAAACAAGTTTGAGGTAGATATCTCAAAAAATGAGCTTTTTAGTAAGATTTAATTTGGGCGCAGAACCAAACGCTTCCACTACATTTCCAATACAACTGTGAGACTTTTTTTCAGGACCATTTAACCTTTTTGAATCATGTCCGTGATTTTTTTGTGTGTTCACACAGCAAGTGCCAAAATATTTACCAAGTTTTGTACCATTCCGATCAAGTGAAAAATTCCCGAAAAAAGAGCACCAGAGGGTTAACCTTGGTGTGTGTTTCTCTGTGATCAGGAACTTCAGTGATGCAGGTTACAGCGGTCGATTCTGATGATCCATTGACGGAGAACGCCGCTCTCAGCTACTCCATCATCAAGCAGGAGAGTCTCCCTCCTCACAGCATTAACAAAACCATGTTCGGCATTAACAACAAAACTGGAGTCATCTACATACGAGATGTGGGGCTAGACAGAGATGTGGGTTACTTCTGTCTCTTATTAAAGAACCGCATAGGCAAACAGAAGAAAGAAAGCAGTAACATCCCATCCCGTGTTGTGTTGTCAGGTGGTGCAGTCCTTCAGGCTGACTCTCCAGGTGGCCGACATGTCTGGAATGGGCCTGACCTCCACCGGCGAAGCCATCATTCACATCTCCGACATTAACAACCACGCTCCGAGATTCCAGCCGACCGTGGTATGAAACCAACTAAAAACATGCACAGTCTGTGATGATGTCCACCTGATCTGTTTTCTGAGCTGTTGTTCCAATTGTGTGACTGCAGTACAACATGAACGCAATGGAGAACAAGCTCCTGGCGGACGTGGGCAGGGTCAATGCCACAGATAAGGACCAGAGAGGTGGAGAAAACTGGAGGATTAAGTACACCATCGGAAAGGGGAATACTTTAGGGCACTTTGCCATCCGCACAGACCCGGTCTCCAACCAAGGCATCGTTTCTGTGGTTAAGGTGAGATTATGAAAGACTACGGTCTCTGTGGGGTGGCTCGCCATCTTAAAAATAAAGGTTTTTCACAGCAATGCCGTAGAAGAACCACGTTGTATCCCCCATAGAACCTTACAATCATCAGTTCTTAAAAAAACCTTGTTTTATTCTTGTGGTGCGTTCACACCGGACGCGAATGACGCGATTCGAGCGAGTGATTTACATGTTAAGTCAATGCAGAGACTCAAAATGGCATTCTGCGGCGCTGTTCGTGCGAATGAGGCGGCGCGAATGGCACGATTCGCGTGAATTGAGCATTTTGAACGTGTGATATACGGCAAAGTTCAGATTTTTTTTAACTTGAGCGATTCGCGCAATTCGCGCGAATTGAGCGTTTTGAACGTGTGATTCGCGCAAAACGCTCAAGTTGAAAAATCTGAACTTTGGCAATAATCGCGCCGCATTAACCAATCAGGAGCTTGCTCTAGTAGTGACAACAATGAGGAGAAAATCTGTATATTAATATCTGGTTCAGACAATATGATTATCACTGTGATAACATTAAATGACATGAAACACAACCCAGTCTCTTTTTGTTAAATGCAAGTTTATGCTTGATCAATAATACAAAAGTATAAGTAAAAGGTATAAGAAGCTATACATGAAATAAAGCAAACAATTCAGTCAACCATTCAAAGTCAGAGCTAGTAGGCTACAACTGTAACGTAAAGTTAAATAGCCTAAAAATAAAAAAGTAATGAAACTTCACTTTGCCCTCAACCTAAACGATTTGCCAGGGAACAAATTATAGATCCATGAGAGCAAAGATCGGCCGTTACATCCACACAAGACGAATTATAGCTGGAGACGCCACAGAGACATCAGTGCCAGCGGCAGAAGGACTGGCCGAGGAAAGATGCTCTCACTGGGGTTAATGAGCGCCGCTGATCCACTGGAGCTCACAACTCTGAAAACGCCAGATAAAATGTTCAAATAGGCACTCTTTATATAAATAAACCACAGATTTGAGCTTTAAACAACTACATTATCGACTGAAAAAGTCTTAAAACTACGTTTTGTCACACATTAACAGAAGATTTTAACAAAAAAAGACGTGTAAACACAGCCCATGTCACAACGAGACGAGCCGCTGGCAGAAGCCCCGCCCATGAGGAGAATTCGTGTCTGTTGTGCAGTGAATGTCACACGCGATTCGCGCAAATGAAGCGAGTAAACTCAAAATGTTCAAGAGTCCAACTTCGCGCGAATACCGCAAATTATTTGCGTCATTCGCGTCCGGTGTGAATGTACATTCATGTAAAGAACAGTTTAACTCTTTCCCCGCCTGCATTTTTTAAAAAAGTTGCCAGTATTTCGTAGCCTGGCTCCGCCCTCCTACGTACTTCCGCTCAATTTTCATTTTCCTTCAGTTCTTCGTCTGGGACTGCGGTATATTTTCCTAGGTTTTCTCCAAACAAATTTTTACCGGTCCAATCAGCGAACAGAGGGAGTGGCTGAGAGCGATGACGTTGATGTTGTGCGCTAGTTTGAGTTGTAGTTCAGTAATGGCGGTGGAGAAAAGATGCGAGCGAAGCCGTTCGGTCCGTTGTGGCACCGCTACCGAATATCCAGGAAGTTGAAGCCGGAGCAAGAACAATCTTTGCTGAGTTCTGTTGGTGGCCATGATGTTGTGTCCCAGGAAAAGTTTGATTTTCCAGCTCGCTCTGTTAGTGGTGAAGGAGTTGCTGAAGCCCCGGTAATTGTTTTGCGTGCGAAACATCATTTGTCATCATTTACAGCGGCTAGTCAGTGAATTTATTGCCGTCCATCTTCCGAAAAAAATCCCCGGCCGAATGACCTACTAGTTTAGACAAACACCAGGTTGTGTGGTAATTTAATTGCTGTCTGAATCCACATCTCTGAGTTTTCAAGAATATATCACTTCAAAATTCACTGTTTATATCCTTTTTGACCCCTGCAGAGCACTGTAAGGTTGCGCTTCGCTGTAGTTTGGATGCATTTCTAGACTTGTATTTCTTTAAATGCTGGCGGGTATTTACAAGAGCAATATTTTTCATCACCGCTTAAAAAAGAAAAAAAGAAAAGCACGTCAACATTTGAATCGGGCCGTTATTTACGGCAGCATTTATTCTTATCATACCAAGCATATGATATTTTATTTACAGCAAAATCATGTTATGGACCACATGAGCAGCCGTTCCCGATCACAAAACTTGATTTTTGTAGGCAATGCACAATTTTAATTTGTATCCGAATGCACAAGGTTTTATCACTGAGGTGGCAGCAGAGTTATTTTTACAGACTTCCATGTGAGAAATAAAGGCGAATGACATACGTCACGACCAAACGTTAGCGATTAGATAGAGCGGCTCTGGGCAGATCCAATAGTTTTAAACTTCAACAGAGTCCCCGCCTTCAAGGAAGTAAACGCTTGTCAATGGAGAGTGGCCAGACTCTCTGAACAAATGAAATTTACGAGAGTCTGGTAAGATCAGGCTAAGTATATTGAGCAAAAAGCGGAGAAAATCACGTTTTTGTCAAAGACTACATCCAGATCGGACTCAGAACGATGATCAATGCTGTTTAATGTTGATGATCACACTATTTTACATATGCATCTGCTTACATAATACTATCACTTGTTTCTGCTTCCTTTTTCCTGTGTTTTGATCCGGAGATTCAGCGCTCTTTCCGAAGATCATAGCGCCCCCTAATGTATAACAGTGAAAACACGGAAAGCTATACATAGACACCAATGATTACCCACCGATGCTGATGCCCTTGAGTGGGACGGTGTGCAGCGACAGGGATAAACTGGGCCTTAGTGCAGTGGACGAGGACAACCCTCAAGCTAACTCTTGTATAGTCGAAGTTCAAGTGCGACAAAAGTCCTAAGGTCTTGGACCACTCCAATGAACACTCAATGAGAGTTTGAGGTTCTATTTGCGTGTTTATCCCTCCCATTGAGTGTGTGCATGTGCTTGTATGTATTATTTGCACACTACATTTCAAACACAAAGTCTCTGCTCTTTTGCAGCCGCTGGACTATGAATCACAGGCGGAGTTCCAGCTCATAATAACAGCAGAGAATGAAGTCAGCCTTAAAGCCCCATATGAGCAAATACACAGCGCCACAGTCACCGTCAGAGTGATGAATGAGAACGAGGCCCCCATCTTCTATAAGAACCCCATCAAAGTCACGGTTCCGGAGTCTGTTGTTCCCGGGACTGTGCTGGTCTCAGATATCGCTCATGATCCAGATAATGCCAAGCTGAGGTGAGGCTCACTTCACCCACTTCACGTCCTTTCTTAGTCCTGGAACAATATTCTTATCAAGCAATCATACCCCTAAGCTTGACCTTAAACTGAAGTAAAATGGACTCCTAAATCTGATTCATAACACTAAACATAACATTAAATAATCGTTTTATCTTATGTTGTGCTTTAAAGAAGTACACATATTTTGATATTTAAAGCACAATATCTGTCTGAAACATGCTAGCAATGTGATAATATATACTAGGAACTGCATAGCAACACTCTAGCAACCATCCAGAGTACACTCTAAAAAATGCTGGGTTAAAAACAGTTGAAAATGGACTAACCCAGCGATTGGGTAGTTTTAAGCAAACATTTAACCCAACTGCTGGGTTAAAATGACCCATTCACTGGGTTAAAACAACCCAATTGCTGGGTTAGTCAATTTCAATCCAACTTGGGTTGTTTTTAACCCATCATTTTTTAGAGTGTACCCTCGAAACCGCATATAAACACTCTAGCAACCATCCAAAGTACACTCTAAAAAATGCTGGGTTAAAAACAACCCAAGTTGGGTTGAAAATGGACTAACCCAGCAATTGGGTTGTTTTTACCCAGTGATTGGGTTGCTGTAAGCAAACATTTAACCCAACCGCTGGGTTAAAACGACCCATTCACTGGGTTAAAACAATCCAATTGCTGGGTTAGTCCATTTTCAACCCAACTTGGGTTGTTTTTAACCCATCATTTTTTAGAGTGTACCCTCGAAACCGCATATAAACACCTTAGCAACCACCCAGAGTACCCTACTAACTGCATGGCAACACACTAGCAACCACCCCAAGTACCCTTGCAACCGCAAAGCACCACCCTAGAAACCACCCAGAATACCCTCGAAACCGCATATAAAAACCCTAGCAACCACACAGAGTACCCTAGTAACTGCATGGCAACACACTAGCAACCACCCCAAGTACCTTAGCAACCGCATAGCAACATCTTAGCAACCACCTGGAATACCCTTGAAACTGCATAGCAGCACCCTAGGAACCACCCCAAGTACCCTAGCAATCACATAGCAACACCATAGCAATCACCCAGAATACCCTTGAAACCACACATAGCAACACCCTATCAACCACCCTGAGTACCCTCGCAATCGCATAGCAACACCCTAGCACTCACCCAGAATACCTGTGAAACCACATAGCAAAATACCCTAGCTACCTCTTAGCAACCACATAGCAACACCCTAGCAACCCCAGCAACCACCCAAAGTACCCTAGTAACTACATAACAATGCCCTTGAAGTCACCCTGAGTACCTTAGCAACCGCGTAACATCATCCTAGCAACCACCCAGAGTGCCCTAGTACCGCATTGCTACATCTTAGCAATCACCCCAATTACCCTAACAACCACATAGCAATACCCTAGCAACCACCCAGAATACCATTGAAACTGCATAGCAAACGATTTGTCAGAGACATAAAACATTCCACTCTGAGCTTTATAAATTCTCTCTTTCTTTCTCTAAAAACTTTAACCATATTTTAAAAAATATATATTATGAAATTACACATAAAGATGTACTTAAGTCCTACTTAAGTGGGTCAATGAACAAAAACACTCTTAAGTTCACTTAATTGCATTTAATATAAATTGAATTTAATTCATTTAGTGGTAAATAACATGAACATGCATTCAGTTTGCACTTGTGTATATTCTTCCGTAAAAAATACTCTATGCTAAACTGTAGTTCTTTTTCCACAAGGCTTAACATACATCAAGGCTAATCTACTGTATGTTCTACACTTTATGTAACTTAAGACTGTGTTTGTGTTCAGGTTTGAAATCCTTCAGGATCCTGACAGTTGGTTGGCTATTAACCATGCGAATGGTCAGATCACAGCCAGAAGGACCTTCAACATCCGATCTCCTCATGTGAGGAACAACATTTACTCTGCCGTGGTGAAGGTCACAGATCAGGGTGAGCTCAGAACCAGCGGACTCAAGATAACCAGAGCGGCTTTGTTTGAATAAAATTGGTGATGATGCCTCTCTCTTTCCAGACGCTGATGGCATCTCTGCCACAGCAACACTGGAGGTCAACCTGTGGGAGACCAATGATTACCCCCCAGTGCTGATGCCCTCGAGTGGGACGGTGTGCAGCAACAGGGACAGGGATAAACTGGGCCTTCTGCTTAGTGCAGTGGATGAGGACATGTCCCCTCAAGCTGACCCCTTCACTTTTGACATCGCTGACCAAAATGTAGCTGCCAATTGGACCATCATAACTCTCAATGGTAAAATATTAACATAATTAAATATGTATTTGTACTAGGTTTGTAACGACACACAGAAGTCATGGTTCGGTATGTACCTCGGTTTTGGGGTTAAACATCCTAAATGTTTAAAATAAAAAAACAAGGAATTGTTGATTTGTTACTCTCATTGATAGATTGACCAATGCTGCACGGTAAAATGCAATGGCTGTTAGAAACCACACAGCAATATCTTAGCAACCACCCAAGCAACAACCTCAAGTACCCTAGCAATAGCATAGCAACACCCTGGCAACCACCCCAAGTACATAGCAACACCCTAGCAACCACACACCCTAGCAACTACCCAGAAAACCCCCCTCGAAACCGCATAGCAACACCCTAGCAACCACCCGTAGTACCCTAGTAAGTACATAGCAACACTCTAACAACCCCCCCCCGAGTACCTTAGCAACCGCATAGCATCATCCTAGCAACCACCCAAAATGTCCTAGAACTGCATAACAACACCCTAGCAACCTCCCCAAGTACCCTAGCAATTACATAGCAACACCCTTGCAACCATCCATAGCACTCTAGTAAGTGCATAGTTACATCCTAGCAACCACCCAGAACGCCTTTGAAACTGCATAGCAACACCCTAGCTACCTCCCCAAGTACCCTAGCAATTACATAGCGACACCCTAGCAACCACACACCCTAGCAACTACCCAGAACCCCCCCCTTGAAACCACATAGCAACACCCTAGCAACCACCCAGAATGCCTTTTAAACCGCATAGCACCAACCTCAAGTACCCTAGCAATAGCATAGCAACACCCTAGTGACCACCAAAAATACCTTTGAAACTGCATAGCAATGCCCTAACAACCGCACAAAATACTAGCAATTGCAAAGTAACACCCTAGCACTCACCCAGAATACCCTCAAAACCACATAGCAACACCCTAGCAACCACACAGAGTACCTTAGAAACTGTATAGCAACATCCTAGCAACCACCCATAATGCCTTTGAAACTGCATAGCAAGACCCTAGCAACCTACCAAGAACCCTAGCAATTACATAACAACACTCTTATTAACCACCCAAAATACCCTTGAAACTGCATAGCAACACCCTAACAACCCAATAGAGTATCCTAGCAATTCGCCAAGTAACAGTGGAGTGTAGATTGCATCTACCGCTACACCCCTAATTTGTACCCTGCTTAAAATCATCTTGTATGAAAGTCCATCCTGGGCCTGGTTGGCCTTGGCTATGCTGGTTTGGTAAACCTGGTTTACCTGCAGTTTGATGGAGGTTGAAGCTAAACTCTGCAGTAAAGTGGACCTCGGGCCGGAGTTTAAGGTAGCAACCCGGCTCCTGGAGGACTTCTATCCTGCAGAGCTCAGCTCCAACCATGATGAAGTGAATCCCGGTGTTCAGGAGTGTGTTGAGGAGTGTGTTCAGCAGTGTGTTGAGGAGTGTGTTGAGGAGTGTGTTCAGGAGTGTGTTGAGGAGTGTGTTCAGCAGTGTGTTGAGGAGTGTGTTCAGGAGTGTGTTCAGGAGTGTGTTGAGGAGTGTGTTGAGGAGTGTGTTGAGGAGTGTGTTGAGGAGTGTGTGTGTTCAGGAGTGTGTTGAGGAGTGTGTCGAGGAGTGTGTCGAGGAGTGTGTCGAGGAGTGTGTCGAGGAGTGTGTTCGGGAGTGTGTTCGGGAGTGTGTTCGGGAGTGTGTTGAGGAGTGTGTTGATGAGTGTGTTGAGGAGTGTGTTGAGGAGTGTGTTGAGGAGTGTGTTCAGGAGTGTGTTGAGCAGTGTGTTGAGGAGTGTGTTCGGGAGTGTGTTCGGGAGTGTGTTCGGGAGTGTGTTCGGGAGTGTGTTCGGGAGTGTGTTCGGGAGTGTGTTGAGGAGTGTGTTGAGGAGTGTGTTCAGCAGTGTGTTGAGGAGTGTGTTGAGGAGTGTGCTGAGGAGTGTGTTGAGGAGTGTGTTGAGGAGTGTGTTGAGGAGTGTGTTGAGGAGTGTGTTGAGGAGTGTGTCGAGGAGTGTGTTCAGGAGTGTGTTGAGGAGTGTGTCGAGGAGTGTGTCGAGGAGTGTGTCGAGGAGTGTGTCGAGTAGTGTGTCGAGTAGTGTGTTGAGTAGTGTGTTGAGGAGTGTGTTGAGGAGTGTGTTGAGGAGTGTGTTGAGGAGTGTGTTGAGGAGTGTGTTCAGCAGTGTGTTGAGGAGTGTGTTCAGGAGTGTGTTCAGGAGTGTGTTGAGGAGTGTGTTGAGGAGTGTGTTGAGGAGTGTGTTCAGCAGTGTGTTGAGGAGTGTGTTGAGGAGTGTGTTGAGTAGTGTGTTGAGGAGTGTGTTGAGGAGTGTGTCGAGGAGTGTGTCGAGGAGTGTGTTCAGGAGTGTGTTCAGGAGTGTGTTGAGGAGTGTGTTCAGGAGTGTGTTGAGGAGTGTGTTGAGGAGTGTGTTGAGGAGTGTGTTGAGGAGTGTGTTGAGGAGTGTGTTCAGGAGTGTGTGTTCAGGAGTGTGTTCAGGAGTGTGTGTTCAGGAGTGTGTTCAGGAGTGTGTTGAGGAGTGTGTTGAGGAGTGTGTTCAGGAGTGTGTTGAGGAGTGTGTTGAGGAGTGTGTTCAGGAGTGTGTGTTCAGGAGTGTGTTGAGGAGTGTGTTGAGGAGTGTGTTCAGGAGTGTGTGTTCAGGAGTGTGTTGAGGAGTGTGTTGAGGAGTGTGTCGAGGAGTGTGTCGAGGAGAGTGTCAAGGAGTGTGTCGAGGAGTGTGTTCAGGAGTGTGTTGAGGAGTGTGTTGAGGAGTGTGTTGAGGAGTGTGTTCAGGAGTGTGTTGAGGAGTGTGTTGAGGAGTGTGTTGAGGAGTGTGTTGAGGAGTGTGTTCAGGAGTGTGTGTTCAGGAGTGTGTCGAGGAGTGTGTCGAGGAGTGTGTCGAGGAGTGTGTCGAGGAGTGTGTCGAGGAGTGTGTCGAGGAGTGTGTCGGGAGTGTGTTCGGGAGTGTGTTCGGGAGTGTGTTCGGGAGTGTGTTGAGGAGTGTGTTGAGGAGTGTGTTCAGGAGTGTGTTCAGGAGTGTGTTGAGGAGTGTGTTGAGGAGTGTGTTGAGGAGTGAGTTCAGGAGTGTGTTGAGGAGTGAGTTGAGGAGTGTGTTGAGGAGTGTGTTGAGGAGTGTGTTGAGGAGTGTGTTCAGGAGTGTGTTGAGGAGTGTGTTGAGGAGTGTGTTGAGGAGTGTGTTGAGGAGTGTGTTCAGGAGTGTGTTCAGGAGTGTGTTCAGGAGTGTGTTGAGGAGTGTGTTGAGGAGTGTGTTGAGGAGTGTGTTGAGGAGTGTGTTGAGGAGTGTGTTGAGGAGTGTGTTGAGGAGTGTGTTGAGGAGTGTGTTGAGGAGTGTGTTCAGGAGTGTGTATTCAAGAGTGTGTTCAGGAGTGTGTTCAGGAGTGTGTTGAGGAGTGTGTTCGGGAGTGTGTTGAGGAGTGTGTTCAGGAGTGTGTTGAGGAGTGTGTTCAGGAGTGTGTTGAGGAGTGTGTTGAGGAGTGTGTTGAGGAGTGTGTTGAGGAGTGTGTTCAGGAGTGTGTTGAGGAGTGTGTTGAGGAGTGTGTTCAGGAGTGTGTTCAGGAGTGTGTTCAGGAGTGTGTTGAGGAGTGTGTTCAGGAGTGTGTTGGAGCAGGGATTTCTGATTTCTAAGAGCCCGTGCTTGTGCTTCTGTCTCTTCTCCAGAGACCCATGCGGTTCTGCAGCCGCTGATAGACGTAGAGAGAGGAGAGTTCTCCATCCCTGTGGTTGTTTCAGACTCTGGCTCTCCTCCACTCTCCTCCAATGCTCTGGTCAACATAACCGTGTGTCCCTGCGACAGCTTCGGGGACTGCAAGAGCTTCACCGCTGCCATCTTTGGAGCCAAAATGGGGATAAGCTTCATTGCCCTTATGATTATCGTGGGAAGCGTTGCTTTTCTGTTGTGTGAGTAAATGATGTGTTTATGTGTTATATTGGTAGTAGATATCCCAGACAGCAACATATTGTCATCCCAGATCCGGTTTTCCGTAATAAAAGCTGACCGTGTGTTTGCAGGTCTTCTTCTTCTGGCTGTGGCGGTGCGAGGCTGTGCCAGGCAGAACATGGGAAAAAGAGGAAGTCTGCTGGTCGGAGCGTCTGAAGACGACATCAGAGACAACGTGTTTCATTACGATGAGCAGGGAGGAGGAGAAGAGGATGAGGTGAGATACTATACTGTAGAGTAGATGAATATCACAATACTACAATGTCTGATATATCATATATTGAGCACGAGGGCTCAAATAAATATAATTTGTCGCTGCTCTGGCACAAAATACAATCAATCTTTCAAATTACATCAGTTTTTTTCCTCACTCAAACACAACCAGCACTAAAACCCTGTGTACCTGCAGGCCACTTTAAACTTTTACATACTCTTTTCAAAACTTAAAGGGATAGTTCACCCAAAAAAATGGAAATTAGTCCATGATTTACTCGCCCTCAAGTCATCCTAGGTGTGTATGACATTCTTCTTTCAGACAAATACAATTAGAGTTATAGTAGTAGATGTAGATGCACTTTTATGATGGACAGATGCACTTTTATGATGGATAGATGCACTTTTATGATGGATGGATGCACTTTTATGATGGACAGATGCACTTTTATGATGGACAGATGCACTTTTATGATGGATAGATGCACTTGCACTTTTATGATGGATAGATGCACTTTTATGATGGATGGATGCACTTTTATGATGGACAGATGCACTTTTATGATGGACAGATGCACTTTTATGATGGATAGATGCACTTGCACTTTTATGATGGATAGATGCACTTTTATGATGGATAGATGCACTTGCACTTTTATGATGGATAGATGCACTTTTATGATGGATAGATGCACTTTTATTATGATGGATAGATGCACTTTTATGATGGATAGATGCACTTTTATGTTGGATGGATGCACTTTTATGATGGATAGATGCACTTTTATGATGGATAGATGCACTTGCACTTTTATGTTGGATGGATGCACTTTTATGATGGATAGATGCACTTTTATGATGGATAGATGCACTTTTATGATGGATGGATGCACTTTTATGTTGGATGGATGCACTTTTATGATGGATAGATGCACTTTTATGTTGGATGGATGCACTTTTATGATGGATAGATGCACTTTTATGATGGATAGATGCACTTTTATGTTGGATGGATGCACTTTTATGATGGACAGATGCACTTTTATGATGGATAGATGCACTTTTATGTTGGATGGATGCACTTTTATGATGGATAGATGCACTTTTATGATGGATAGATGCACTTTTATGTTGGATAGATGCACTTTTATGTTGGATGGATGCACTTTTATGATGGATAGATGCACTTTTATGATGGATAGATGCACTTTTATGTTGGATGGATGCACTTTTATGATGGACAGATGCACTTTTATGTTGGATGGATGCACTTTTATGTTGGATGGATGCACTTTTATGATGGACAGATGCACTTTTATGATGGATAGATGCACTTTTATGATGGATGGATGCACTTTTATGATGGATAGATGCACTTTTATGATGGATAGATGCACTTTTATGATGGATAGATGCACTTTTATGATGGATAGATGCACTTTTATGATGGATAGATGCACTTTTATGATGGATGGATGCACTTTTATGATGGATGGATGCACTTTTATGATGGATGGATGCACTTTTATGTTGGATGGATGCACTTTTATGATGGATGGATGCACTTTTATGATGGATAGATGCACTTTTATGATGGATGGATGCACTTTTATGATGGATGGATGCACTTTTATGATGGATAGATGCACTTTTATGATGGATGGATGCACTTTTATGATGGATGGATGCACTTTTATGATGGATGGATGCCCTTTTATGATGGAGAGATGCACTTTTATGATGGATAGATGCACTTGCACTTTTATGATGGATAGATGCACTTTTATGATGGATAGATGCACTTGCACTTTTATGATGGATAGATGCACTTTTATGATGGATAGATGCACTTTTATGATGGATAGATGCACTTTTGTGATGGATGGATGCACTTTTATGATGGATAGATGCACTTTTATGATGGATGGATGCACTTTTATGATGGATAGATGCACTTTTATGATGGATGGATGCACTTTTATGTTGGATGGATGCACTTTTATGATGGATGGATGCACTTTTATGATGGAGAGATGCACTTTTATGATGGATAGATGCACTTTTATGATTGATAGATGCACTTGCACTTTTATGTTGGATAGATGCACTTTTATGATGGATAGATGCACTTTTATGATGGATAGATGCACTTTTATGATGGATAGATGCACTTTTATGATGGATAGATGCACTTTTATGATGGATGGATGCACTTTTATGTTGGATGGATGCACTTTTATGATGGATAGATGCACTTTTATGATGGATAGATGCACTTTTATGATGGATGGATGCACTTTTATGTTGGATGGATGCACTTTTATGATGGATAGATGCACTTTTATGTTGGATGGATGCACTTTTATGATGGATAGATGCACTTTTATGATGGATAGATGCACTTTTATGTTGGATGGATGCACTTTTATGATGGACAGATGCACTTTTATGATGGATAGATGCACTTTTATGTTGGATGGATGCACTTTTATGATGGATAGATGCACTTTTATGATGGATAGATGCACTTTTATGTTGGATAGATGCACTTTTATGTTGGATGGATGCACTTTTATGATGGATAGATGCACTTTTATGATGGATAGATGCACTTTTATGTTGGATGGATGCACTTTTATGATGGACAGATGCACTTTTATGTTGGATGGATGCACTTTTATGTTGGATGGATGCACTTTTATGATGGACAGATGCACTTTTATGATGGATAGATGCACTTTTATGATGGATGGATGCACTTTTATGATGGATAGATGCACTTTTATGATGGATAGATGCACTTTTATGATGGATAGATGCACTTTTATGATGGACAGATGCACTTTTATGTTGGATGGATGCACTTTTATGATGGATGGATGCACTTTTATGATGGATGGATGCACTTTTATGATGGATGGATGCACTTTTATGTTGGATGGATGCACTTTTATGATGGATGGATGCACTTTTATGATGGATAGATGCACTTTTATGATGGATGGATGCACTTTTATGATGGATGGATGCCCTTTTATGATGGAGAGATGCACTTTTATGATGGATAGATGCACTTGCACTTTTATGATGGATAGATGCACTTTTATGATGGATAGATGCACTTGCACTTTTATGATGGATAGATGCACTTTTATGATGGATAGATGCACTTTTATGATGGATAGATGCACTTTTGTGATGGATGGATGCACTTTTATGATGGATAGATGCACTTTTATGATGGATGGATGCACTTTTATGATGGATAGATGCACTTTTATGATGGATGGATGCACTTTTATGTTGGATGGATGCACTTTTATGATGGATGGATGCACTTTTATGATGGAGAGATGCACTTTTATGATGGATAGATGCACTTTTATGATTGATAGATGCACTTGCACTTTTATGTTGGATGGATGCACTTTTATGATGGATAGATGCACTTTTATGATGGATAGATGCACTTTTATGATGGATAGATGCACTTTTATGATGGATGGATGCACTTTTATGTTGGATGGATGCACTTTTATGATGGATAGATGCACTTTTATGTTGGATGGATGCACTTTTATGATGGATAGATGCACTTTTATGATGGATAGATGCACTTTTATGTTGGATGGATGCACTTTTATGATGGATAGATGCACTTTTATGATGGATAGATGCACTTTTATGATGGATGGATGCACTTTTATGATGGATAGATGCACTTTTATGATGGATAGATGCACTTTTATGATGGATAGATGCACTTTTATGATGGACAGATGCACTTTTATGTTGGATGGATGCACTTTTATGATGGATGGATGCACTTTTATGATGGATGGATGCACTTTTATGATGGATGGATGCACTTTTATGATGGATGGATGCACTTTTATGTTGGATGGATGCACTTTTATGATGGATGGATGCACTTTTATGATGGATAGATGCACTTTTATGATGGATGGATGCACTTTTATGATGGATAGATGCACTTTTATGTTTGATGGATGCACTTTTATGATGGATAGATGCACTTTTATGATGGATAGATGCACTTTTATGATGGATGGATGCACTTTTATGATGCACTTTTATGATGGATAGATGCACTTTTATGATGGATAGATGCACTTTTATGATGAGATGCACTTTTATGATGGATAGATGCACTTTTATGATGGATGGATGCACTTTTATGATGGATAGATGCACTTTTATGATGGATAGATGCACTTTTATGATGGATGGATGCACTTTTATGATGGATAGATGCACTTTTATGATGGATGGATGCACTTTTATGATGGATAGATGCACTTTTATGATGGATGGATGCACTTTTATGATGGATAGATGCACTTTTATGATGGATAGATGCACTTTTATGATGGATGGATGCCCTTTTATGATGGAGAGATGCACTTTTATGATGGATAGATGCACTTGCACTTTTATGATGGATAGATGCACTTTTATGATGGATAGATGCACTTGCACTTTTATGATGGATAGATGCACTTTTATGATGGATAGATGCACTTTTATGATGGATAGATGCACTTTTATGATGGATAGATGCACTTTTGTGATGGATAGATGCACTTTTATGATGGATAGATGCACTTTTATGATGGATGGATGCACTTTTATGATGGATAGATGCACTTTTATGATGGATGGATGCACTTTTATGTTGGATGGATGCACTTTTATGATGGATGGATGCACTTTTATGATGGAGAGATGCACTTTTATGATGGAGAGATGCACTTTTATGATGGATAGATGCACTTTTATGATGGAGAGATGCACTTTTATGATGGAGAGATGCACTTTTATGATGGATAAATGCACTTTTATGATGGATGGATGCACTTTTATGATGGATAGATGCACTTGCACTTTTATGATGGATAGATGCACTTTTATGATGGATGGATGCACTTTTATGATGGATATATGTACTTTTATGATGGATAGATGCACTTTTATGTTTGATGGATGCCCTTTTATGATGGATAGATGCACTTTTATGATGGATAGATGCACTTTTATGATGGATGGATGCACTTTTATGATGGATGGATGCACTTTTATGATGGATGAATGCACTTTTATGATGGAGAGATGCACTTTTATGATGGATAGATGCACTTTTATGTTGGATAGATGCACTTTTATGATGGACAGATGCACTTTTATGTTGGATGAATGCACTTTTATGATGGATAGATGCACTTTTATGATGGATAGATGCACTTTTATGATGGATAGATGCACTTTTATGTTGGATAGATGCACTTTTATGATGGATGGATGCACTTTTATGATGGATAGACGCACATTTATGATGGATAGATGCACTTTTATGATGGATGGATGCTCTTTTATGATGGATAGATGCACTTTTATGATGGATAGATGCACTTTTATGATGGATAGATGCACTTTTATGATGGATAGATGCACTTTTATGATGGATGGATGCACTTTTATGACGGATAGATGCACTTTTATGATGGATAGATGCACTTTTATGATGGATGGATGCACTTTTATGACGGATAGATGCACTTTTATGACGGATAGATGCACTTTTATGATGGATAGATGCTCTTGCACTTTTATGATGGATAGATGCACTTTTATGATGGATAGATGCACTTTTATGATGGATAGATGCACTTTTATGATGGATAGACGCACTTTTATGATGGATAGATGCACTTTTATGATGCACTTTTATGATGGATAGATGCACTTTTATGATGGATAGATGCACTTTTATGATGGACAGATGCTCTTTTATGATGGATAGATGCACTTTTATGATGGATAGACGCACTTTTATGATGGATAGATGCACTTTTATGATGGATAGACGCACTTTTATGATGGATAGACGCACTTTTATGATGGATAGATGCACTTTTATGATGGATAGATGCACTTGCACTTTTATGATGGATAGATGCACTTTTATGATGGATAGATGCACTTGCACTTTTATGATGGATAGATGCACTTTTTGGGCTTCAAAATCTCGACCCCCATTCACTCTCATTATAAAGCTTGGATTAGCCAGGATATTATTAATATAACTCTGATTGTGTTCGTCTGAAAGAAGAAAGTCATATAGAAATAGGATGACTTGAGGGCGAGTAAATCATGGGATCATTTTCATTTTGGGTGAACTATCCCTTTAAATTGAACATAACACAAAACTGAATAAGAAGGCAATTTGCTACATCTCTACAGTAATACCATATGGAGATCAATTCAGAATCTAAAACACTTTAGCTGAACACACACAACAGGACATGATCTATGAGGGACAATGTGTGTTTGTTCGGTGAAATCCTTTGCTAGTGTTGATTTGAGACCACTAGTGCATTTTGGATGTACAAATGTACTTCTGAAAGTTATGAGTTATGAGAACTGTTTAGAAAGAGTGACCTTAGTATTGAGACAATGGGATTAGGTAAGTGGACACTCCTCACCACATTAAAGGCCTTCATGGTGTAGAGGTCATATACAGTAATGCATGAACTACATTCATTTATCCTGGGAACACATGCACATCTGGACAGATGTATCACTAAATGCTTCTAGAATCCTGATGTTTGTTTTTTAGTGAAACCGGGAATGTCCTGAAATACCTAAAGCTGTCTCTGTCCATCAGGATGCATTTAATATTGATTTCCTGAGGAGCCCAGGTGACATGGCCCCTGTCCCGGCCTCATTTTTCCCACAAGACTGTGGCCTTCCCAGAGGAAAACAACCCCTGAGGAAAGATGCTCCCCATAACCTGCCTTCTCCCACATATCCACGCAAAACCCCCGGAGAGCCAACCGACATCGAAGATTTCATCAATGTTGTAAGTGAGATTTCTTTAAGCGTCCTGCTTTATATTAAGAGTCTTTAACTACTAAACTCACATTTGAACTAATCAGTTCATACAGTGCACTTAATGTGTACATAAAGAGAGCCATTTACTTCGTTTCTGCATGAATCAGCCGTTTGAACGAATCAATTGGGTGAACCAATGATTCAATGACTCATTCATCAAGAGAGCCCTTACTTCATTCCTGAATGAATCAGCCATTTGAACGAATTTAATGAATGATTCAATGACTCATTCATCAAGAGAGCCCTTACTTCATTCCTGAATGAATCAGCCATTTGAACGAATTTAATGAATGATTCAATGACTCATTCATCAAGAGAGCCATTTACTTCATTCCTGAATGAATCAGCCATTTGAACGAATTTAATGAATGATTCAATGACTCATTCATCAAGAGAGCCATTTACTTCATTCCTGAATGAATCAGCCATTTGAACGAATTTAATGAATGATTCAATGACTCATTCATCAAGAGAGCCCTTACTTCATTCCTGAATGAATCAGCCATTTGAACGAATTTAATGAATGATTCAATGACTCATTCATCAAGAGAGCCATTTACTTCATTCCTGAATGAATCAGCCATTTGAACGAATTTAATGAATGATTCAATGACTCATTCATCAAGAGAGCCATTTACTTCATTCCTGAATGAATCAGCCATTTGAACGAATTTAATGAATGATTCAATGACTCATTCATCAAGAGAGCCCTTACTTCATTCCTGAATGAATCAGCCATTTGAACGAATTTAATGAATGATTCAATGACTCATTCATCAAGAGAGCCATTTACTTCATTCCTGAATGAATCAGCCATTTGAACGAATTTAATGAATGATTCAATGACTCATTCATCAAGAGAGCCATTTACTTCATTCCTGAATGAATCAGCCGTTTGAACAAATCGAATGAATGATTCAATGACTCATTCATCAAGAGAGCCATTTACTTCATTTCTGCATGAATCAGCCGTTTGATTAAATCTAATGAATGATTCAATGACTCATTCATAAAGAGCGATATTTTACTGCAAATATTTAACATAGTGCAGCTTTAAACAACATCACACGAGCAAGTGTCGTTTTCCTGAATACCATCACGATTGAAAATGACACTGATTTCATACGACAGTTCCAGAAACAATTAAATCACATTTTAGACGCAATATTGAGTGTTTTTGTTAAATTTCAGCAGTGAAAATAGTTCCAAACAAAGATCACAGCAGAACCATAACACCTCTCACAGCATCAGTGTGTGTGTGTGTGTGTGTGTGTGTGTGTGTTAGTGAATGATTCAGTGTTTGAATGAATCGGTTGAATCAAAGATTCAATGACCCTATTCATAAATTCTCATTTACCACTATAATGACTTTAAATGATCCTTTTGGGGGTAATTTCTCAGGCAAATTTGATGTGCAATTAATTAATCGTCACATCGTGTAATTAATTCCATTTCTGAACAAATTAATCGCTTGACAACCCTAATTTTTAGAGAACCCCCCCCCCCCCCCCCCAAATGAATTAAAATAATGAAATTGACTTTATAGGACCGATTAAAATGCAGTGAAGATGAACGTACACACACAGATTGTCCGATATGAAAAAAAGTGTTTTATTATAATAACGAATAATTTCCCCCGTGTGTGCTTGACCTGAGCAG
Source organism: Gobio gobio (assembly GCF_949357685.1). Classification (NCBI taxonomy): domain Eukaryota; kingdom Metazoa; phylum Chordata; class Actinopteri; order Cypriniformes; family Gobionidae; genus Gobio; species Gobio gobio. Next base: position 3,648,838 of record NC_137098.1, read on the forward strand.
GGCCTGGATGCTGCTGATAATGACCCGAATGTCCCGCCGTACGACACCGCCCTGATCTACGACTACGAGGGCGATGGTTCGGTCGCAGGAAGCCTCAGCTCCATCGCATCCACAGGTTCTGATGCCGACCAGGACTACGACTACCTCAACGACTGGGGGCCACGCTTCAAAAAACTGGCCAACATGTATGACCCACGCTAGCTCCAGACATCCAGAGACTCTTCAAATCTCCATCTTCAATATGAGAGAGAGCTCGTGATGTAAGGGGAGGTTTACATGAATGATGTTGACTGGTTTTGCTAAAGGTCATCGGTGTCAGGAGAGAGACTGTCCCTGTCCCTCATGGAGCAGTGAAGTATTCCCACAGCCGGACAGGTGCTGTGCAAACTGATTAGACATGGTGGAGAAAGGGCTGCCTTGTTCATTCAACATGTGTCATGTTCTTGAGGGATTACTTTAGCTGGTGACCAGTACTGAGCTTTGCTGGAGCTCCCGGAAATCAAACACATATTCACTCATACCGTCATCCTAAACCCATGTGACTTTCTTTCAGGAGGAGAGATTCAGCTGAATTTCAGAGCTGCTCTTTTATTTGTACACATGCTGTACGGGTCAAAAGTTTGGAAACATTACTATTTTTAATGTTCATCAAGGCTGCAAAAATACAGAAAAAAAACTGTACAATTTAAAACAACTGTTCTCTATGTGATTATATAGTAAAGCTGAATTTATCATCATTACTCCAGTCTTCAATAATTGAGCTCATATATGAGAGTGATTAGTGAAGGATCATGTGTCTATTACTATTTTTAATGTTCATCAAGGCTGCGTTTATTTGATCAAAAATACTGGAAAAAAACGATAATATTGTGAAATATTACAATTTAAAATAATGGTTCTCTACACTGTAAAAAAAAAACGTTGAGAAAACGTAAAAGTTTAAGGCAACCAGCGGAAGAACATTAACTTAGGGTCAATTAGTTGTACAAACTTTTTTCATGTTAAATAGTTGAATAAACTTTAAAAGCTGAATTTGTCATACAAAACATAAGTTGGATTTTTTACAGTGGTGATTATATAGTAAAGCTGAATTTATCATCATTACTCCAGTCTTCAATAATTGAGCTCATATATGAGAGTGATTCGTGAAGGATCATGTGTCAAAAGTTTGGAAACATTACTATTTTTAATGTTCATCAAGGCTGCATTTATTTGATCAAAAATACTGAAAAAAAACTGTAATATTGTGAAATATTATTACAATTTAAAATAATGGTTTTCTATTTTAATATATTGTAAAATGTAATTTATTCCTGTGATCAAAGCTGAATTTATCATCATTACTCCAGTCTTCAGTGTCACATGATCCTTCACTAATCATAATAATATGAGGATTTGAGCTCAATTATTAATGTTGGAAATAGTTGTGCAGCTTAATATTTTTTGGAGTGATGCTTTTTTCAGGATTCATTGACAAATAGAAGTAAAAAAAAACCAGCATTTAGCCGACACTCTAAAAATACTGGGTAGTTTTAACCCAAATTTGGGTCAAATATGGACAACCCCAGACGTTGGGTTAAATTTTTCAATTCAGTTACGTAAAACGCAATTACGTTGAAAAGGTCACGCTAGACGCTGAGTCACTTACATTTTAGCAATATGGACTGTTTTTGTTCAATTTCAGCAGCGAAAATAGTTCCAAACAAAGATCACAGCAGAACTATAACGCGACTCACAGCTACAGTGTGTGTGTGTGTGTTAGTGAATGATTCAGCATTTGAATGAATCGTTTGAATCAAAGATTCAATGACCTATTCATAAACAACCTCCTAATTCTTGAACGAATCATCCGTTTGAATGAATCGTTTGAACGAATCGACTCAATGACTCACTCATTAAGACGGTCACCTGCCGCCATCTACTGGTGGTTTAGTGTCGTCTTTCCAACATTTCTTATTTGTATATTCAAAAAATATGTAAAACAATCTCATAACATTATTTAATGTTGTATTTTTTCAGTGTAAATTATTTAATTTGATTGATAACAGCCCTATAGTGTCTTATTCTAGTTTAATTTATTGATCAAATGTAAGAATATAAAATGAAAGCTGAAGCATAGCCTAAATTTAATAAGATTAGGGAAAAAATACCCTTTATAAAAGGTAAAAATATAACAAATATGCAGATTTAATATGTCTGATTGAACACTGGTGAGAATAAAAATAAAAACACAAAAAAATCCAAATCAAATGTTTGACTCGGACAAGTGAGTGACAGATTAACTTCATGTCGAGCCCTGTTCATAAATTATTTTAGTAATCAAATGTATATAAAAAGCAAAAATTACATATACATTTATTCTTATTAAAATGATTCCTATAAAAGTGATTCAGAGCGGTGAATGATTTTCTCTTTATCTTTTATTGTTTGATGAACATTAATGTCAGACGGCAGCCGGATTATTAGGCTACCGTCACTTTAAGAGCGAATGCATGGATCCAATACCACTTAAGTTTTTTTTTAAGTCAACTGTTATGTTCACTTAAGACATTAATGACTGTGTTAATGAGGATACTTGCAAAGATGGACATTTTGACACACAAGTACTGCATGTGTATTTAACCATTCAAGCGCAGCGGCTAAAAGAACTGAGTTTGAATGTGTGAAAGAGCCAATGAGATCTTTTAAATCGTATGTAATTTAAATAAAGCATGTTTGAGTCAATACAGGTGATTAGATTGCTATTGTACGGTAATCAAAGGATATAAAGTGAAAAAACATAATTTGTTAAATCAATGATAAATACTTCATCCGTTCCTCAAACTACTTTTATTCGTTCTTTTTGGACCCCTGGTCACTATTTTTCTTTTGTTTTATGGAAAAGAGCAGCTTGGAAATTCTTCTACATAAATCATCTTATGCGTTTCAATGTGAGAAAGAAAGTCATATTCCTTTAAAAACCTGTTGATTGTTCAGGAATGTCTTTTTAAGATTGGTTGACTGATAAATGATTTTTAAACTTGAGAACTTTTGATCACTTGTTATCTCGTTCTTTTTATATATGACTAGTATATTGTGTAATATATTTGCTTATAATACTATTTTGTTGCCTGCCTAGAATTGAACGTTAAAAGCAAACCCCAGACATTTAAAGAGCATTAATATTAGTATGCAGCGTATCACAGACTCTTCAAATGTATATATTTTTGTTTTCCCCCCTCTGGAACACACGTTTTTCATAATTACACAACACCTATTATTATTATGTTTTGTGTCTCAACTACATAGTTTTGTTTTTAATATTTATTTCATAAGAAAATGTGAAATGCTGTCATTATCTTTACAGTTATGAATAAAAGATTGGAATGATGCCGTCTGTATTTCTAGAGGAGAAAAGAGGGAGTGATTTAGTTTGCTGTGTTTTTTGGCAACTCCAATAATAATAATAATAATAATAATAATAGGCAACACTTTATTTTAGTGTTCTTGTCACACTTTGCATATAGAAATGATGCACAATGACATGTAAGGCATCTGTCAAAAACATTATTTAAGATGAATCACGCCAGACAATAAAAACTCAAATATAATAATTTATTACATATGGTGCAGAATATCCACTGACTTCAGACATACTGCAATGCCCACCTGGTCTAACGAAACCAGTTTGAGCCGGTCTGGAAAGCACAACTACTGCTTTAAAAACAGATTTCGTGCACTTCTCAAAAGGAGGTTTCTACTCTTTAGAAGAGTCTTGCTCTTAAATGCTTGATCGATGCTTGTAAGTTGCTTTTGTTTCTTAATCAAATGTCCTAAACACATATAATCAGCCTAGCAGGCTAAGGCATTATTTAACAGTCAGTCAGATCTGGAATATCAAGGGGCAGAATTTAGTTTTTTTTCCCTTCCCTTGAAAGCAAAACCCGACAGATCCTCAGAAGGGCTGTGATGTGGAAGCTCACGCCGGGCTCAGGTTGATGTCGTCGTCCTGTTGGTCTTTGCGGATGGGTTTCTGGGGTCCGCGTGGCTCATCTTCCCCGGTGTCCTGCTTGTCTCGTTCGGCCTCCACCCAGCTTTGAGGGGCGATCATCTTCTTGGGTCCAAAGGGAGAAGGTCCAAGCAAAGCCTCGATGTCATCGTAGTTGACCACCTCTCTCTCAAGCAGGGTATTGGCCAGCTGAAAACACAGTCAGAGCAAACAACAACAATAAGCCACCATGCAAGCCGAAGATTTTCTCCCTAGGCTAACTGAACAATTGAATAATAAGCAATATAGACTATATTGCCAAAAGTATTGGGACACTCCTCTAAATCACTGACTTCAGGTGTTCAATCACTTCATGGCCACAGGTGTATAAATCAAGCTCTAGGCCTGCAGACGCTTCTACACACATCAGTGAGAGAATGAGCCGCTCTCAGGAGCTCAGAGAACTCAAGCGTGGGGCCGTGATCGGTGGACACCTGTGCAATAAGTCCATTCTGGACATTTCCTCATGGCTAAATAATCCACGCTCAACTGTTAGTGGGATTATAACAAAATGGAAGCAATTTGTTACAACAGCAACTCAGCCACGAAGTGAAATCAGAGAGCGAGGTCAGCGCATGCTGAGGGTCACAGAAGTCGCCAACTTTTTGCATTGTGCCAAGTGTAAAGTTTGGTGGAGGGGGGATTATGGGGTGGGGGGGTTGTTTTTCAGGGGTTGGGCTTGGCCTCTTAGTTCCAGTGAAAGGAACTCTTAACCCTTAAATGCATACCGTGGGTCTTTAGTGACCCATTCACTACTCTCCTCATTCATTTTTTAAAGTTAGACATCAGCCTTCTTAGTATTCCTCAATCAATCAATTTTAAACAATATAACAAGAAAAAATATATATATTTGAATGCCTGTTTTTCCACTAGTTTTTTGTCAAAATTGTAAAGGGTCGCTAACGACCCGAGGTGTGTAAGATAGTACTTTTTTTTTTCTGCACAATAATAAATGAATCTATAATTGCAAAATAACCGCAATTCACCTTTATTCCACAAGGTGGCGATGTCTGATACCCAATGAAGTAGTGATGTTTCACTCATAGTCACCGCAGGCAGAAAACAAAGCAATAATTATAATCTGCAAAACTTGAAATGGCTCAGATTTACTGCAGAGCAAGAACTGAACACAATCAAATATTACTGTCACTGTCACTGATGGTGGATCTGGTCAAGAAGCTGTAGGTGATCAAAATATTGATTTTGAAGACGTTGAAAATTAGTTTTGAGAATATGCGTGAGAAGGCGAATATGATCCAGGTGCTGAATATACTGGGAAATGAGCTCTGAGAGGACAGATCTGCTCAAACTGAACCCTTACAAACTCCAAAATGTAACGAAATATGTTTTATTTTATTCTTCTGTAATTGTTGCTCTAATATCAGGAGTTTTATATATTATGGCGACAGGTATAGATCTATCCATGTTAGATATAGACCCGGGTCGCTAAAGACCCCAATATGTACGAATGTTTGGCGAAGCAGTCATGCATTTAAGGGTTAATGCTTCACCAAGACATTTTGGACAATTTCATGCTCCCAACTTTGTGGGACCAGTTTGGGGACGGCCCCTTCCTGTCCCAGCATGACTGACCAGTGCACAAGCGTCGCTCCATAAAGACATGGATGAGCAAGTTTGGTGTGGAGGAACTTGAGTCCTGACCTCAACCCGATTGAACAGCTTTGGGATGAATTAGAGCGGAGACTGAGAGCCAGGCCTTCTCGTCCAACATCAGTGCCTGACCTCACAAATGCGCTTCATTAAAGAATGGGATGTCATTAAAGTTCATGTGTATGTAAAGGCAGGCATCCCAAAACCTTTGGCAATATAGCGTATGTAAGAAAAGCATGTCTTACCAAAATAAGTTTGTCTCTGTTGTCCAAAAGCAATTTCTCTGTGCGCCTATAGGCCTGTGCAATTAGCAATTTAGCTTCCTGAACATGAGAGAAAGGAATTCGAATGAATAACCACACACACATATTCAAGACAAATTATATTTTACACCCACACCAGTGGAGTGTGTTAATGCACTCACATGGTCCATCTGCTGTTGGAGGCCTTGGCTGAATGGTCTCCGTCCAATACCGGACTGATCATCTTCAGGGAAGGACATCTGACCCACACTGGCCACCATACCGTACTGCTTCACCATGGAGTAGGCCACCCGGGTCACCTTCCGCAGGTCATCCTGAGCCCCTACCAGGAGTTTAGCAGTTATCAGACATCTAGTGCTACAGCGCTACACACTGCGACCAAATGGTTGCATTTTGCAACCTTTTTTCCTGCAGGTGCAACTAAATTTAGTCGAACTGGTGCCACCACCAAGTTGGTCTACTAATACTCTAATGACTGCTAGTTGACATGTATTAGCAAAGTTACTTGTAGTTAGTAGAATGTCTAAAGTGGATCGTCAAAATAAAGTGTTAGCAGATATTAAGCACAGTCTACTAATACTCTAATGACTGCTAGTTGACATGTATTAGCAAAGTTACTTGTAGTTAGTAGAATGTCTAAAGTGGATCATTATAATAAAGTGTTAGCAGATATTAAGCACAGTCTACTAATACTCTAATGACTGCTAGTTGACATGTAGTAGCAAAGTTACTTGTAGTTAGTAGAAATAAAGTGTTCGCAGATACTAAGCACAGTCTACTAATACTCTAATGACCGCTAGTTGACATGTAGTAGCAGTAGTTAGTAGAGGGTCTAAATTAGACCATCGAAATGAAGTGTAACCAATTTAATAAATGAAAATACAGGCAGTTTTTATAAAATCATTAATTAAATACCCCATTCTGTAATCAAAAAATAACAGGTATTACATGACAATGGTATCGTTTTTGTCCTGTTTTGGCAAAAACTAGTAGTAAACAAATGGAAAAAGCAAGAGCACCTGATTAATTACAGGCAACATCGTTCTATTTCTTAGGTATGCGTTGATAATTCTCACACGGATGGCGTATGATCCGATTATATGAGTGTGTAGATGATATACCTGTGGTGACCTTATTGAAGGTGATGGCCTCAGAGGCTCGTCCACCCAAAGCCATGCACATCCTTTCACACAGCTGCTCTTTGGTGAACAAATACTGATCCCTCGGCAGGATCTGAGCAAAGCCCAAAGCGGCATTCGTCCTGGGAGCGATTGAAACCTGGAGGACAAGGACACAGATCAAAAGACCAGCCCATGAATCAATGAATGAATTTATTTTATTTCGAGCAATATATAAAGACACATAACAAAGGCAATAAAGAAGCATTTTGATTAGTCTGTACAACTAGTTAAATTCATCATACTTTGACCTCACCATTCCAACTGTAGCTCGAAAAGGAGTGTGTAGAAGTCAACTTATTTAAACCCACCCCAGTTACAATTAAACAGGAAAAACAAAACAAAAAACAAAGCTAGTGCTTCCTTAATTGTTGACATTATCCAACATTCAATTACAATTTAATATATATATTCACATGAGAAAAAACATTAAAAAGAAAAGGGGAAATCCCCCCAAAAAACAAAACAAACACAACATTCCTTAGATAAACACAATATATTACCGCATATAACAATTATGATAATACCAACAATGATAATCACACAGACTCTGTATACGTGATTTTACACCACACAATTAAACCACGCACTCCTTGTAATGAGACAAGACCTTCTGTTTATACAGTGCTTTAAACTGATGAATACTTTTACACTGTTTATGTTGGAGCCCCATCATAATGCAAATATAATATATTATATAATACACAGCGATCAGGCATAACATTTCTAATATTGTGTTGGTCCCCCTTTTGCTGACCCGTCGAGGCATGGACTCCTCTAGACCCCTGAAGGTGTGCTGTGGTATCTGGCACCAAGATGTTAGCAGCAGATCCTTTAAGTGCTTTAAGAGCACTTTTGATAGAGACTGACCACTGCAGACCGGGAACAGCCCACAAGAGCAGCAGTTTTGGAGATGCTCTGACCATCACAATCTGGCCCTTGTCAAACTCGCTCAAATCCTTACGCTTGCCCATTTTTCCTGCTTCTAACACATCAACTTTGAGGACTAAATGTTCACTTGCTGCCTAAGTTATCCCACCCACTAACAGAGATCATCAGTGTTATTCACCTGTCATAAAGTTATGCCTGATCGTTGTATGATATAGTTAAGCAACATCACACGACTAAGACTGCCGTCTTCCCGAATACCATCACGATTGAAAATGACACCGAACTCATCCGACAGTTTAATAAAGAAGCATTTTTACTCTACAAACACATGACAAGACTTAATGTCGAACCCTGTAATGCAGGGGTGTCCAAAGTCCGGCCCGCAGGCCAAATGCGGCCCGGGGATGAATTTCAAACGGCCTGCAGCGTGTCTTTTAAAATATATTATTATATAGTAATTTGTCAGAAATGTATGTTAATATCTCATTTGATTTAATTTGTAATGTTGACATGTATTAAATGAGTAATAAAGGCCAAATTACAGACTATTTTTGTCATAAACTTGCAGTTGTGCATTTGTATTTATATGTTTATAGACCATAAAGCCATTCTAGATATAGAAATAATATTTTTTACTTTTTAACCATGCAGTGAGGTGCCATGTTATTTTAGTATGTTTGTCTTGTTTATAGTCTAAATATATCTTTAATTTTTTTTTTAATAAAGATGTATTTACTGTTAAATGACAGAAGACATTTTTTCTTGTTTTCTGGAAAATAAAATTAAATTGAAGTTAAATTGAAGATTAAAACAAGCAAATGTATCTGCCAATGGGGTAATAAAAATAATATTGTTAATAAAAATAATCTTGTTTCTGTTTGCAATCTTGTTTCTTCTTTCGGTCGCAAACAGAAACAAGATTATTTTTCTTACCCCGTTGGCATATAATTTTGCTTGTTTTAAGCAAAAACTCTATTGATTTTGAATATTTTACCCAGAAATCAAGAAAAAATGATGTAATTTTCCTTAGTAAAAGCATCTTGATTTAAGAATTCTTAGATATTTGGTCTGGAAAATATCTGTGGTTTTGGTTTTTGGCAGTGTGGTTTTACCTGTGGTGATCTCAATAGAGTACTCGTTAATTTAAATAAGAATAGAGATCTAACTCACTTATAATATTTAAATTTCACCCATTAAAACTTTTTGGTTGATGAAAATGTACAGATATTGTTAAATATCTATAAACGTACATCTGTGTCATATCACAAACTACTCTACTGTCAGCTCAAGCTATGGTCAAATCTGTCATGTGTCCAAGAAACAAAACATGTTTATATATATTTTAGAAAAAGAACCGGCCCCCGGGTGTATCCACAACATTGAATCTGGCCCCCTTTTAAAAAAGTTTGGACACCCCTGCTGTAATGTATCCATGTCATAACGCCACACTGTCTTTGTCATTCTTAATTCAAAATAAATGTTAATTTACTAATCATATCCATTTCTGATAATCCCACATTGCTATAGACATGCAGGTTTGTTTATGTATCAAACTCCCTTCAACATAAGATCTCAAATCCACGATTCACATCACATGACCTCGACATACGGACGTCGTTACCTCGACAAAACAATCACTTTCCCACAGGTTAATATGCCGTGGCCAAGACATGTCCCTTCCAGGCCACCATCAGGGTTCCCACTCTTTTTCAGCAACCATTTTCCAGGACATTTTTAATTTTACTACGGCGGGAATAAAAGAACAAGGATCATGCCAAATATTGCTTTCTAAGCCTTTAAAAGCGGTACAGTTTATTGCCATTACTGAACAATCCAGCATTTCTCAATATGAGCTCTTAATCAAACATTATGACTATGGAAGCTTGTTTACTCCACAGAGTAGAAAGAAAAGGTAATTGTGACATTTTATCTCGCTATTCTGACTTTCTCGCAATTGCGAATTTACATATTTGTGATATAAAATTTTTTTTTTACTCAGAATTTGACTTTATAACTTGCAATTGCAGTTTAGATCTCACAATTCTGAGAAAAGAAGTCAGAATTGCAAGATATAAACTCGCAACTGCGCAAAAAAGTCAATTGTGAAGAAAAGACTTGCAAGTTTATATCACGCAATTCGGACTTTATAACACACAAATGTGACTTTAAATCAAAATGATGTGATTAGTTAGCAGCTTACGAGTTAACATTCACTGCAAACATTTGAGCAGTTATAGCATTAGCTATTAAACATCATTATTGAAATACTACTCACACGCATCAAACTCAGCATTCCTGAACATGTGCTTTCTGCAACTAGCGCTAATTGTTTGGGCCAGCGATAAACTCTTTATACTCGGCTAAAGAAATAACTTTTTTTTAAAGAATTTTCCCAGACAACAACAAGATTTTCCAGGACATTTGACATTTTCTCTAATTTTCCATGTGTTTTCCAGGACTGGAAAATTTGTCATCAATTTTCCAGGTTTTCCAGGGCGAGTGGGAACCCTGCACCATACACACAAGTGGCCTTGAATTGCTACCTTATTCTCAGCACTGCTTACCTTCATGACGGCTTCGGTGTGTTCGAGCAGCCATCCCACTAAAGCATGACCCGCCTCATGGAAGGCCACCACCTTCTGCTCTTCTTTAGACAGGATTTTACTCTTCTTCACACTCCCTGCACGTCACACACAGCATCAAGCAGACGCTGATTGTGTAGAAGCCTCTAATGTAATATTATTGTAGGAGCTGAATACCTGCGATGACTCTCTCCACAGCATATTCGAAGTTAAAGGTGTCAATGGACTTGAAACCCTCTCTGGCAGCGTGAAGGGCGGCTTCGTTGCAGATGTTGGCGATGTCGGCCCCTGGAAATATGAATAATGTGGCAGAAGTGTGTAAATTTTTTTACTTAGGGCGTTTTCACACCTGAAAGTCCGCACCAAGGTCTGAACCGAAGTTCATGTTTTGATACATTGGGTTAGTTTTGGTTTGGCTTCACATTGTAATTATGCGAGCGCACTAAAGAACTGAACATGACACACTTGAGTCCACTCGTCTTCATCATGTGGGCGGCATCTGGACATTGATTGGTTTGTAAACGGACGTGTGTGTGACGTCAGCGTCTTTGACAAGAGTGAATGAACGGATGCATATCGTTACCACTATTGAACAGTGGCATTGCTGGACTATTTTCTTCATGTTACGTTTAAAAGTGGACATTTCAAGCTTTATATACACATATTTCTCATGTTTGTGAGACGAGTATCTGCTGAGTTTGGGTTTATTTGAGACGCTTCAGTTCATGTGCAAAGCATGTGATCGCTCCCGCGATTATTGTCTGCTATAGACTATTTGATTCTTATTTATTAAATCCAGGCAATTATCTGATTAAACGTTGGTTAAAATTAAGATACAATTTATACAAAACGACATTTCACATTAAAGAAAGGCTTTCTAAACAAAATCATACAAAATTTCTTTCAAAATAATTTCTGACCTTCGGACATATTGCGCATCTTTTCACTTTTCATAATCAATGTAGCATAGATGAAATTTAAAAATAACATTATAATATTAAAGATAAACAGGAACTTCCTGTAAATGTTCTGAATGTACGAACCATACAGAAAATACTTTCACACTAGAAACAAACCGAACCTTTGTTTAGTTTGATCCAAACCTCTTTTCGTCGGACCAAATTTCGTCTGTTTGGTCCGGCCCGTGGTCAGGGGAGGTTTCACACCTGTCATTTTGATTCGGAACAAACTGAAAAGTCAGAAAATCCGGACCAAACAACGTAGGTGTGAAAACGCCCTTAGTCGTCGTAGTATTAGTCCAGTGTCAAATGTACGTCAAATCATATTTAGTCAACCTTGTCCTGTTTTCGTTTAGTCTAGTTTTAGTCGACTAAATGTCTGGCCATTTTAGTCATTAAGCTCCGGGGAATTTTTAAGTTAATCTTGATCGTTATGCCTTTGTGAGCACTGTCTATAGAAAAAAAACCCGAACCGGATTAGTGCTTGCAACACGGAGCGGTTACAGTTAAAGGATTAGTTCACTTTAAAATAAACATTTGCTTATAATTTACTCACCCCCTTGTCATCATTGGATAATTATTTTGAATTTAGGTTGAAAGAATGTGATTAAATTATATTTATTTATTGATCAAATCTAGTAATTTAAAGGTACATTAAATAAAAAGTATTATATATATATATATATATATATATATATATATATATATATATATATATATATATATATATATATATATATATATATATATATATATATATATATATATATATATATATATATATATATATATATATATATATATATATATATATATATATAGCCAGAAAAGTTGCATTAAAAAATTGAAAAAAATTGTATTCATTAAATTATATAAGCATTCTAGACACACAAAAAAGTATAATTTTAAGACTTGGGATTTTAAGGTGGGAGGAGCTGCAGAATCTCGAGGTCATGAAAAGGAAGACGATGAAAATGTAAATTCTTGAATTTTTGCATTATGTTGCCACAATTCGGAACGGCACAAACACAAACCATTTCTTCTTCACTTGTGAGCCGATCATCACTCTTCATACACACATGACGCTCCTCCCACCTGGACTATTTGCCTTTTTCCCGCTACAAACTGAGTTCCCACGGGACTTCAGCCGAGACTACAGCTAGCCGTCTAAAACACTATTTAGGTGAATTTAAACAATGGCTAAGTGGCTAAACGCATCTCGTTGTCATGTAAGGGCCCTGTTCATGTTGGACAGACATTTTAATTGCATTTTGTGTCTGTTAAGAGGCACAAAGACACTCTTTATGTATACGCCCCCATAACTCTCGTGTTAGCTGAGTGGGAGCTCTGGGCATTAAAGGATTAGTTCACTTTCAAATAAACTTTTGCTTATAATTTACTCACCCCCTTGTCATCCAAGATGTCCATGTCTGTCTGTCTTCAGTCGAAAAGAAATGAAGATTTTTGATGAAAAGATTTCAGGATATTTCTCCATATAATGGAAGTTAATAGACCCCAAACGGTTCAAGGGCCAAATGAGAGGTTCAGTACAGCTTCAAAAGGGCTTTAAACCACATCAAACGGTACCAGACGATCAATAAGGGTCTTATCTAGCCAAACGATCGGTCATTTTTAAAAAAATAAATACAGTTTAAGTTTTATAAGCACAAATGCTCGCCTTGCTCTGTTCAGTGATGCGCGCTCGTGACGTCACGTAAAGCACAATTACGTTGAAAAGGTCGCGCTAGACGCAGGCGGAAAGAGGTTTGAATATGTGGATACGGTCCTCCTTCCGCTCATCTGTAAACACTGACTCGGTACTTCCGCCTGCGTCTAGCGCGACCTTTTCAACGTATTTGTGCTTTACGTGACGTCACGAGCGCGCATCACTGAACAGAGCAAGGCGAGCATTTGTGCTTATAAAACTTAAACTTTATTTATTTCTAAAAAAAAATGACCGATCGTTTGGCTAGATAAGACCCTTATTGATCGTCTGGTACCGTTTGATGTGGTTTAAAGCCCTTTTGAAGCTGTACTGAACCTCTCATTTGGCCCTTGAACCGTTTGGGGTCTATTGACTTCCATTATATGGAGAAATATCCTGAAATCTTTTCATCAAAAATCTTCATTTCTTTTCGACTGAAGACAGACAGACATGGACATCTTGGATGACAAGGGGGTGAGTAAATTATAAGCAAAAGTTTATTTGAAAGTGAACTAATCCTTTAATGCCCAGAGCTCCCACTCAGCTAACACGAGAGTTATGGGGGCGTATACATAAAGAGTGTCTTTGTGCCTCTTAACAGACACAAAATGCAATTAAAATGTCTGTCCAACATGAACAGGGCCCTTACATGACAACGAGATGCGTTTAGCCTCTTAGCCATTGTTTAAATTCACCTAAATAGTGTTTTAGACGGCTAGCTGTAGTCTCGGCTGAAGTCCCGTGGGAACTCAGTTTGTAGCGGGAAAAAGGCAAATAGTCCAGGTGGGAGGAGCGTCATGTGTGTATGAAGAGTGATGATCGGCTCACAAGTGAAGAAGAAATGGTTTGTGTTTGTGCCGTTCCGAATTGTGGCAACAGAATGCAAAAATACAAGAATTTACATTTTCATCGTCTTCCTTTTCATGACCTCGAGATTCTGCAGCTCCTCCCACCTGGACTATTTGCATAAGAGCATTTATTCAGCATCAACAATTGTAAATATAGTCAAGTTCCTCACTGAGAAGGTTTGATCGCAGATTTAGTTGCAGCACAAGCGGCTCATGAAGAAAGTCCAGCGTACTTGTTTTGGGTGTTTTCACATCATCAGAGGCGCTTCTGCAGTGTAGAGAGAACGCATGCATATGGCTGCCAGATCAAAAATATGGTTACACTTTATTTCGATAGTCCACTTTAAACATTCTACTAACTATAAGTAACTTTGCAACTACATGTCAACTAACGGTCATTAGATTATTAGTTGACTGATAGTAGACTGGTAGGTTATGGTTAGGTGTTAGGGTTCGGGTTAGTAGAATAAGTTGAATTGTAGTTGCCAAGTTACTTATAGTCAGTAGAATGTCTGTTTGGGGACCAACAAAATAAAGTTTTAGTAAATATTAAGCAGACAGTCTACTAATACTCTAATGACTGCTAGTTGACATGTAGTTGCAAAGTTACTTATAGTTAGTAGAATGTCTAAAGTGGACTATCAAAATAAAGTGTTACCAAAAATATTAAGTAAAATGCCTGGCATGGCAGAAAATGTGTCATTTTAAGAGAAAAGATCTGATTTGGGGGATTTAAGATCGTGACATCTGGCATCCGCTAGTATTAAAGCTCGTAATAGAGTCTGTTATATTTTGTCTCCTCTTTTTTCGTGAAGTTTTTCTTTACTACATTTTAGTCTCGTCTTTTTTTCATCAACGATATTGCATGTTAATATAGTCACAGTTATCGCATCCAGTAACAAATCCTTCCCCTCGTGGGTCAAAACTACCTCAAGCCTTCAAATTATACTTTTTTGTGTGTCCAGAATGCTTATATAATTTCAATAATTCAATCATTTCATAATTTTATATTTTTTCTATTTTAAATGCAATTTCTTGGGAGATTTTTTATACTTTTTTTATTTTATGTACCTTTAAATTACTAGATTTGACCAATAAATATAATTGAATCACATTCTTTCAACCTAAATTCAAAATAATTCTCCAATACATGCATAACCAGCTCAAATCAGCTCAAAATATCTCACATTGGGTGTCTCTGCTGTCAGAGATATACCGTCTATATACCGTATTATTCAGAGAATAATAATAATATAAGATGATATTTCATGACTCTTGATGGCCTAATGGTGCGTTCACACCAGACGAGAATGAAGCGTTTCGCGCGAGTGATTTACACGTTAAGTCAATGCAAAGATGCGAAAAGACAATCTACGGCGCGATTCACGAGAGTTGAAAAATGTGAACTTTGGCGGATAGTCGTGCCACGTTAACCAATCAGGAGCCTGTTCTAGTAGTGACAACAATGAGGACAAACTCACATGTGGATACCCGGAGCTGTACGACACATCTTCATACTTTATAGAAAGTCTGATGCGTTGTAAAAAGCGTTCTTTGCTCAATTTGAGCTCTACATAGGGTGATTTCAGGGTGATTGGGACACTTTTTGCCATTGAGAAGACTTGGATAAAGTGTCCCAATCACCCTGAATTCACCCTATTGAGACTACAAGCTAGCTAAAGCCGGCAAATTGAGCTTAAATCGCCGTATTTTAAAACAATCTATGTCGGCCATTTCACAACGAGACGAGTCGCTGGCAGAAGCCCCTCCCATGACACAAATTCGCGTCTGTTGTGAAGTGAATGTCATGCGTGAATGAAGCGAGTAAACTCAATGTTCAAGCGTCCAACTACGCACGAATAGAGCGATTTATTCGCTTAATTCGCGTCTGGTGTGAACGCACCATTAAAACTCTATATGGAGCAGATGAGCTGTTCCGCTGGGTCCTAAAGTAATTTCTCTTCTGTATGAATTCAGATACACATTTTTTGGAAAAGTTTTAGCATTTTTAGTTTGAATTTTTAAAGCATTTTTTAGGTACTGAAGCATTCCTCACATTCAATTCATTCCTAAGGGGGTCAAATTGATTTTGATTGGTTTGTTACTTTTTTTTATTTTACCACATAAACTCCTCGAATCCAGTCAATTTTTTGTGTGTATTCATGGTTCCAGTGTGACAAAAGTCCTGAGGTCTTGGACCACTCCGATGAACACAAAAGAACAAAAGATGAGGGTTTTAGTCATGGAAAATAGGTCGTTGAAGATCCCTTTTCCTCAAACTTTTCATTAATGAAATGAACACTAGAGTCAGGAGATAATACAGTCATCTCTCACCGCTGAAGCCTGGTGTGAACTCAGCCAGACGCAGAGAGTAGAAGTTCGCCGGCTGCGTCAGCTTCAGGATCTTCAGGTGCTGCTCAAAGATTTCCTTCCTCTCCTACAACACAATCACAAGAGAAAGTCATCAATATTTGATGATGGGCTGCTGAAGTATTGAGAATTAGCCCACTCCTGAGACGGCCAATATAAAAGTTGAGCATTACACCTTGAGTGTGCATTAATTTTCAATAACTCAGGCCCCGTCCACACAGAGACGCGTTTAGCTGTATATGTTAAAATGTTGCATCGTATCAGCGTTTTGTCCAGACAGATCCGGCGTTTTGGGAGCATGTATTTTTACATTTAATTCCTGTATTTGCATTATTGTAAGGGCAAGTTTAGGGTTGGAGGTGTAGGCATTAAAGGGTTAGTTCACCCAAAAATGAAAATTCTGTCATTAATTACTGACCCTCATGTCGTTGGACACCCGTCAGACCTCCGTTCATCTTCAGACACAAATGAAGATATTTTAGTGTAAATCTGATGCTCTGAAAGGCCTCCATTGGCTCAATGCACTTTACACTCTCAAGACCCTTAAAAGACACTAAAGACGTCGATACAAAGTCCATCTCACTACAGTGGTTCTACAATAACTTTATGAAGTGACGAGAATAGTTTTTGTGCGCAAAAAAACCCTAAATAACGACTTATATAGTGATGACGATTTCAAAACACGGCATCATGAAGCTTCGAAGCGTTATGAATCAGTGAGTCGATTCATGATTCGGATCGCGTGTCAAACCGCCAAACTGCTGAAATTTGGCGATTCAAACTGCTGAATCGACTCACTGATTCATAACGCTTCGAAGCTTCATGAGGCCGTGTTTTGAAATCGTCATCACTATATAAGTCGTTATTTAGGGTTTTTTTGCGCACAAAAACTATTCTCGCTGATTCATAAAGTTATTGTAGAACCACTGTAGTGAGATGGACTTTGTAGCGACGTCTTTAGTGTCTTTTAAGGGTCTTGAGAGTGAACCGTGCATTGAGCCAATGGAGGCCTTTCAGAGCATCAGATTTACACTAAAATATCTTCATTTGTGTCTGAAGATGAACGGAGGTCTGACGGGTGTCGAACGACATGAGGGTCAGTCATTAATGACAGAATTTTCATTTTTGGGTGAACTAACCCTTTAATAACACAATCTGGTGAGTAGCACATTTATTTATTGATATTTTATCGGGAGATTTGCTTTAGACATCGCTGTACCCATAGATATCCATAATAAAGGCTAGATGTCTTACGGCGGAGTCTCTAACATCATCACCGGCGGCCATCTTGTCACAGGCAAGCTTTCTGTCGGGCTCCTGATGTAAGGCGAGTGATCTGAACACAAATACTCTCATCTCGCTGAAATCTTGACGGATTTACAAATGGTTTGGTTTGGTTTCTTACAAGCGTTATTAACGTGGCTATAATTCTGGATGCTTGAACAAATTATGAATAATTATTCATAAGTATGCAGTGTCATAACTACATCTCTGACGTTTATAACAAACCAAACAGTTTGAAAATTGGTAGAAAATTGAGCAAGTTATGGTTATTTAAAAAGTACATGCACCATTAAAACACAATTAGTGAGCGAGCTGACTGTGACAAGATGGCCGCCAGGTGCGGACGTCGACCTCCATTGGCCAGCAGCGCGGACGAGACATCTAGCCTTTATTATGGATATCTATGGCTGTACCCCTTCTAGCCACAACTCTTCTCCGTTTTTAGTGTATCTGTGGCAGAATTACAGCGCCACACACTGGTCTGGCATGTGTACTACATCGTTTTGAGTCGGTTTCTGTGGTTTCGTGTGTACGCAGATTTTTCTTCAGACGAAGGGAAAAAAGATCGGATAGGGAAAGCTCTGGCTTTGTGTGGATGTGGCCTCAGTCTGGAGACAATTATTCCACATATACAACGATTTCCACCACACATGCACAACCATTCAAAAGTTTGGAATAATTACGTTTTTCTTTTAATTAAATGATCTTTTATTCTCACCAAGGCTGCATTTATTTGATAAAAAAAATACTTTTTTTTCTTCCAGGGCCATGCCAGCTTCTGTGGCTATTTTATGTTGAGGAAAATGTATGGAAAAACTATATCAGGTTTTTACAACTGTGCAAATTTCGAGGTCTTGTCCTTTTGCTTCCTCGATTCCTTGTCCAGGTACCCAAAAAAACTTTGAGTGCCTAGAAAAGCGCTATATAAATGTAATGAATGACACAAGGTCCTTTTGATCTGATTAGAGTTTGATCTGATCAAAAATACAGTAAAAACAATAATATTGTGAAATATTATTATCATTTGAAATAACAGTTTTCAATGTGAATATTAAAGTGTAATTTATTCCAGTGATCAAAGCTGAATTTATCATCATTACTCCAGTCTTCAGTGTCACATGATCCTTCACTAATCATTCTCATATGAGGATTTGGTACATAAATTGTATCAAATATTATTGAATTTCTTTTGTTTTTATACATTTTATTATCAGTTATTATCATTGAAAAAAGTTAATATTTTTGTGCGTGATGCATTTTTCAGGATTATTTGAAGAATAGAAAGTCCAGTGAACAGCAATTATTTGAAATAGAAACTTTTTGTAACATTATAAGTGTCTTTACTGTCACTTCTGATCAAATTAATGCGTCCTTGCTGAATAAAAGTATTAGTTTTTTGTATTTAAATCGTACTTACCTTAAAATTGAGTGGCAGTGTAACATGGTTTCTAAAAATAAAATTAAGCAGCAAACACTACAACAATAATAAATGTGTGTTGATCATCAAATCCTCATATTATTATGATTAGTGAAGGATCATGTGACACTGAAGACTGGAGTAATGATGATAAATTCAGCTTTGATCACAGGAATCAATTACATTTTACTACATATTCACATAGACAACTGTTATTTTACATTTTAATAATATTTCCAATTTTTGTACTGTATTTGTGAAGTCTAGGTGATCCTAATCCTAATTATTATACATTTTGATCGGTAGTGTCCATGTTTTATCTCAGGACATTTATCAGGTTTTTCTTTAAAAAACAACAACAACCCAATTACTAGATTAAAAGAAAGAGTGTAGAGAAGTGATACACAAATGCAATGCGGTCAGCAAATCTTCACAGTCAAATTATTCACACCACAACCAATCAGAATCAAGAGTTCTGTGGCTGCTGCGTAACTTTCGCCCTTCGTTACCTGAAGAGTTGGCAGGTCGATGAATATGTGCCTATCAAGCCTGCCTGGTCTCATGAGCGCATTGTCCAGAATATCTGCGCGATTAGTGGAAGCCAGGACGATCACATGATCTGTGGTACCCATTCCTAGAAAACAGAGATGGAAAATATTTTGATAATCTCAGACTGAAGGTTTCGTGTTACGCCACAAATGGTTTAACCCTCTGGGGCTCTTCGGTCATTTCTGACCTGAATTTTTTTAAATAATTTTTTTTTTAAATCGTAATGGTCCGAAACTTGGTGACTTTATTGGTACTTGGTATATGAACGTAAGATTACAAATTTATTAATATGTTTGAAATATATTGTGGTACAGTTTCAGGTAAAGATTGACTACATTCTAACATGATCAAGTTAATCAGCCCATGGGTTGGAGACATTAAGTCTTTTGTCTTTATGCACTTCCTGACCATTTAGCATTACAAGCTCAGAGCACAATATCGTTTGGCTGATTGGGATTAGGATTGGTGATACTCTGTCTGGGCGGGTTTCCCAAAACCTGTATCTTCCTGGCCAGTATCAGCATGCGAATAGTTATGCTGATTCAATGGGCTCTCATAGTAGGGTGTGTCCTTTTACCTATACAACATTTGCATTGTATTGTTCAGAGTGTCTCCTCCCCTGCTGTATAATCCCTCCCCATGAAATGTAGATAAATTACAATGTACAACTCCTTTAGTGAGACTTGATGACCTCAGCGGAAAGACAGCACGTTTTTCTCAATAAAGAAACCTGCTGAAAAACCTTTCCAAGTTCTCCTGGTCTCTACTTCAAGAAACAAAAGAAGTTCACAACAATGAACACCCTAAAAAATTGGGGACAGGATTTGAAAAGTCTAAGTGGTCGTAAAAAAAAAAAGTCACAATCAGGACTTTCGGGTCAAAAATGACCCCCATAGGAAATGAATGGGAAATTGGCAAAAATATGAAAATACAGAGTTTTTTGTGCATACAATCTACAAATCAGCCAGGATGCAGAAAAAAGCTAAACAGTGAAGGGGTGAATCTCTAAAACATCAAGAGTGCAAAACAGACAAAAACACACACACAAAAACACAATTAGCTTTTGGAATGGAACGCGTTCATTTGTGTATGCGTGTGTTTTTTGTGTGTATAAGTGTGTGTGTGTGAGTTTTTTTGTCTGTTTTGCACTCTTGATGTTTTGGAGATTCACCCCTTCACTGTTGAGTTTTTTTTTCTGCATTCTGGCTGATTTGTAGATTGTATGCACAAAAAAACTAAATTTCCCATTCATTTCCTATGGGGGTCATTTTTGACCCGAAAGTCCTGAGTGTGACTTTTTTTTTTACGACCACTTAGACTTTTCAAATCCTGTCCCCAATTTTTTGGGGTGTTCATATACCAAGTATGTGAAAAATGTGCTAATGCGTGATAAAAATGCTCAATGTGTCCACCGGATGGCACCGATCTCATTAAAAAAATTGCTTTCATGAGGCCTAGGCTTGACTCTAAAATGAAATACAGCGTTAATAAAAAAAAATAAAATAAAAAAAAATTATTTATATATATATATATATATATATTACTTTTTTATTATATTGAATGGGAAAAAACCCAAAAACAAGCCCAGGTGAGAAAAAGTAACGCAAAAGTAATGTAACGCATTACTTTTCTTAAAAAGTAACTCAATTAGTTACTTTTTAAGGGAGTAACGCAATATTGTAAGCAGGGCTCTGAACCGGTTCAAGGAACAAAAACGAAAACCGGAAACTAACGAAATTTTAAGAGGAACAAAAACGAAAACGAAAACGAAATCAAAATCAATTTGAATTGTTCTGAGCAGAAACGTTAATTTGAAATGACCATTAACCGGTTAATAACGTTATTTTATCGTTCTCTTTAATATTTTAATTTGGCAGTGCCCAATCATGAATAGAGTAGCTCCAGCATGTGACGTTGACGGATCAAGCGTGAGTGAAATGTCATCTGTGAATCTACCGGTAACGCAAGTCAGTGTGAGCGCATTTACACGCCTCAAGTACATTTCTTTCCCCACTGAGGTCATCAATGAAAGCGCAGGTATTGGAGGACATTATTTTCGTACGTTTAAATAAGCAGTACGGACTTTAAGCTCAAATAGACTGATTTAGGCTAGTTTGTGGATTTCGTTTAAGCCTATCCAAGTAGGCTATAGCATCTATCAAACATTTGTCCTATAGTCTTTCAGACTGCCAATACAGCTCAATGTTTTCTATATAGACAGTTGATGCTTCGTATTAAATGGTGTTATATTACATTAAATGATCAAGCTTTATTAGCTGACTGAATTTGATTATGTGATGCAGTGTTGCTCAGTGTTTGCTTTGAAATTACCAGCATTAAAAGAGCAATGGTTATCCAGATTATTCTTTATTCATGCAATTTTTAAAACAAGTCGTGTTGAAAAAAAAGTTATGTACAAAGAATGTTATCACTCTTCTGAAAAGAATAGGCATATAGAGGGCGACTTTCCGCTCCATCAAAACAGGTCAATATTTGTCCCGCTGTTTATGCTTTTATTAATGCATGCATTTCTGTTGTGGTTTTAAAAATGTTATGAAATAAATATTCAAGTTTAATTACCATGCGTATTATTATTATTGAGTGAAAAATAAGTCTATTTATACATATTTGTATAGGCTAAATTAAAATAACGTTATTAACCGGTATTTTTTCAAATCAAACTGTTTTCGGAACAGTAATGTTTAATGAGGAACGCGAAAACGGAAACGCTATAATATCGATTCTGCTCGGAGTGAACCGATTGATATTTTTTTCCGTTTTTAAGCCCTGGTTTAAAGGCATGTTCAATGTTGACTATCAGCAACAGCATCGTTTATTCGACTAGTCTTACCGTCCATCTCCACGAGCAGCTGGTTGAGCGTCTGCTCTTCCTCTGTGTTTGAGAAGCCAGACATGTTGGTGGACCGCTTCTTCCCCACGGCGTCGATCTCATCGATGTAGACGATGCATGGAGCTCGGGCACGAGCCTCTTTGAAAAGACTTCGCACTCTCGCGGCCCCAAGGCCTGTGTGGGGGAAGATCATCCAGAAATATGAAGATCTGACAATGGCATTGGAATAATACAGGGTTCCCACTCTTTCATGAACACCAGATTCAAGGACTTTTTAAAGCACCTTTTATTTTAAATCAAGCACATGTAATACGATAAAGGTGTGTGTGTTACTGCCAATATATCGAACACCTACTGTACCTGTGTCTATCATTAATGCAGTAACGCTAAGGCATATACTGACAACTAAATACAATTTCCAATGAGGAAAAATGTCCAATTTTACAAAATCCAATGAGGAAAGAGCGAGCGAGTTTTAACGAGAGATCGCTCTTATTCCTGCTTTTAACATTTATTTCACACTAGTTTTAGTTTTCTTTTTTATAAATCATTACTTAATTAAAACATCAAAATATATTATTGTTTTCCAATTAAATGAAAAGATATGGACAAGTTAATTGTTAGGCATTAAAAATATGCTAAATTATTTTTTTAATCACCTGTACATGTACCTTTTTAAACATCAATTTGAAGGCTTTTAAGACCTGCGCATATATTATATTTAACAGATATAATCGCTGCCGTAATAACGGCCCATTTCATATGTTTACGTGCTTTTCTTCTTTTTATTTTTTCAACGGTGATGAAATATTGCACTTGCCAGCATTTCAGTAATGAAAGTTTAGATCTTTAAAATGCATCCAAATTACAGCAAAGCGCAACCGTACGGTGGCCTGCAGGGGTCAAAAAGGATATAAACAGTGAATTTTGAAGTGATCTCATTTTGACAACTCTGAGATGTGGATTCGGACGGCAATTAAATCACCACACATCCTTGGTGTTTGTCTATAAACAGGAGGTAATTCAGCCGGGGATTTTAACGCGGGTGGTGGGAGAAAAACACTGATATTCTGGATTCGGGCGGCAATAAAATCACTGACTAGCCCCTGTCAATAATGAAAATACCTTACGACCCCACAAGAAACAACTACCGTCCGAATAGGGCTTTTGACAGTAGATGGCGCTTATGGAACAGCAGAAATATATTGAAATATCTTCCTCCCGTAATGCGGTTTTGTTCTGGCTTTGGCAGCACACAAAGGCCAATTTTTGTAATAGCACCATGCTACTCTAACAAAATATAGTTCACACTTAAAGGGTTAGTTCACCCAAAAATGAAAATTCTGTCATTAATGACTGACCCTCATGTGGTTGGACACCTGTCAGACCTCCGTTCATCTTCAGACACAAATGAAGATATTTTAGTGTAAATCTGATGCTCTGAAAGGCCTCCATTGGCTCAATGCACTTTACACTCTCAAGACCCTTAAAAGGCACTAAAGACGTCGTTACAAAGTCCATCTCACTACAGCGGCTCTACAATAACTTTATGAAGACGAGAATAGTTTTTGTGCGCAAAAAAACCCTAAATAACGACTTATATAGTGATGACGATTTCAAAACACGGCCTCATGAAGCTTCGAAGCGTTATGAATCAGTGAGTCGATTCATGATTCGGATCGCGTGTCAAACTGCTGAAATTTGGCGATTCAAACTGCTTGAATCGACTCACTGATTCATAACGCTCCGAAGCTTCATGATGCCGTGTTTTGAAATCGTCATCACTATATAAGTCGTTATTTAGGGTTTTTTTGCGCACAAAAACTATTCTCGTCGCTTTATAAAGTTATTGTAGAGCCACTGTAGTGAGATGGACTTTGTAACGACATCTTTAGTGTCTTTTAAGGGTCTTGAGAGTGTAAAGTGCATTGAGCCAATGGAGGCCTTTCAGAGCATCAGATTTACACTAAAATATCTTCATTTGTGTCTGAAGATGAACGGAGGTCTGACGGGTGTCCAACCACATGAGGGTCAGTAATTAATGACAGAATTTTCATTTTTGGGTGAACTAACCCTTTAATTCAAGCACTTTCAAGGACCTAGGTTTTTTTTCCAAGTTCTTTCCAGGCCTTGAATCCATGTGTCTGAAATTCAAGAACTTTCAAGAAGCGTGGGAACCCTGATAATAATCTCTAACAGCCTTATTTACCTCCAATGACCTCCACAAACTCTGAACCCGCCATGGCCAGGAAGGGCACCTGAGCCTCTGTGGCCACAGCCTTCGCAAGCAGGGTTTTCCCACAGCCGGGCGGCCCCAGAAGCAGAGAGCCTTTGGGAACCTTGGCCCCGAGCTGAAGGTATCTGTCTGGATTCTTCACAAGCAAACAATAGCGTTAGTTTTCTTCTTCTTCCACTAATAGCAGCCCATAGAACCGCTCATGGGAAAGTTATGATATTTGGCACACAGATCTGAACTGATACTAGAGATGCACCGATATGATTTTTTTTTATCGGTTTATCGGGTACCGATTTTAACAAACAATTATTGTCCGATACCGATATTTGTCACTTGCCCTCTTATTAGAAATTGTAATTTAAAATAGTGTTTTTAAAACAAAGCAAAACAAAGTGTGTATAAGTGTGTGTGTGTGTCTGTTCTGCACTCTTGATGTTTTAGAGATCTTCACTGTTGAGTTTTTTTTTCTGCATTCTGGCTGATTTGTAGATTGTATGCACAAAAAAAACTAAATTTCCCCTTCATTTCCTATGGGGGTCATTTTTGACCCGAAAGTCCTGAGTGTGACTTTTTTTTTTTACGACCACTTAGACTTTTCAAATCCTTTCCCCAATTTTTTGGGGTGTTCATATACCAAGTACCGATATGATTTTTTGGGGACAATACCGATTTTAACAAACAATTGTTGGCCGATACTGATATTTGTCACTTACCCTCTTATTAGAAATTGTCATTTAAAATAGTGTTTTTAAAGTAAAAAACAAACAAAACATTATTAACTCATAGCCTACTAGCTAGTTTATTGCTGCATTATCAAATAATTTCTAATGAACATCCACTGGATCCTTTTAACATTCACCAGGCCAACATAAATATATGTTTTAGGGCTGTCAAAAGATTAATCGCGATTAATCACATCCAAAATAAAAGTTTGTGTTTACATAATATATGTGTGTGTACTGTGTTAATTATTATTTATATATAAATACACACACAAGCATGTATATATGTACGAAAAAAATATTTTTATATATAAAACATTTATATTTATATATATTATAGATTATATAAATGTATATACAGTATATACATGCAAATATTTCTTAAATATATACATGAATGTGTGTTTATTTATATATAAATAATAATTAACACAGTACACACACATATATTATGTAAGCACAAACTTTTATTTTGGATGCGATTAATCGCGATTAATCTTTTGACAGCACTACAAAAAACATATATATATATACACACACACACACACACAACAGAAAATATGAAATAAACAGTGCTTTTTAAGTAGGTTTAATGTTAAATAACACTGCATATTCTTCACTGTATAAATTAAATTCATATATTATTATTACATTGAGACGTAGCTCTTCTGTACAACATTAATCCTGTCACAATTACTGCTAAACTGAACTTTTATTTTGACGGGTTGCCGTGTGCTTCGAGTTCCTGTGTGTGTGGGGCTTAATATTCATATATCGCCATTGATTTAAGTGACTGACCAACGTTTTATTTATTCATCGAAACATTCTGTGCCATTCCGCATTATGCAATAAATTCCATTTTTATGACTGGATTCTGTCTGCGTTGTCCGCATCGTGGAAATGAATCCTTATGAAAGTTTAGTCAAAAGTAGGGAGTGATTTATTTACTTTTGTTGTTTGATAAACATTAAAACACAGACGCAGCGCAGCAGGAATATTACATATAATCTTGGATTATGCAGCAGACGTTACACAGCTCAGTGCCTTCACGCAGTTCATTAATAAACCATCGGTTTGTTACATCGGCCTCTCATGATATAGCCGATATGCCGATGGTTGTAAATTGATCAAAAATCGGCCGAGATTTATCCTAATGATCAAACTAAATCATAATAATTATTAATGTTAATAATAATATAGGGACTCCACAACAACAACAACAAAAAAATTTATTGTCTCTGTTTTTTAATTAAAATATAACAAATGAGATTTGAGTGATATTTTGACCACTCAAATAGGAAATGTCCCCGGTTTCCATTTCAGAAATCGCTGTTTTCACTACATTAGTTTGAATCACTACATTTTAGTGATGAGAAATATTTGCAATAAATTTAGTAATGGAGTATTATCATTTAAAATGTTCAAAATCGTTTCTTTTTTTTTTCAAATGTTTGAATTTTGTATGTTTATCTGTTCCAAAGTTGAATAAATCAGACACTGATGGCACAGTGCTCTGTTTTAAGTCTTTTTTTCAAACCAAAAATGCTTTAGATTATTCTGACCAAGCTTGGTGTGTGTTATGACAACCATGACCTGAGAATGCCTGCAGAGTTGTGGCACAGTGCCACCTAGTGGCCAGGATATGTATAAAAATATCTATTTTTGCCTATAACTTCTGACCGGTTTGATCAAAAATCACGAGACCGGTCTCTTTAGATTTGGGGTGACATGCCGAGAACAATATCTAATTTCCCATTTCCATGTGTAAAATGCTGTATTTCACTAGGGTTGTCAAACGTGTCTGTATCTGAATATCTCCCGCACATATTTGGAAATAATGCTTTGGGCCTTACCTTCAGATAGTCCACAAACTCTTTGACTTCCATCTTGGCCTCATGCATGCCTGCAACATCTTTGAAGCTTATACCTTTCCCAGATTTCCCATCGACAATAGTGAATTTAGCCATTTTCAACTGATTCTGGTGGAACAGAGAGACGATTTGACATCACAAAACATTTAGTAGTAGTCTAAGACTAAGACAGATGAAGGAATCGTGACTTACAAATGCACTGAAGCCGCCATCTCTCCCACCCATTCCTGCCAGCCGGAAGATGTACCAGAGGATTGCAACACCAATGGCAGCCATGCCAAGAGCATAAAGGGCACTGTGGAGGAAAAGAGACTGGTCTAGAGCTATTCTACAGTATATTATGACTACAGTCCATTTTATATGCCTCAATTATATTTAAAGGTTGCTCATTTTTGTTTTGGGGTCTCCTACAATAGGTTTACATGCATCCAAGGTCAAAAAACACTTTAATTTTCATTGCATTGACTGCTCTGATTGGTCAGTGTGGCGGGGTGGGCGTGGTCCCGCGAGGTCTGTAGCGGGAGAGAGAGGGCGGAGCCGAGCGGTCGGTAAGTAGGTCAAGTGCAAATGACGAACACCTGTCTCTGATTGCAGTAATTGGCGTGGAGAGACCGCATATAAGCGGCTGCTGGGAGAGAGTGGGGAGAGAGAGACCGACTGGGACTTGCCACGTGAGCTGCCAAACAAGACCTGAGTGACTGTGCTGTACAAGAGAGATCAACTAAAAGAGAGAAGAGTGAACCATTGATGATTGAGGCGCCCTCGTGCGTGATTTATGTTTGTTTATGAGAAAGACTGTTTAATAAAGTTGCAAGTCCCAGTCACGCCGACCCCGCCTTCTTCCTTCCTGACCAAGAGTATTCCGAACCGCTTCACACTGGTGCCGAAACCCGGGAAGGAAGAAGAGAGCCGCCGCCATGCAGACCCCGCCAAAGACGCCGCTTGCGGACCTGGTGTCATCGCTCGCTGGTCTTCACCAACAGACCCACGAAGATCTGCTGGCCGTGAGGGCCGAGCAGGACAAACGTTTTGAGGCCCTCATTCTTGCCCAGCATGAAGACCGCGAGCTGTTCCGGAGCTGGATGGTCCGGGAGATTCCGGCCACCCCCCCGTCTACAACCGACTCGGCCGCCACCATCCACCTCTCGAAGATGGGCCCCGAGGATGATCCGGAGGCGTTCATCGACCTCTTCGAGAGGTCCGCCGAGTCCCGGGGGTGGCCCCGGACGGACTGGCCAATGCGGCTCCTGCCGCTGTTGTCAGGAGAAGCGCAGGTAGCCGCACACCAACTGCCAGTCCAGAATCTCCTGGACTACGAAGACCTGAAGCGCGCCATCCTGCAGCGGGTCGGCCGGAGCCCAGAGCAACAGCGGCAGCGCTTCCGAAGCCTGACCCTCGGCGAGTCCGGCCGACCCTTCACCTTCGCGCACCAGCTCCGGGACTCGTGCCGCAAGTGGCTGATGGCCGGCGGAGGCGACGTCGAGGGAATCATCGACCGTGTGGTGCTGGAGCAGTTCGTCGCGCGGCTTCCCCAGAAGACCGCGCAGTGGGTCCAGTGCCACCGCCCGACGTCGCTGTCCCAGGCCATCCAGTTGGCGGAGGACCACATGGTGGCGTGCCACGGGGTCGGCGAGCCCCTTCCTTCGGCTTCTCTCTCTCTCTCTCTCTCTTCTCCTTCCCCCCCTCTTCTCTCCAAGCCTGTCCCTCTTCCCAGGTCGCGTAGCGGGTTTCCGCCCAGGCCAGCACCGAGGTGGAGGACAGGGCTGCCCGCGGAGGTTCCGGCAGTACCACGACCATCAGCTAGAGGAGGGGGAGCCACCAGCGACCCGTTCCCCACCACGTCCGCGTCGGCGCTCTATCCGCGCCAATTTGGGGAACCGCTGCCAGCCACTAGAGTGGCGGGGAAGTCTGGGCCGGCTTGTTGGCGTTGTGGGGATCCCGGACATTTTATCGATCGGTGTCCGGTGATGGAGGTGGGGACATTGATCCGGGTCCCCGACGCGCCGCAAGCTGCCCCCGATCAAGCTGGCCTGTACCAGATACCCGTGAGTATCAAGGGGGGTACTTATCAAGCTCTGGTGGATTCAGGGTGTAACCAGACCTCCATCCATCAAAGCTTGATTCAACCTAAGGCGTTGGTTAACGGCCGCGTGGTTAAGGTACGGTGTGTGCACGGGGAAGTGGTGGACTATCCGTTGTTGCCCGTGGATATTCAATTTCGGGGTAAAACGCATAGTGTTGAGGTTGCAGTTAACCCGCACCTCCGGCATCCACTAATTTTGGGTACTAATTGGCCAGGATTTAATAAACTATTGGGGCACTTGTGTGTGGATGCCTCTTGGGGAAAGTGTAAAAAAGGAAAGAGACGGTTGCTCAGGTGGGAGAGGTGGATTCGGGACCTCTGGGTGCTCTTCCAGGGGAACAGAGCGGTCTCGAGCTACCCAGCCTCACAGACCGCGATGATTTTCCCCTGGAGCAGTCCCAGGATGAGACGCTTAAACATGCGTTTACTCAGGTCCGTTCCATCGACGGCCATCTCCTCCATCCGGACCAGCCGCTCTCTTATCCTTATTTTTCTGTTTTAAAAGATAGGTTGTATCGAGTGACCCAAGACGCTCAGACAAAACAAGATACAACCCAGTTGTTAGTGCCTAAAAGCCGTCGGGAAATGCTTTTCCAGGCGGCTCACGCGAATCCTATGGCCGGGCATTTAGGAACAGCGGCGACACTTAACCGTCTAATGGCCCGATTTTTCTGGCCGGGCATCCA
The DNA here is from genome assembly GCF_949357685.1 of Gobio gobio. NCBI lineage: Eukaryota > Metazoa > Chordata > Actinopteri > Cypriniformes > Gobionidae > Gobio > Gobio gobio. The sequence continues at coordinate 3,678,971 of NC_137098.1, forward strand.
CGAGAATGTACGCAGGTGGTGTGCGTCTTGTCGTGAATGTCAGTTGGTGAATCCACCGGCCACCCCAAAAGCACCATTGTGCCCGCTCCCGTTGATGCAGGTCCCCTTCGAACGAATTGGCATGGACCTCATCGGGCCATTGGAACGGTCAGCACGTGGGCATCGCTTTGCATTGGTTCTGGTGGACTATGCAACACGATACCCGGAGGCAGTTCCGCTCCGCACTATTTCGGCGAAAAGTGTCGCGAGCGCACTGTTTTCCTTAATCTCCCGGGTGGGAATCCCGAAAGAGATTCTCACCGATCAGGGCACGGCGTTCATGTCACGAACGATTCGCGAACTGTATGAATTATTGGGCATTAAATCGGTTCGCACCAGCGTCTATCACCCACAAACAGATGGTCTGGTGGAACGATTTAATCGCACATTGAAATCCATGATTCGTAAGTTCGTTCACGAGGACGCCAAAAATTGGGATAGGTGGCTAGAGCCTCTGTTGTTCGCTGTTCGCGAGGTCCCGCAAGCCTCCACGGGGTTTTCCCCCTTCGAGCTTCTCTATGGACGCCAGCCTCGGGGGGTGCTGGATGTCCTTAGGGAGGCTTGGGAGGACGGACCTTCGGCGAGTAAAAATGAAATTCAGTATGTCCTGGACCTGAGAACAAAACTCCACACTTTGGGGCGGCTGTCAATGGAGAATTTGTTGCAGGCTCAGGACAGACAACGACAGCTCTACAACAGAGGCACTAGACTGCGTCAATTTTCACCGGGAGATAAAGTCCTTGTATTACTCCCTACGTCGAGTTCTAAATTACTCGCGAAGTGGCAAGGGCCCTTTGAGGTCACACGGCGAGTTGGCGAGCTCAACTATGAGGTCGTGCGGTCAGATAGGGACGGGGCACGTCAAATCTATCACCTCAACCTCCTCAAAAAATGGTCTGAGGCGGAGTCAGTGATGCTTGCGACGGTAGTGAGCGGAGAGGAGGATCTCGGGCCGGAGGCGGTCCAAAAGCCTCAATCTATCGCTCTGGCCTCGGGAGGAGACCACCTCTCACCCTCGCAGCTCACTGACGTAAGTCGTTTACAAGCAGAATTTGCTGACGTCTTCTCGCCCCTACCCGGCCGGACCGACCTCATTCAGCACCACGTTGAGACGGAGCCGGGCGTGGTTGTTCGCAGCCGGCCTTATCGCTTACCTGAACACAAGAAAAAAGTCGTTCAGGCAGAATTAGAAGCTATGCTAGACATGGGGGTAATAGAAGAGTCCAACAGTGACTGGGCGAGCCCGATTGTTTTAGTCCCTAAACCTGACGGCTCGGTCCGGTTCTGCGTGGACTACCGTAAGGTAAACGCGGTGTCAAAATTCGATGCTTATCCAATGCCAAGGGTTGACGAATTGCTTGATCGGCTAGGAACTGCTCGTTTTTATTCGACACTGGACTTAACAAAGGGATATTGGCAGATCCCCTTGTCTCCTCTATCCAAAGAAAAAACAGCTTTCACCACGCCGTTTGGATTACACCAATTTATCACCCTTCCTTTCGGCTTGTTCGGGGCTCCTGCGACCTTCCAGCGTCTGATGGACAGAATTCTCCGGCCGCATGCTGCATATGCCGCTGCCTATCTAGATGATATCATCATCTATAGTGCGGACTGGCAGCGTCATATGCAGCACTTGCGAGCTGTCCTGAAGACGCTGAGAAGGGCGGGGCTCACGGCCAACCCAAAGAAGTGTGCGATTGGGCGGGTGGAGGTAAGATATCTGGGCTTCCACTTGGGTCATGGGCAGGTGCGTCCCCAAATTGATAAGACCGCAGCCGTTGCGACCTGTCCGAGACCCAAGACCAAAAAGGAGGTTAGACAGTTCCTGGGGCTGGCGGGGTATTACAGGAGGTTTGTGCCTAATTATTCGGAGCTCGCCAGCCCGCTGACTGATCTAACTAAAAAGGAGGTGCCAGATACAGTTCAGTGGACGGAGCGGTGCCAGCAGGCTTTTACCCAGATAAAGGCTGCTCTGTGTGGTGGACCGCTCCTACAAGCTCCTAACTTTTCTCTCCCTTTTTCCCTACAGACTGACGCCTCGGACAGGGGGTTGGGCGCAGTCCTGTCCCAGGAGGTGGAGGGTGAAGAGCGGCCGGTGCTGTACATCAGTCGCAAGCTCTCTAAGAGAGAGACGATGTACAGCACCATAGAGAAGGAGTGTTTGGCCATCAGGTGGGCCGTTCTCACCCTTCGCTATTACCTCCTCGGGCGGGAGTTCACCCTCTGTTCGGATCACGCCCCCTTGCAGTGGCTCCACCGCATGAAAGATACCAACGCGCGGATCACCCGTTGGTATCTGGCGTTACAACCCTTTAAGTTCAAGGTGGTCCACAGGCCGGGTGCTCAGATGGCTGTGGCTGACTTCCTCTCCAGGAGGGGGGGGGGGGGAGGCTGCAGGCCGGATGGCTCCCCGGCCTGAGACGGGCGGTGGGGGTATGTGGCGGGGTGGGCGTGGTCCCGCGAGGTCTGTAGCGGGAGAGAGAGGGCGGAGCCGAGCGGTCGGTAAGTAGGTCAAGTGCAAATGACGAACACCTGTCTCTGATTGCAGTAATTGGCGTGGAGAGACCGCATATAAGCGGCTGCTGGGAGAGAGTGGGGAGAGAGAGACCGACTGGGACTTGCCACGTGAGCTGCCAAACAAGACCTGAGTGACTGTGCTGTACAAGAGAGATCAACTAAAAGAGAGAAGAGTGAACCATTGATGATTGAGGCGCCCTCGTGCGTGATTTATGTTTGTTTATGAGAAAGACTGTTTAATAAAGTTGCAAGTCCCAGTCACGCCGACCCCGCCTTCTTCCTTCCTGACCAAGAGTATTCCGAACCGCTTCACAGTCAGATGATCCAGTCTGTTGTGATTGGTTTACTCTGCTCTGATTGGTCAGATGGCCCAGTCTTTTGAGATTGGTTTACTCTGCTCTGATTGGTCAGATGCCAAACTCTTCCAGTCTCAGCTACAACTACAGTGTTTGAGGGCGGGGCAAAGTAGACGTTGTTCGCGAACAGCCAATGAAAACCATATGCAGGTGTTATGCAAATGAGTTAAAAACCTACGTAGGTGTGTACAGGAAGTGAGACTGGAATGTGCATTTTGATCCTTAAAACTTTGCAGAAATTTTACATTCACAAACAGCTCTTTTACCAGTGTTAGGTAAACGCATTACAAGTACCTTGAGTTACGTAATAATATCACTTTTTCCAAGTAACTAGTAAAGTAACGCATTACTTTTCAAATTTACAACAAAATATCTGAGTTACTTTTTCACATTAGTTTGACTGACAGCTCTCCTGTCTCACTGTTGAGAAGAATAAGTGCAGAGGCGTGTGTGTGTGTGTGTGTGTGTGTGTGTGAACATGATGGTTATTGTAGTTCTAGACTAAATGTGAGCATTTATTTATCTCACTTGCACAATAAAGATTCTGTCCTCCTCAAAATGAATAAAATCAGTTAAAATCAGAATACTATGCAAACCTCCAATAATTAAATGTTAAATAAAACAACTATTTTTATGCATAATCTACCTCTATATTTAATTTACCAATGTCTTGCTGACCTTTGATGATGAAAATTTCTAGATTTTTTGTTTTTATTGGTGTAACTTTTTTCTCCTGCGTCCTCTTCTCCATTATCCAGAGCTGCGCCCTCTAGTGTTCATGAGGGAATCTGCATCTTTACCTCAGCCTGGGGCTTATTATTTACATTTTGGTATGAAGAGGTCTTTACCGTTGCACAAAAATATAACTTTGTTATTAAAAAAACCCAAAAACAAGCCCAGGTGAGAAAAAGTAACGCAAAAGTAATGTAACGCATTACTTTTCTTAAAAAGTAACTCAATTAGTTACTTTTTAAGGGAGTAACGCAAAACTGTAAGCAGGGCTCTGAACCGGTTCAAGGAACAAAAACGAAAACCGGAAACTAACGAAATTTTAAGAGGAACAAAAACGAAAACGAAATCAAAATCAATTTGAATCGTTCTGAGCAGAAACGTTAATTTGAAATGACCATTAACCGGTTAATAATGTTATTTTATTGTTCTCTTTAATATTTTAATTTGGCAGTGCCCAATCATGAATAGAGTAGCTCCAGCATGTGACGTTGACGGATCAAGCGTGAGTGAAATGTCATCTGTGAATCTACCGGTAACGCAAGTCAGTGTGAGCGCGCATTTACACGCCTCAAGTACATTTCTTTCCCCGCTGAGGTCATCAATGAAAGCGCAGGTATTGGAGGACATTCTTTTCGAACGTTTAAATAAGCAGTTCGGACTTTAAGCTCAAATAGACTGATTTAGGCTAGTTTGTGGATTTCGTTTAAGCCTATCCAAGTAGGCTATAGCATCTATCAAACATTTGTCCTATATTCTTTCAGATTGCCAATACAGCTCAATGTTTTCTATATAGACGGTTGATGCTTCGTATTAAATGGTATGTTATATTACATTAAATGATCAAGCTTTATTAGCTGACTGAATCTGATTATGGGATGCAAGGATGTGTTGCTCAGTGTTTGCTTTGAAATTACCAGCATTAAAAGAGCAATGGTTATCCAGTTTATTCTTTATTCATGCAATTTTTAAAACAAGTCGTGTTGAAAAAAAAAGTTATGTACAAAGAATGTTATCACTCTTCTGAAAAGAATAGGCATATAGAGGCGACTTTCCGCTCCATTAAAACAGCTCAATATTTGTCCCGCTGTTTATGCTTTGTAATTAATGCATGCATTTCTGTTGTGGTTTTAAAAATGTTATGATATAAATATTCAAGTTGAATTATCATGCGTTATATTATTATTCAGTGAAAAATAAGTCTTTATTTATAAATATTTGTTTAAAATATAGGCTAAATTAATAACGTTATTTTTGCACATCAAACCGTTTTCGGAACAGTAATGTTTAATGAGGAACGCAAAAACGGAAACGCTATAATATCGATTCTGCTCGGAGTGAACCGATTGATATTTTTTTCCGTTTTTAAGCCCTGATGAATGAATTTATTTTTATTTCGAGCAATATATAAAGACGCATAACAAAGGCAATAAAGAAGCATTATGATTAGTCTGTACAACTAGTTAAATTCATCATACTTTAACATCACAATTCCAACTGTTGCTCGAAAAGGAGTGTGTAGAAGTCAACTTATTTAAACCCACCCCAGTTACAATTAAACAGGAAAAACAAAACAAAAAAATGTATTGTAATGCATTACTTTTCAAAGTAACTTTCCCCGACACTGTCTATAACACACGGCATGAAAGGTAATATTATCATTTTTTTCAGATTTCAGGGAGAAAAAGCCCAAATGACTCACTTCCCAAAGAAGCCTGTGCGCTTGTAGGTCACTGGTATTCTGTCTTTGGCGTCTATATTCAGCTCTTCCTCTGCTGCTCTAAGCTTCTCCTCAAACTTGTCAATGTTGGCCACCTGCATGCGGTACATCAGCGCCAGTCTCTGCAACAAACAACAGGACAATAATCAAACGGGAATTGATAGCAACACAATGATTTTAAACTCAAGTATGGCACTAACAGGTCTTCCGAAGATAACAGCACCAGGGTGAAGGTAGATCTCCACAATGTCACTCTCTGGAACCGCCTGTACTCGCGACACCTCCCCTTTGGCCAACATTTCATTCACAAAATCATTCCAGGATATGTTTCCCCCACTGGTATTGATGGAGTTGAGCAAGCTCATGATGACAGCGATGATAAAAAGAGTGCGCAGTCGCTCCCTATACATCTGATCCTCCTGCTCTCGTCTCTTTTTCTCTTCTAAGGGGAAACAGAAAGCAATGCATGATGGGTTATCTGGCTGTCTGAATTATTTGAGTTGGTCAAATTGCTTAATTGACTGTTGTCCCAGTCAACCTAATGCCACACACACACACACACACACACACACACACACACACACACACACACACACACACACACACACACACACACACACACACACACACACACACACACACACACACACACACACACACACACACACACACACACACACACACACACACACACACACACACACACACACACACACACACACACACACACACACACACACACACACACACACACACACACACACACACACCTAGCCTAATATATGTACAAGTTATTAAGCAATTATTGATATAAACAACTAAACAATCAGTAATAAAATAACAAGTTACAAAGAAATTACAAGCAAGGAAACACAATAGAACAATTAAGACACCGTTTAGACAAGGTTTTATTAGGCTGCTGTCACTTTAAGACCTAATTTACACATCAGTTTTCTTTCCCAACTGTTTACATTCACTTAAGACTGTCAACGTAAATACTCGCCAAGATTTACTCCAGACTAACATTTGGTGGCGCAGGGGGAAATTTATCATAAAGTTTATTTTATCAACAACAACAAAAATTGTTTTGCATTAATAAGTGCAGTTACTAATAAAATTACATGTTTGTTTATTGGAAATTTAACAGTGGAAGCACTGAGCTTTAGTTGACATGCAGATAACATTTACTTTTATCAACAACAGTAACGTGCAAAAAAACTATTTTTTATTGGGAAAATGTAAATATTCTACTGTAAATATATGAAATGTGCCGTTGTTGATCTACAGTCTCACACTGATCTTACCGACAGCTTCAGTGATTATAGAGGAGCACAATTTGAAGAAAAGTTTTTGTTTTTCATGAGACTACATCTCGCGAGACTAAACTGTGACGAGATTTCTCGCGAAGGTGAAAAGCTGTCTCATATTGTCATGACGCAGTGTGAGGGTGAAGTTAGGATAGAATAGGCCAACACTACGTTTACATTATGCATCCACTGTAGTTTTGCTTTTTATATAATAAAAACGATTTAATTCAGGCGGATAACAGTCGCTTCAATTCCATCAGCTCACCCAAGACGAGCTGTTTGAGTCGTGCGTGCAGCACTGATCACGTGACGAGAAGACATCGAGCGTGTTATGAGTGTGCGTTACGTGTGCTTTCTATTCCCAGAGTACGCACGATCGCGAAATTCAAAGTGAAAGTAAACGCGAGCGCGCATTCAGACGCGCATTCAATACGTTACCTCTGTTTGAAAGCGGCTCCTTGAGGCACGCGAATATCTCCCAATATAAAAGCCATCCTGTTGTAATCATCTCTTCTGTATCATGCTTGAAGATGAATTTGGTCTCTATTTGCACTTTGAATATTGATTACTTTGATTATGGTAATTTTTTGCACTTAATATCTATGATCAATTTGTGGGAAGGAGTTCAGTTAGGAGGTCAAAAGAAGTGATTTGAACACAAATACTCTCATCTCGCTGAAATCTTGACGGATTTACAAATGGTTTGGTTTCTTACAAACGTTATTAACGTGGCTATAATTATGGATGCTTGAACAAATTATGAATAATTATTCATAAGTATGCAGTGTCATAACTACATCTCTGACGTTTATAACAAACCAAACAGTTTGAAAATTGGTAGAAAATTGAGCAAGTTATGGTTATTTAAAAAGTACACGCACCATTAAAACACAATGAGTGAGCGAGCTGACTGTGACAAGATGGCCGCCAGGTGTGGACGTCGACCTCCATTGGCCAGCAGCGCGGACGAGACATCTAGCCTTTATTATGGATATCTACGGATCTGAATACCAGTTGTGGAGGATGTTTAGTCCCACCCTCCCTTGGGGGTGATATAATGCTCCTCTACTTTGTTTTGGGATCCTGTTTACTCTCCAAAAGTATATTTTGTGATGCAAACCATTGATTCAAAATTTAACAAAATACCTTCATCCTCCTCTGGGGTCTTCCCTTTGCCACCCTCTTTCTTTTCATCTCTTTTGTTGGATGTGCTGAAATAATGAGTAGTGCCTGACAGATGTGAAACAATTTCCCATTATGCAATGCACCAGGAAGACATACATCAGAACAAGCATTAAGATTCAGAAGAAGTCAAAAGCTCTGCACCACTACTATAAAAATATTCCTACTACTTACCTAATAGTTTCCACAATTTCATAGGAGTTGTGACCAATTTGTGGCGACAATGGAATTCAAGTCCAATAAGCCTTGGGATTAAAGGCTTTGTCAAAATGTTCTGCGAAATAATGGCAACTTGGTTAATCACCAAAATAACAATCAATGGCATGCATAGACAAACAAACCGGCAAATACACCGGCCTTTTGAGATTACCTGCCATGATTATAATCAACCTGTAAATTCCCTAAACTCAATCTGTTCATCATACAAAGCGATCATATCTCTTCAGAAAGCTTAGACTAAACCCTCAATTCAAATGGATTAGTTTTACAATCTCTTTATTGACTTTTTGAAGCGTTAAAGTGGTAGTTGCGTAGCTGTCAATGGAGGGACAGAAAGCTCTAGATTTAATCCATAAAGATCTTCATTTGTGAAGATGAACGAAAGCTCACGGATTTGTAATTAAAGGGTAAGTTCACTCAAAAATGAAAATAACGTTGTTTATTCCTCACCCATAAGACCTCCGTTCATCTTCAGAACACAAATGAAGATATTTGTGTTGAAATCTGAAGGCTCTGTGAGGCCTGTATAGGGAGCAAAGCAATTTACACTCTCAAGATCCATTAATGTACTAAAAACATATTTAAATCAGTTCATGTGAGTACAGTGGTTCAATATTAATATTATAAAGTGATGAGAATAACTACTATAGAAAAACTAAATAACGACTTATATAGTGATAACCGATTTCAAAACACTGCTTCATTAAGCTTTGGAGCGTAGCGAATCAGTGAGTCGATTCAGTGGTTCATAGTCATGTGATTTCAGCAGTTTGACACATAGATATGTATACATAGATTCCCCATTCGACCTCTCCAGGCACGTCGACGCGCCACCATTTTAGAGCGGTCAACACACGATAGGCATGTGCCGGTATCAAATTTTCATGTTGCGATTAATTGCCGAATCTTTTATCACGGTATACGGTATTATCACGGTTTTGAAATAAGTTGCAAAAAAAGTGTTGTCATACTATAACCGGTTTGATAACTTTCTTACAACAAAAGAACCAAACATTTAAATACATTAAAGCAATACACAAAACTGTATAATGTAAACAAATATTTAAAACAGATTCAGTGCAAAAGAATTATAAAGAACAATAGGTAACGTTTTACAATAATGTCTCACCAGTTAATGCATTAACATCAACAAAGAATGAATAGCTACATTTTTACAGAAGTTACTCTTCTTTGATAATGTTAGTTAAAAAAGCAACAGCTCAGGTCCATTAAATAATACAGTTACAACTTTTGATTTTAATAATGTGTTATTAAATGCTGAAATGTACATTTAACTAAGATTAATACATGCTTTAGAAGTGTTTTTCATTGTCAGTTTGTTAATGAATGAACTAATGTTAAATAATGGAGCCTTATTGTAAAGTGTGATTGAACAACAGTCCGAACATATTCAAACAATATCTAGGGCATGTCATTTAGTCCAGATTAAAATATAAAATGTTTAAGTTTGAAAATGAATAGCCTTAAGTCTTTAAGTATTAAGTATTAGGTTGTGTGACATGTTGTTCATTTTAAACGGTTGATGGGTAAAGTATTCTTAAAATGCATTCTAAAAATCGGAATAATTCATAATAAATAATTATTCACGGTATTTTGAAGTGTCCACGATAACAATATTGTGCATGTTCATTATTGCGGTAAATCGTATTACCGTTTACCGGCACATGTCAAACACACGTAAACACTTCAGAGGCTGTCAATCATCACTCACATAAAAAAAAAAACAACAACACTGCGCAGCATCTGTAAAGCCCAACGCGATTTAAATTCACGAAGAAATTGGATAACCTTTCGATAATTTTATAAAGGTTTTTTTTATAAAAACAATAGCAAAACAGGATGAGTTTTGAGAATTTAAGCTTTCAGATAATTACTTAAAAGATGGGTTGAATAAATAGGTTTTATTGATGTTTATTAAACACATTACTAGCTAATTTATTACTATTTTTTATAATTTATTTACTTTGATGGCTGATTGGTTGATGGTTTATGATTTCTTTCCAATTAAGTTGTTTATAATGAGTTCACTGCGTTCATTAAAAGCTGAGCAATGTGTCTGTAGGGTTCTCTGATGGTCAATAATATTAATGAGATTAAGAAAATGTAAAGATCTTTAACCAATATTTTTAGAATATGCAGAATTATCTACCATTGATGATAAACTAATCCTAACTCATCAGCTTCAGTATATTGATAAATAAATATTCATTTCATACATGCATGTATTTAACTACGGTTGCAGACGCACAGGGAACATTTGTATATTCACAAAGCCGGCTTTGACCATTCGAAAATGGCGGACGGCTAGCGGCCCATAGAAACAGTCGCTAATGGGGCATCTAAGTATACATATCTATGGTTTGACACGCGATCCGAATCATGATTCGACTCACAGATTCGATACGCTCCGAAGCTTCATGAAGCAGTGTTTTGAAATCGGTTATCACTATATAAGTCGTTATTTAGTTATTTTTGTCACACCAGAAATATTCTCATCACTTTATAATATTAATATTGAACCGCTGTACTCACATGGACTGATTTAAATATGTTTTTTGTAGGGCTGTCAAAAGATTAATCGCGATTAATCGCATCCAAAATAAAAGTTTGTGTTTACATAATATATGTGTGTTTACTCTGTTAATTATTATTTATATATAAATACACACACAAGCATGTATATATTTAAGAAAAAAATATTTTTATATATATAAAACATTTATATTTATATATATTATAGAATATATAAATGTATATACATGCAAATATTTCTTAAATATATACATGAATGTGTGTGTATTTATATATAAATAATAATTAACAGAGTACACACACAGATATTATGTAAACACAAAATTATTTTGGATGCGATTAATCGCGATTAATCTTTTGACAGCCCTAATTTTTTGTACATTAATGGATCTTGAGAGTGTAAATGTCATTGCTGCCTATGCAGGCCTCACAGAGCCTTCAGATTTCAACACAAATATCTTCATTTGTGTTCTGAAGATGAACGGTGGTGTACATTATTTTCATTTTTGGGTGAATTAACCCTTTAAATGACAATTTTCATTATTTGGTGTACTGTCCCTTTAACGTCACTGAACTTCATATTCGCATAAATAGTTTATATAATGTTTGGTCGACGTTTAAAGAAAACCCACCTGGATGTGTCCTGATTTTATCCCTCTTGTGTTTGGAGTCACATTGTTCTCCAGGAGTTTCCTGCTGGGTTGAAAACAACCCAAGCGAGACGACAACGACCAAATCCGTTCGTGACATTTGCTTCCCCGCAGCAGAAGTATCGCGGCCATCCTAAAATCCTGTTTATCGCGTCGCTTGGATCATAACGTTCCTATACCTGCACGAATGACCTCTTTAAGAACCGATAGCACACAACCGACATGCTCTTATCCAACACAGACAAATATAGCCGCGGATCAATAACCACCGGGTATATTTCAGAAATTTACAGATCAAATACACCGCTTGAATAAAATAAAAATGATACTTATTACAAGGATATTACAAAGCTGTCTATTGAAGCCGTTAACTCTATTTATGTTTACCGTACAGGCTTGAGAAACATGTCCGTTGAACTTTCACCTTCGGAATCAGCCAATCAGGAAAGGAAACAGCTCGAGAACGGGGTGTGGGGAATGTAGTTCTTCTCGCAGTTGAATAACAAGGAAAACTACAAACGGTTGTAGTTGGGGCATGCGCAAACAAACAATAAATAAATAAACAAACACACACACACACACACACACACACACACACACACACACACACACACACACACACACACACACACACACACACACACACACACACACACACACACACACACACACACACACACACACACACACACACACACACACACACACACACACACACACACACACACACACACACACACACACACACACACACACACACACACACACACACACATATTCGTAATAGTGCAATAAACATTTTAACTGGCAAAAATAAAACAATAAATCATTTAATTATTTAAATTAATAATATGTTTAAGTATGTACACTGCCATTCAAAAGTTTTTGATCTGTAATATTTTTAATGTTTTTAGAAGTCTCTTATGCTCACCAAGGCTATTTAATTAAAAATGCAACAACAACAAAAAACTGTAATATTGTGAAATATTTGAATATATTTTAAAGTGTAAGTTATTCCTGTGATCAAAGCTGAATTTAGCATCATTACTCCAGTCTTCAGTGTCACATGATAATATGAGGATTTGATGCTTAAGAAACATTTATGATTATAATTAATGTTATTTTTTCAGGATTCTTTGATGAATAGAAAGTTCAAAAGAACAGCATTTATTTTAAATAGAATATTTTGTAGCATTATAAATGCCTTTGCTGTCACTTTTGATCAATTGAATGCTGAATAAATGTATTAATTTCCCATTCTTACTGACCCAAAAAACGTTGCAAAAGTTTTCTATTTAAGACAAATGCTGTTCTTTTGAACTTTCTATCAATCAAAGAATCCTAAAAAAAAGTTTTCAACACTGATAATAATCATAAATGTATCTTTATCATCAAATCCTCATATGATTAGTGAAGGGTCATGTGACACTGAAGACTGGAGTAATGATGATAAATTCAGCTTTGATCACAGGAATAAATTACACTTTACTATATATTCACATAGATAACAGATATATAACATTTAAATAATATTTCACAATATTATAAAATATTATGTAGAATAGTATATTACATTACTTTTGTATAATATTATATTATAATATAATATTACTTTTTTGCATTTTTAATAAAAATAAATGCAGTCTTGGTGAGCAGAAGAGACAACTAATAACATTAAAAATCTCACCAATCAAAAACTTGTGAACGGCAGTGTATATATATATATATATATATACACACTCTAAAAAATGGTTCTTGGCTCGTAATCATAGGGGAACCTTTTTTAGTGCTATATAGCACCAATTTTGGTGCTTCAGCGGTTCTTTGACTAAGGTGCTATATAGTACCTCTGAAGAACCAAAATTGGTGCTATATAGCACTAAAAAAAGGTTCCCCCTTGATTACGAGCCAAGAACTATTTTTGGTGCCATATAGAACCTTTTTTTTTTTTTTTTAGAGTGTATATATGTGTGTGTGTGTGTGTGTGTGTGTATGTGATTTCAGATGTCTTTGTGTTGGGATATGAAGTGGGGGCAGAAGATTTGAGTATAAAGATGTCTAGAGTTATGAATAGAGTTGGAAATATCTCAGAACATTAATTCTAGGCTCTTTACAGCAGATGGAGTCATTGCTTCATTCTGCTCTGCAAGAAATCGGCGTCACAACAACACAAGCCCACGAGCCTGTGACGTCAAAGCGAAATTAAAACAAAAAGCAACACATCTGAGACACATTTGACCAAAACAAGTCAGTGAAAGCCACACGTGCTGTAGCTCATGAGCTCGCGATCCGTCTTCGGGAAGCAGTTTAAATAATACTAACAAAAGTGTGCTTTAGAAACGGTTGTTTCAGATCTGTTTGAATTAAGACGGGATAAGGAACAACATATATGTTCACTCGTTTCTTAAAAACTCGTATTCCCACACGGGTTCTCCATTTTCCTCTCATCCAAATGGAGCTCGCAAAAATACGGCACTGCGTACGCCATTACGGCTCGAGTTCGCCTCAGAAAACGACGCGGAGGCTTCCTTCGGAAGAGCCAAAATGGCGCCGGTTTCACAGACCAAACAGTGACCGCCCACACGCGTCAGCCAATCACAGTCGGCGTCTCAACTCCTCGCGTCCGCTCTTCGTCAGAGCGAGTCAAAGGCCGATCGAAACGGTTCGGAAGGAGTCGGACGTTGAGGATTAACTTGAAGCGGAATTTTATTTTTTACACCTCGAATCAAGTCAAACCTGCAAGTTTAGCGTTACCGAGACCTGTGGACTTTTTAAAAAGGGACGGACGGAGAGTGTGTAATCCTTTCCCTGAGCAGTTTATCGGGAGATTTTAACCATCGCATTTTTCTGAGGAGGTAATCAGTGATTAGCTTAGCACGCTGGCGCGAGCGCGGACTTGAGATGAGCGTCGCGCGCCTCGGATGTTCCCGCATCGGAGCTTGCTGAAGCAGAAGGCCTCAAATGGGAAAAACAAGCATCGGGAAGGAATACCAAGTATAATTTTGTAGATGTAGCTCACGTTTTAAAGAAGGTAAGCCTTTTTAAACAGCTCTGCTGTCCTTTAAAAGCCATTTCGTGCAGGAAAACCGTCTGTATGTCCTCTCAGGCGTCGACTTTCACGGTTAGCCCGCTAACGGCTTTAGCCCCGTTGCTAACGGGAGTTTGTTTCCCTCCCCCACCCTGAAGTCGAGGAAATGTTTGCGTATTGATGAAAATATCTGTCTATATTGTTAGTCTGTGCAGATGTACTCATTCCAGCGCTTTGTGTATGTCCGTGTGTAAGAACTGAAGGCTGGAGAAATGTAAATAATGTTGTTGTTGTCTCTCTGGGAATCGGATACGGGTTTAAACCCTGCAGAAATCAGCCACTTGGGTTGGGCAGCTTAATATATGTATGTTTCAAGGACACACACGAGGAAATAATGTCGATTTTTATGTGTAGGGATCCGAATTTGCGTTGGGTTAGCAGTGCAGCATTCAGACTATAAATATTAGATCACTGCAACACTCAGTTGTGTGATATTAGATGTGTGTTTATTGGACTGGCCATGTTGTGTTGGTGATTTTTGGTTTTTAATTCCCATGTTTAAGGGAAGAATCTGACACTACTAGTACAACTGGACTACTTCACCCACACAAAATGTTTCAGATGTTGCTGATCATATGAACTGTTCTTGCTTTTGATTCAGGACGTCAACCCAAACTTCTCTGAAAACACACGCATGTGTGATTGTTTACTTCAGAGAGGAGCTGCACTGGAGCAGAGCCACACTTCTCTAAAGGATGGATGTGAAAGTTTGTGATGGAGTAAACAGAGCTGGTGTTGGTGCAGTGGAGAAACACTGCGGCGGTGTTGGGGCGTTAGCACACACTCGCTCTCCCTCTCTTCACATCCCTTCCTCGCTGTTTTCTTCTGAGACACAACTTTTCTTACGCAACCGTGAGACTCATTTGACTTGTGGCACTTGTGGAGGGGTTTAAGACGAGCACTAATCTGGGTTTAGCTGAAGCGCCTGAGGTTGTCCGGCCTGTTTGTCTACCTGGAGAGTAGTAGTTTTGTTTGGCGGAGATGGGAAATGGACTTTTGTTTTGGGTGTGGGGTCAGGAATGCTTTATTATTATTATTATTTGCTCCGTCTTTCTCTCAGTGTAGCTGTGAAGATGTGCATCTCCGACTTGTGTCCGGTAGTTGCAATGTTATTTAATGTATGACGGTGCTGTTATGGTGTCAAAGCATTTTTTCGGTGATTGAAACCCAAACCAATCATGACATATTTAGGTCTGCATTTTTTTTTTTTATTCCTCATTGGCGGGCTATTTTCAGCTTTACTGTTTGTAAACATACACAGTTCTTTACCGTAGGGCTGTTCGATTATGGCTAATCATGATTATTTTGGTCACGATTATTAGTGGTTGATATGACCAAAGTCTTATTTCATGATATGAGGATTAGTTCACTTTTAAATAAACGTTTTCTGATAATTTACTCACCCCCATGTCATCCAAGATGTCCATGTCTTTCTTTCTGCAATTGAAAAGAAATTAAGATTTTGGATGAAAACAGTCCAAGATTTTTCTCCATATAATGGACTTCAATGGGCTCCAAACGGTCCAAATGACAGTTTCAGTGCAGCTTTAAAGGGCTTTAAACGACACCAGATGATGAATAAGGGTCTGATCTAGCCAAACCATCAGTTTCTGAGAGAAACCCAGCAGTATTTATGCTATTATTTTACCTCTTATCAGACGAACATGATCATCTCTGAGCTCAGCCATAACTTCCACTAAGTGAGGTCAAAATACGAGGCTGGTCATAGATATATCGATCATAGATGCCTCATTCTACTGATCCGTGCAGTCGCTAATGAGGCATCTACGTATACATCTATGACCACACTTGTATTTTGACCTCACTTAGCGGAAGTTATGGCGGAGCTCAGAGATGACCACGCTCGTATTTTGACCTCACTTAGCGGAAGTTATGTACTGAAACTGTCATTTGGACAGTTTGGGGCCCATTGAAGCATAAGCTCATTGTTTTGGTTCAGGAGGAACTGTAAAAGGCTCTCAGGATGTGAAGAGTTTCAATCAGTATAACAAAAAAGTGTTTATAAAACAGATACTACCCTATCTTTAAGGATGGCAAGTTAACTATGATCTACCACAAAACAGTCTGTAAGTGTTTTGTAAACGTATGTGAATGTGCTTCCAGGCCAGTTGGTTTGTAGGTGTCTAATAGTTTGGAGGAAGCTGTTCTTTGAGTGCTTTGTTTAGTAGTTAGTGGTGAGAAATCTTATGTCAGGGAATGCAAAAAGTGTCCAGGCCTGGGGGAATTTTATGTTATATTTTGGAAAATCTCTCTGGATGCCATCTTGTGACAAAAACATTACGATACAGAGATACTGTTACAGATTATATGTGTCATTAATGACCTAGTTTTCCTCTTGTCAGAATTATAAGGGCCTGTACAGTAGTACAACATGTGTAGTTTTCATTTGGACATTTTTCATGGCATTTGTTGTTTATTTACTCTATAACCAGCCAAACTGGCCTGAAACAAAACGCATCTTAAATTAGAGGAAGCCACTGGATTTGAATCAGAATCAGATGCTGCACACATGTAACATGAGCAGTTGTTTTGGTCTGACTTTAGATTTGTGAAATGATGTTCAACAAGTGAAAGCAATGTGTGTTTCTATGGTAATCCCGGCCGAATGTTCAGTGAAAAAGTCATCCCTTACATCCCGAAAACACAAAGTTCTCATGGACAACTCGCTAGCACGAGCACGAACAATTATGACCAGATTATAGCGTTATATCGATCACAAAAAGAGGAAACAAACGTATATTAGGAGTTTATTATCGAACTGTTCGGACACACTTTGGGAGCTTGAAACACACAGTGAGGAGGTTTAGACGCTCTTATCCGGTGTGGAGATGAACGGGTCTTTATCATCGCTGAAGTGAACGACAAGCAAACATGACACATGATCATATTCAAGTCAGCGTTTATTAGTTCTGTGAAACTAAATAAAATCAATGTTACTCGCCTATGAAGAAGAAATAAAGCAACTTGAGTTCTCTCCAGCGCTGGAAAGCTGATCCGAAGTAGGGCGATAAAACGATAACAACAGTTCGATAAATGCTCGATATAATGCTTGCGCGCTATGTGTAATGTTGCGCATGCGTTTTCACTTCAAACGCAACGCTTCAAAGGTCACTCAACTTCAGTGGTTTGGAGATATTTTGGCTATTTGCAATCGGACATATAACAGAGCGACGTGCACTGATCATAGGTTCACCACACGGTAATATTATTCAGTTCTTCCATAGAGCTTCCTAAATCTACATTAGTCTAATATCAGTTCACACATGGGCTATTCGCCTTGTTAGTTGTAGTGGGTGACTTACAACAAGCTAACATTACCGAACTATAATCACTAAAACATCGGACCTATGGAAAAATACATCATTTTTTGTCTTTGGTGATTTATTAATAAATCAGCTTCGCCTGTATTAAAAGAGAAAATACAATCATTTAATCCGTTGTTTAAAGTGAATAAAATAGACTTGACAGCCCTTACTGGAGTTCATCAACTACTGTGTGTGTGTGTGTGTGTGTGTGTGTGTGTGTGTGTGTGTGTTAGGTGCGCGGTGGACCAATCCACTGTAAGGCAAGAGAGGGGGGACTCAAAATGTTTCTAAACGTAAAACACATTTTTTGCCTGTTTGCGTTTTTGTTATACTACTAACAATTATTTTAATTAAGTATATATCATTATAAAGCTTTTTATTTTATTTCTTTTATTTATATTGTCAGTGTCATTTATTGAAAAGGTTTGTCATGCTGACCAGAAAGATGTTTTAATTTATTGACAAACATTATCTTTAAAGCACTTTAACGTTGCATTTGCAGTCAGCAGAGCCAAATGTTATCATTACAGTTCTAGATTTTACTATAGATATTTATTTTATACATTCTATTAATATTGATTTTTATTAGTAATACATAAATCTACCTCAGTTTTGATCAATTGTTGACCTGTTTGGGAAGTGTTTGTCATGTTTTGATAATAAAGGATCATTTAAAACCATAATAAACTGTCTGTTTTCTACATATTTCACTCAGGAGCAAAAATATGCCTTTAAACTTCAAAGAAATAAAGATTTGACATTTATCGTGATAATTATCGATATCGACTGAAATGGAAAATTATATTGTGATAATTTTTTTGGGGCCTTCTTTTGTTCCACATGTGTTTTATCTTTCATCTCTCTTTCTGTTGTCTTGTCTCGCTCTCTTCTTCCTGTCATTAGTAGACACGCCCCCTTACTGCTGATTGGCTATGAGTTGGTTTTGGTAGCTTTTTTGGTAACACTTTTCCAAAGCAGTTTGGAAATAACACTTACCCCACCTTTTAAATTAAATAACTGATCGTCCTCCATAACGCGGATCTCCATAATCAGGAAACCGTTGCGTTCCCAAGGCATATTTTGGAATATTACAATCCAAAGATCTCCGTTATCAGTCCCACAGGGGGAAATTAATCCATATCTATACCGGCTGGGCCTGATCGGCACGGGATGGAGCGCTTAAAGCAAAGAGAACGGCTTGGCCTGATGGAGGAAAAGCGGCTTTTGTAATATTTCCACACGCATGACATTTTGGGAAATAATTATAGTGCAGTTTGTGCACACGTCTGGAATACAGATCGGCCAAAATCTGATTTATGCATCTCTACATAATCTTCACAATCTCTCTACACTTATGAAAACTGATAATAAGCAAGAATCTTCTCCTAAAAGCTGAAACGCAGAGATATTGGCTGCGTCTGAGAACCTCGCTGCCTTCTCAGACAATGACTTTGTGCATGAAGACACCTCACAAAACTGATTTCAGAACGTCATGATCTACAGAGAGAGAGCTTTGCTGAGAACTAAACAAATATTGAATTACTACATTAGTAATTTCTCTCTAGAAATGACATCAAAAGTGGAAAATGTTGGTCAAAAATGTGCATTTTACACACAAACTGACCAGCAAACGCAACTTTCGGACGCCATCTTTTTCTCTGGCTCACCTGTCACTGAATGAAACGCATAGGATTGTGGGATTTCAAAGGATACATTTATGCTGCCTTCAAAACTCAGATCAGATGAAGGTCTCTCAGGAGACAGAAGTTGTGCCTTGATGCCTTCCTAACTTGAAATGTGCATTTTCCAGGTTTCGGACGCAGCTGTAGTTACTATTCAACATTTCCAGCTTATGTTTTCCCATTAAACTTTCCCAAATAATATCCGTAACTATCCCAAGCCCAGGCATAAATGTTTGTGGACAATTGTAGATGTTTAGATTTATTATAGTTCATAACAACTGCGATTTAGTAGTAGCAAAAATAGCACAAGCGGCCTCGGGAATGAGTAAACAGGCTTAATGCTTTACACTTTTCTTTGAGCAGAATATCGCACTGGAGATCTCTGGACTCCTGTGTGTGTGTGTGTGTGTGCGCAGAGTTGACAAGTTGGGAAAGTTTAGAATAATTATGGGATGAATATTTCTCTATTGTGTTAAAATCTCTTGGTGTCTGGCATCTCAGTTGTTAACTTCTGGGTTAAATTGAACCGTGATGTAGCATCTATTTATTCGTTTCAGAAATCTTGCAAAATGTTTTTGTATTCAAATTATTGCTTGCTTGCAGAGTGAGCTGCTGTGGGGAAAAGTGCATAATCCAATTCGTCCTTAACATGAGTATGCTTTATATTAAGAATCATCTTCATATCAAAACAACTGCTAAAAATGTAGTAAATGCGTATAGTTTAATGTGGCTTGTCCTGTCAGATGCTCTGACAGATACAGTGCGTATTTTGCACTTCTCAAGTATATTCTCCATCTGTAAATGTAAGAAAGTCATGTAAATATGTCCGGAGTGGAGGAGTCTCCACTAAACTTCACAGACTTCACTGAACATGTGCATGCGCGTCAAACATACGGATGTAAAATAACATTTTTAACACTAAATACACAAAATAATACAAATTATCGCCATTCAAAAATACTATATTTTTCAGTTTGTGGAGCACTACTGCACTTGTATACTGGAATGAGCATGGGATTATATATCGTCACGTTGATGTATTGAACACAGCCTTAGTGTTATTGAAGAAATTCGTAATTATTTGATGTATTATTGGCACAAATGGAAACCTGATTGACCTGAAAGAGTCCAGTAATGACACATGACTGAAAGGCCGTCCGGGCTCTTGTGTTCAACAATACATTTATGCATTTAGCAGACACTTTTACAAAGGAACGAAAGCAATTCGTCAAGGAGACGGCAATATTCGTAAAATACAGTGGCAGGTTTATTTGACAAATAGATAAGGAAGCAAGCTAGAGAAGAGGCGATAGGGTTGCATCAGCTAAACGATAAAATATTGATAATGAAAATAAACTTTATTATGATTTAATTCATTTAACGTGTGTGTGGCTGTGAATGGAACATTTCTGAGACTTTTTCTCATACTTTAATTAGGCTTGTTCTGTCTGAAGATCGTGATTCATATGTGTATTGATCCCCCCCCATCCCTTCTCATCTTGACAGCATGTGACACTTTATTTAGTTAAATTTTAAAGGCATAGTTCACCCAAAAATGAAAATTAGCCCATGATTTACTCTCCCTCAGGTGTATGCCATCCTTCTTTCAGACGAATACAATCAGAGTTATATTAACAGGTGTCTTCTAAGCTTTATAATGGATTGACGTATTTAGTATTTTAAAGAGAATTGGTGGAGGATTTTGATATATAAGAGAAGTGTCGATAGTGCTGGACAAACTCAAGCCAAAGAGGCGTGCAATTCTTCTATACAACGCGCTATGTGTTACTCTTTTAGCGCAAGTCGAATAGCTAGTTATTTTAGTCTATAAAGGTTTAAATATGGATATTTTTCTTACAAAAATTCGCCACTTTGCTTCAGAAGGCCTTTATTAACCCCCAGAGCTGTGTGGAGCGGTTATATGATGGATGGATGCACTTTTTTTGGGCTGCCATTCACTGCCGTTATAAAGCTTGGATTTGCCAGGACATTTCTTAATATATTTCCGATTGTTTTCGTCTGAAAGAGGAATGTCATAAACACCTGGGATGACTTGAGAGCGAGTAAATCATGGGATAATGTTCATTTTTGGGTGAACTGTCCCTTTAAGACACAACTGACCAAGACCGCGTACGCATTTAGTGCGTGATTTACTCTATTAAAATGCTAAAATGTCCCCAGATTTCAATATAAGGCAGCAAAAAAAACCTGCATGCATTTTATATTTATATAATTTATCAATATCACACGAAGAGTGCCCTTAAATGTTTTAGCCTCACTTGCCTATCTTTTCAATCAGAATTAAAGGGATAGTTCACCTAAAAATGAATACTACCCCATAATTTACTCGCCCTCAAGCCATCCTAGGTGTATGACCTTCGTCTTCATAACTTTATAACTGGATATTTGACTTTATAACGTGGATATTTTTCTTACACAAATGCACCGCTTCGCTTCAGAAGGCCTTTAATAAGCCCCAGAGCCGTGTGGAGCGGTTATATGATGGATGGATGCACTTTTTTTGGCCTGTCAGGATTTTTTAAAATTTTTATTTATCTCTGATTGTTTTCGTCTGAAAGAGGAATGTCATTAAACACCTGGGATGACTTGAGAGCGAGTAAATCATGGGATAATGTTCATTTTTGGGTGAACTGTCCCTTTAAGACACAACTGACCAAGACCGCGTACGCATTTACTGCGTGATTTTCTCTATTAAAATGCTAAAATGTCCCCAGATTTCAATATAAGGCAGCAAAAAAACCCTGCATGCATTTTATATTTATATAATTTATCAATATCACACGAAGAGTGCCCTTAGCCTCACTTGCCTATCTTTTCAATCAGAATTAAAGGGATAGTTCACCTAAAAATGAATATTACCCCATAATTTACTCGCCCTCAAGCCATCCTAGGTGTATGACCTTCGTCTTCATAGCTTTATAACTGGATATTTGACTTTATAACGTGGATATTTTTCCTACACAAATGCACCGCTTCGCTTCAGAAGGCCTTTAATAAGCCGCGTGGAGCGGTTATATGATGGATAGATGCACTTTTTTGGTCTGCCAGGATTTTTTTTTTTACATTTCTCCGATTGTATTCGTCTGAACGAAGGATGTCATACACACCTGCGATGACTTGATCATTTTTTTTGGGTGAACTATCCCTTTTTAATGTTGATTTGCCTTATTTTCCCAAGGTTGGAAGTGCTGTAGTTTGAGCCAGTTCTCACATGACATTATTGTGTGTCGTTTCCTTTGGCCTTCCCCTTCCTCATTGCAGTGTTAGTGTGTGTATAAACAGGAACGCTCGCTCTCCTCTCTCACGTTTCACTTCTCTCTTGCGGTGTAAATGTCTTCTAGACCCCTCTATACTCTTTTGGGCAGCCCAGAAGCCACACAAACCCCTTTGAATCGCTCTCTCTCTCTCTTTAGAAATGCATCCACCCACGAACACCTGGGACGGGGCACTTGATTTTGGGGTTTGACTGTTTCTCAGCCTGCCGCCTCTTCTCTTGGGGCACAGGTTGTGCTTCCACTGCATTGCGTTTGATAACATTTCTCCCCAACTCTCATACATCAAAGCAGACACTTCTTCTTCTTTCTCCCCTGCTCTCTTTGCCGCATTTCTTCCCTGTGTATTATCACTCGGCGGTTTCTTTTGATCTTTCAGTATCAGCTCTCATTGCACAGAGGCTTATCTCTTAAACCTGTGTATAGCGTGCTCTTAGACTACAGTACTATTACATCTTATCATGGCTTCATTATACAACACAATAGTTCCTTTCCTGTACATGTTAAATGTGGTAAAAGTGGCGTTCTTCATGTTAATAGCACATTTTTAAGGTTACAGATTATGTCATATGGTGTATTGTTGTAACTAGGGGTGTGGGATATCATCATTGTTGTCCCTCGCTTTGCAAAAACACGCCTAGCAACACACAGCAGTGTTTCGTTACATGAATCAGTCCTGTTGGACGAATCGTTTGAATGAATGATTCAATGACTCACTCATTAAGAACGTCAAATGCTTTGTTCCTTTAATAATCAGCTGTTTTAAATAATCGGTTGAATGAATGGTTCAATGACTCACTCATTAAGAACGTCAAATGCTCCGTTCATAAAATAATCAGCTGTTTGAACAAATCGTTTGAATGAATGATTCAATGACTCCCTCATTAAGAACGTCAAATGCTTTGTTCCTATAATAATCAGCTGTTTGAACGAATTGGTTGAATGAATGATTCAATGACTCACTCATTAAGAACGTCAAATGCTTCGTTCCAGTTATAATCAGCTGTTTGAATGAATGATTCAATGACTCTCATTGAGAACGTCAAATGCTTCGTTCCTGTTATAATCAGCTGTTTTAAAGAATGAATGATTCAATAATTCACTCATTAACAACGTCAAATGCTTTGTTCCTTTAATAATCATCTGTTTTAAATAATCGGTTGAATGAATGATTCAATGACTCACTCATTAAGAACGTCAAATGCTTCGTTCCAGTTATAATCAGCTGTTTGAATGAATGATTCAATGACTCATTAAGAACGTCAAATGCTTCGTTTCTGTTGTAATCAGCTGTTTTAAAGAATGAATGATTCAATAATTCACTCATTAAAAACGTCAAATGCTTTGTTCCTTTTATAACTCATTAAGAACGTCAAATGCTTCGTTTCTGTTGTAATCAGCTGTTTTAAAGAATGAATGATTCAATAATTCACTCATTAAAAACGTCAAATGCTTTGTTCCTTTTATAACTCATTAAGAACGTCAAATGCTTCGTTTCTGTTGTAATCAGCTGTTTTAAAGAATGAATGATTCAATAATTCACTCATTAAGAACGTCAAATGCTTTGTTCCTTTAATAGTCAGCTGTTGTAAATAATCGGTTGAATGAATGATTCAATGACTCACTCATTAAGAACGTCAAATGCTTTGTTCCTTTAATAGTCAGCTGTTTTAAATAATCGGTTGAATGAATGATTCAATAATTCACTCATTAAGAACGTCAAATGCTTTGTTCCTTTAATAGTCAGCTGTTTTAAATAATCGGTTGAATGAATGATTCAATAATTCACTCATTAAGAACGTCAAATGCTTTGTTCCTTTAATAGTCAGCTGTTTTAAATAATCGGTTGAATGAATGATTCAATGACTCACTCATTAAGAACGTCAAATGCTCCGTTCATAAAATAATCAGCTGTTTGAACAAATCGTTTGAATGAATGATTCAATGACTCACTCATTAAGAACATCAAATGCTTCGTTCATAAAATAATCAGCTGTTTCAACGGATCGGTTGAATGAATGATTCAATGACTCACTCATTAAAAACGTCAAATGCTTCGTTCCTGTCATAATCAGCTCCTTGAACTAATCGTTTGAATGAATGATTCAAGAACTGGCTCATTAAAAATCGAATCACCGTTTCTGGGGAATTTGGAACCGGTTCTCGATACCCATCCCTAATTATAACAAACTTGAAACCATTTGTTTTTGTTCATTCAAATGTCATTAATCAAGACCATGTCTAGGGCAGAAGATTGACTGGTGTGGGCAGATGTGACTCGAGATTGGGCAGCAGGACACGCCGGTTTTGATTGGACGTGCTGAAGGCTATCCGCCAGCGTTATAGGGTTAGTTCACCCAAAAATGTAAATTCTGTCATTAATGACTGACCCTCATGTCGTTGGACACCCGTCAGACCTTCATCTTCAGACACAAATGAAGATATTTTAGTGTAAATCTGATGCTCTGAAAGGCCTCCATTGGCTCAATGCACTTTACACTCTCAAGACCCTTAAAAGACACTAAAGACGTCGTTACAAAGTCCATCTCACTACAGCGGCTCTACAATAACTTTATGAAGACGAGAATAGTTTTTGTGCGCAAAAAAACCCTAAATAACGACTTATATAGTGATGACGATTTCAAAACACGGCCTCATGAAGCTTCGAAGCGTTATGAATCAGTGAGTCGATTCAGCAGTTTGAATCGCCAAATTTCAGCAGTTTGACGCGCGATCCGAATCATGAATCGACTCACTGATTCATAACGCTTCGAAGCTTCATGAGGCCGTGTTTTGAAATCGTCATCACTATATAAGTCGTTATTTAGGGTTTTTTTTGCACAAAAACTATTGTCGCCGCTTCATAAAGTTATTGTAGAGCCGCTGTAGTGAGATGGACTTTGTAACTTTAGTCTTTAGTGTCTTTTAAGGGTCTTGAGAGTGTAAAGTGCATTGAGCCAATGGAGGCCTTTCAGAGCATCAGATTTACACTAAAATATCTTCATTTGTGTCTGAAGATGAACGGAGGTCTGACGGGTGTCCAACCACATGAGGGTAAGTAATTAATGACAGAATTTACATTTTTGGGTGAACTAACCCTTTAACGTTCACGAACACATACTAGCAGTTGCAGAGATGTTATATCAGATCTGCATTTTGTGTTCTCCTCAATCAGCCTGTGCCTTTACACCAACTCTC
Organism: Gobio gobio; assembly: GCF_949357685.1. Lineage (NCBI taxonomy): Eukaryota > Metazoa > Chordata > Actinopteri > Cypriniformes > Gobionidae > Gobio > Gobio gobio. Next base: position 3,704,830 of record NC_137098.1, read on the forward strand.
CAACATATCCACGAGCTTCACTGAGCATCACATTTGCCCAGGTTTACACAGGGCCGTTCTCTGAATTGAAGAGCACTTCCTGCGGGGCTGCGGCTCGGCTCTTCTTGTGATGTGTGTGTGTGTGTGTGTGTTTGTGTGTGTTTGTGTGTGTGTGGGGGGGGAAGCGTGGCTCGGCTGAATCTCAATGACTGGGCCCTTTAGCTGCACTGTCCTTTTGATGGGGCAGCTGCAGCCATTCAATCGGCCTATTTACATTGAAATGCTGGGACAGGAAGGGGGGGGGGGGGGGACTGAAAAGCATACCTAACCAAAGACCAAAGAGAGGAGGGCCACCGCGGGGCTCTGACACCTCTTTGTTTTCGGCGGCCCCGGTGCCCAGTGCATCGCACAAAGGCTTTAAGCACCCCTACTTTGACCACTGTGCTCATTTCCACTACTCAGCTTTTTACATTTCTTTCACACCGAGTGTCTGTGGTCTGTCTGTCGGCTCCTTTGAAATGGTCGTTGAAAGTGCTAATGTAGTTGTGTACCAATTTTAACCGGTATGCCTTTTTTTTTTTGTATAGCTCAAAATGAATAATTTTGAAGAATATTTGCTATAGGGCTGCACAATATATCGAAATATCGCAAATGTACATATCGCAATATGCATATCGCAAGGGCGCGCAATATCTAAATGATTTTAATAGGCTACTTCAAAAAAGAAAAGTGTATGTTTCAGGCACATTTGACAAATTCCAAACCACATTAATCTTAATAACTACTATTCATTTTGTATTTTAATAATTTATTAGTGATGTATAATTGTTCATGAAGGCTGGAACTGAAAAACACCTTATATCCAGGTGTGCAGAATTATTAGGCATGTTGTCTTTAACTGATAAAATGAGACAAAAAAGAGATTTAACTCAGACTGAAAAGTAAAACATTATTAAAAATGCCCATGAGAAGTAGGGCTGCGCAATATATCGGAATTATTGAAATATCGCAAATGTGCATATCTCAAGGGCGCGCAATATCTGAATGATTTTAATAGGCTACTTCAACATTGTGAAAAGTGTATGTTTTAGGTCGACACATATAGCAGAGAATAGACTGAGCACACGACTGTTACTAATGTGACTTACTTGACATTAAAAAGAGTTATTAAACACAATAACGTGCGAAAAACAACTCCTTGCTGTCTCGTGCTGTCTGACACACACACACACACCGAAACGTGCGCACAAGCCTTTCTTTTTTGCGCATCTCTTTATTACACACTCAAACTGTCAATGCTTTCTTTTCCCAGAACCGATGCTTTCTTTTTTCCAGAAAGAATGTGAAACACTTAAATGGTATCATTCTCAGTTTTTAAATATTTTTTTAAAATATAATTTAAATAGATTTTACACACTTAAAGCAACATTGTATCACATATCGAATATCGCATCTTTCTTCAATATCGCACAGCTCTAATTTGCTATAATAATTAAAAATAAACTTTATTATGATTTTTTTTTTTACTGATTTCATAAGGTCTATTTATGTTTCCTTCATCAGTTTTTCAGTCCTTTTCGGCTCTTTTGCACCCATGGTCATTATAAACTGTAGAAATTCTTCAATTCTCATTTATAAACACATTAATTCCATAATCAATTCCAAATATGGTAAATCATACAATACCGTATCTTATTTGGAGTGAAAAATATATTTGAGAATCTGCATTAATCAACCCAAATAAGTTCATTCATTGTTTGGATGTGCATGTTTATGAAGTGTTTATGAAAAAAAAAAAATCTTGCTTTCTGTTTTTGTTGTGTGCGTTCTGAAGGGGTGATGGGACCGGTTCGGTGAGGTTGTCATCCTGAACCCTGAGGGCTTTTCTCTTTTTTCTCTTGCTGAAGTGAATCGCAGATTGTTTTTAACCCAAATACTTGAGACTTCCTGGTGCAACAGCACACAAAACCAGTTTGTGGTGGCATGGGAGTGTTTTTGTATAGCGGCGTTCTGCTGTGCCCATCTGCTGCCATCAGCCTTTGGGTGAGCCTCAGATGTCAACGCTTCTGCCTGATGCTGCTGTTTACACCAGGGTTATTTTGACAGCAAATCTTGATTTAGTTTTAGTCGTAGTCTTTTGACTAAAATGCCATTTAGTTTTAGTCATATTTTAGTCGCCTGAATTGTTTTTAGTTTTAGTATAGTTTTAGTCGACTAAATATCATAAGATTTTAGTCGATTAAATCTACTGTAGATTTAGTCTCCTAAAATCTAATGAGTTTAGTTAAATTGTAATACATTAAGCATTTAAGCTCCATTTAATTTTGACATTTTGTTTTTGACATTAAAAATACACGAAAGAGCTCAATTCACTTTTTTGTTTGTTTTTTTTAAAAGCATCTATATAGTTTTTATAACTTTATATTTATTTTAGTCAGTAGGCCATATCAGGTTAAGCTAAAGCTTCAAATAAGTTTGTTTATTTATTTTTAATTTCAGTTAACATTTATTTAATTTCAAGTAATTATTTTTTTTAATGGTTTTAGTGAACTATTATAACCCTGATACTTTATTGAATATGTGTCAAATACTGGTCTTTCCTCCTGACTATGAATTAAACGGGAATTAAATGAAATACAGTTTATAGTGTAAGCAAAAACCTAATATATAATGCGTGACTTTTAAATTATAAACCAGTTCGAAATACACCGGGACTCTTATTTTGAAATGTCCGCTGCGCCTCTGTTGCAGTTGCAGGAGCTCATTCAGGTTCAGGAGATAAAATATGCATTGTTACATCCGTCCAAAACATATATTACTATATAAACATCGTAAAGTAAACATTGTCATTATTCATCAGCATTAGTTCATAATCAATATCCTGTCATAAATGTGTGTTATTGATTGAGCTGGTCTGGAGCTGGATTGGGGATGAGCCGTGTTTTCCAGAGGTTAGATCAGCATCTGTTACACAGATCATCAGTTCTGACCCCATCTCTTCCCTAATCGTCCCTCACTAACATTGTCTCGTTTTTATTTGTTGACGAAAACGATAGTTGCTTTTCCTCATAGTTTTTGTCATCCAACACTAGTTTTTAATTTAGTTATCGTCTTGTTTTCGTCAGTGAAAAAAGGTTGTTGACGAAAATTATGACGACATTATTCGTCAACGAAATTAACACTGGTTTACACGAAAGCAACCGTTCACACGGAAATTAACTCCGAGTATTTCCTTTCGCCATGGAATACAAAAGCAGCTGTTTAGTAGGGATGTGATACTAGGACCTGATTGGCGATGATCGAAAAAAAAATTGGTAAAATGTTATTTTATGCTTTTCCTGTTGTCTGATTGGTTAGCGTTAGAACAGCTTGCAGTCCAGACTGGAGAAATAAAGTGAAACTCTGGATTTGAAAGCACTCGTTGGTTTATCAAGTGCAAGATATGCAGTGCCAAACGGTCTCATGCATACTCGGTTCACATGCTTGTTAATCTGTCACTCACTTGTCCGAGTAAAACGTTTGCTTGCCTGGAATTTTTTTGACATTTTTTTGTGTTGTAGATATAATCTATTCTGAAGAAATATTCTCACCAGTGTTCAATCAGACATTTAAATCTGCATATTTGTGATATTTTAAATTTTTATAAAGGGCATTTTTCTACTAACCGTATTAAATATAGGCTATGCTTCAGCTTTCATTTTATATTCTCAAATGAATCTAGAAATTAAATTAGAATAAGACACTATAGGGCTGTTGCCAATCAAATTAAATAATTCACACTAATTAAAATTACAACTGCATCAAATAATGTTATGAGATTTGTTTTAAATATGTTTGAATATACAAATAAGAAATGTTGGAAAGGTGAAACCAAACCACCAGACTTAATGAGTGATTCATTCAAATGATTCATTCAAACGATTCATTCAAAAGTTGAATCATTCAGTAACACGCTGTTGCTTTGAGTCGTGTTATGGTTCTGCTGTGATCTTTGTTTGGAACTATTTTTGCTGCTGAAATCGAACCAAAACACTCAATATTGCATCTAAAATGTAAGTGACTTAATGTTAATAAATTGCTTATGGAACTGGCGTATGAAATCAGTGTAATTTTCAGTCGTGATGGTATTCAGGAAAACAACACTCTTGCTCGTGTGATGTTGTTTAACTGTATCATATGTTATAAATATGAAAACTCAACAATTTGTAATTTTAACCGTGTGTATTATTGAGTTTCTCTGTGTGAGCGGCGCTCATTTGTTGTGATTGCGCGAGCGTCAACAGCTCAACATTGTTACCGTCAGTTTATTATACATTATTATTATCCACTATCGAGCGCCACTTACACTAATGAATGCGATTCCCTAGTTATTGTTTTTTGTTGACGTTTTAATCAGGAAACTTGTTCGGTCAGGCAAGTCAAATTCTCATTCACTTGCCCCTTCAGAAAATCCACGAGTGTTAATGTCGAGCCCTGTATAGCATTGAGAACACACTATTGTACCCATTTTATGTTTCTTTATCAAAATATAATGTTATTAATAATCCAGCAGTGTTGTTTTTTTTCCCTCGTAATGCTTTTTCAACAATTTGAATTAAAATCGTTTCTCATCACCGCTTTGAAAACGTGCTTTAGTTGCTTCAGTAACACTAACTTAAACTTCACTTGTTTTGTGTAGATGCAAGTTGTAAGGTTACGTTTATGTTGTGTATCTAGGATATCTGATTAAACTGGACGATATGACTTAAATCTTGATTAATTGAACATTTCACCTCGATTACGATTAAATGAGCGATTATTTTGCTTTTTTTTTGCTTCCCTATTTTTGCCCTCATGGTTCACTGATAAGGTTTGTACTGCTCAATTATTAATGGTGGGATATTTTTTTCTAATGCAAAAGTGCATTTCTTTATGATTTTAATATCACTTTCAGCAGTTATTGTCTATGGGTCGTAACATTTCTTACAGAGTTCTGTTTGCTGTACTTCAGATACATTAGCACATCAGGCCTACATTATATTTTGAATGCAGTAATGAGTGTGTGTGAATTACTCACTCCGTCTCTTGTGAAGCTGTGTGTTGTAGTTACTTCAAAAGTAGACATATGTGCTATAACGGTTGAGTTTAGTGATGAATCACAGGACCGTGTTGACTGAGTTTCTCTGCGCGCACGCGATCTTCACGTGGTGTGTGAGCTACTGTATGTGTGTGTGTGTGTCAATGCATCTAGTGCAAAAGCTTCAATGTTCAAACTGGCAAGCCTTAAAACACATACAATTGACGCAAGTGAAAGTGATCTGGCTTCATGCATTATCAGACACACGATGCGGCTCGGCTCTTCTCACAGAAAAAAGCGTTGTTTTCCACGTTGCTTTTGAATGGTGTTAAATCGATTGAATGTTCAAACTGGCAAGCCTTTCAACACATTTACTTGACAGACTTTCGTGAGGACGCAAGTGAAAGTGATCTGGCTTCGGGGTTTGTGCCGCCTTGTCTGTGTGTGATTACCAACAATTACCATAGTAATACTGAGCATCCAGATCGTATAAACAAAGATAACTGCTCCCGAATCTTTCCGTGTTCCTGCAAACTTCACTTGATTTGACTGGACGAGGTGGAGTCGGTTTAACAGGATTAAAAAAACTAAATAACTGACATGGGAAAATTATGTTGGTTAGAGGTTCTGAATTTCGGTTAACCCTTAATCGCCCCTCAAGTAGGGTTTACGTTTGAGTCCCTTGGGGTCAGATAGACCCCAAACTTTTACAGAGCGATTGCATAAGGAAATATAATTTTTTTACATGGAAAACTATATATCATTTTTTTTATTTACTTCTCAACTATACATTTATGCTGTGTTTTTGTGGGTATTTGGTAGTTTTTTACCTATTTACTGCACAAATACTTAACTGTCATAAATTGGCTCATTAAAAATTATTTTTTTATGAAAAAATCACTTGAATGATGATCTTAAATAAATATAAATAGTTTTTGGACATTGCTCTGTGTTAGGGATAGAATACCGCCATCTGTAGGTTTGTGGAAAAACTTTAGGAATTATAGTTAAAGAGAAAGAGAGAGCAATGAGCACATTATCCACTAGAGGTCCAGAGGGAAGTTATGCAGAAGTTAAGCTGCCTTTCATCTTTCTTTTATTTGCCCTTTTCCCTCTCTTTCTCATGATTGTTCCATGTTGCATTTGTGCTCTAGTATTTGTCCTTCATTTATGTATGGAATTTTTTCAGATTTATGCCAGTTTTGTTGATTTTATTTGCCAGTTTCTATAAAAATGCTCTCTGTTGCAGTCACACACATGTGTGTGTTTGTGTGTGTGTGTGTGTGTGTGTGTGCGTGTGTGTATGAGACAGAAAGTTCGTTCCACTTTGTGTTTATGCTCTAGGACCAGATCTTGATATAAATGTAGACATTTTCAGATTTATACTGGATTTAGTTGATTTTTTTTTACAAACAAAGTGAAAAAAAAGCATTTTTTACATTTTCCCATTCATTGCCAAAATACAAAAAAATGCTCCAGACACCTGTGTTTGTGTTTTTGTGTGTGTGCGTGTGAGTGAACATGCTTGTTCCATATTGCATTTGTGCTCTAGTATTAGTACTTCATTTATGTATGAAAATCTTTCAGATTTATGCCAATTTTGTTGATTTTATTTGCCAGTTTCTATAAAAATGCTCTCTGTTGCAGTCACACACATGTGTGTGTTTGTGTGTGTGTTTGTGCGTGTGTGTATGAGACAGAAAGTTCGTTCTACTTTGTGTTTATGCTCTAGGACCAGACCTTGATATAAATGTGGAAATTTTCAGATTTATACTGGATTTAGTAAAAAAAAATTGGCAAAGAAAGTGAAATTTTTTTATTTTTTACACTTTCCCATTCATTTTCAATGTGGGGTCAATCTGACCCCGAGGGACTTAAACGGTAAAAAATTTTTTTACACACCTTTAGAACAACCAAATCAAGCCCAGATTTTTTGTGCATGTTTAGATTATTTAGGAAAAGTCACAGAGTCTCATGGCCCTGAGATGAAGGGAACACTTTTAAAAAATGGAGGAAAAGTCCAGTGGGGTCAGCTGGAGCACAAGGGACGATTAAGGGTTAAAGGGGCTATATGCGTTTTTCTGAAATTTAAACTCGCGACTGACACCTGTGGCCAAAAAACAGAACTGCTCTTATTTTCTGCTCGCTCTCGCAGCGGTGGTGACGTCACATCCACAGACAGCGCGGGAAAAAACGACCCGCCAGAAAATAGGAAAAATAGGATACAGGCTTATAAGTGCACCGACTGTGAGCGGACAAGGTGTCAGTATGCTCATCAGGAGATGTTTGAGTCATAAATGGCTAATGTTACGTTTATTTTGGGGAAAAAGTTGCATATAGCCCCTTTAATCGTCCAGCCCTATGTCATAGAACGGGCTTCAGTTTTCTAGGCATGTGATGGTATAAAAATTTCATGTTGCGATAATTGCTGATGCTTTGATCATGAAATTAAAAAACACGTAATTGAAGCGGAAAAAAGAAACATAGTTCGGTGTGGACATACTCATACACAAACAGCTGATCAAAAAAATTAAACTGTTGCGCGAATTGGGGCTGTGCGATATCCTTGTTAAATTATGCGATATGCGATACGATATTGCTTTAAGTGTGTAACATCTATTTAAATTATATAAAAAAAAATAATTTAAAACCGAATTATATAATTTGAGTGTTGTTTCACATTGACAGTTCGAGTGTGTAACATGACACGGAAAAAGAACGGTTTATGCGCACCTTTCAGTGTGTCAAGACTGCAAGGAGTTGTGTTAAAGATACAGGACAACTTACCGAAATCTGTATCACGTCACATAGAATAGCTCAAGTGTTTCAACCGCAGATTGTCAGTAAAATGGCTTGTAAATGTCACGTAATGTCACATTTACCTCAGAAAAACCATATCCAGTGTCCATAAACTCGTTAGTCAGCTAGAAAAATTAACTCTAGAGAAGAGGATTTGGCTAATTCTATGCACCACATTACATAGAATATTCATTGTCATTTATAATGTTCTTAAATATTTAATGCATGCATGTAGCCTATAAATAAATCTGGCATGTTTTTATGGCAGCCAAATGTTTATATTTAAAAAAAAAACTAATTGGAGTTGAAATATATATGTAATTGTCAAGTACATATTATAACTTTATTATTATTTAAAAAAAACAACAATTTAGTTTGTATACAAATCAATTAATTTTTACCTTCAATATTACTAAACTAATGTAGTATCAACGGACTCCCATAGTTTACAACATTAGTTCAGAAATTAGTTTTCCTTGAGAAGAGTTGCCATGTATTGTACCTGATTGTGTATCTAAAATAAAGCTTCGAAAGCTTGTGAAACTAATTGAATTGTGATTTTTGTGTCAATACCAAGCCCTATTAGTTACAGAAGAAGCTGATCGCACTTGGCTTTGAAACACATGATTTGATAAGGGTACATACTGCGCTTTTGCTTTTATTTCGCTTGACGTACTTTGCCAAAGCCAATGGCGCAAAATAGCAAAAACAATTTTTTTTAAATTTCATTACGAACTTTTTGCAGGACAGCTTGTTTAATGCATGTTTTATCTTTAGTGATGTTGTAGATGTAGTGGTCATTTCTCAGAAAGGGGATTGAATGAGTTAAGCTAATTGTAATCCTCCCCATCTCTCTCTCTCTCTCTCTCTCTCCATCTCTTTCTTTCTCTCTCTCTGTGTGTGTGTGTGTGTGTGTGTGCTGATTACTAGAGATGCTCCGATCAGCATTTTTGGGGCCGATCACCGATTACCGATCACCAAGATCATGATCTGCCGATTGCCGATCACTGCCGATCACAGAATGGCAATCTTTTATCTATAATCTTGCAGAGTTTGCACCATTTGTAGAAATGAAACTAACTCTAAATTAACTGAGTCAAGATCTTGAAGAACCACCAAGTGTTTATTTTAGAAAATGAGATAACTTAAGACTATTGTAGGCCATCTTTCCCAAATAAATGTATATAATAAATGTATATAATTCTCACCTAAATATTTGATCATGCAGTGCATTTTTGTTTTTAAAAACAATTTTTCAGGTAGGTCTAACATTAGTATTGAGGTAAGAAATACTAAAGACATTTAATAAGAAATCAAATGTAAATTAATATTGGTCTTCCCTGAATAAATTAAATTAGATTCATCCTTACACTTAAGGTTGCAAAAGTTAGTCATTCAAGAGCAGTGGGTGTCATAAAGGTTCAACACAAGACAAAGAGAAACTCAGAGACAGCAGCAGTTTATTCGACAGCTGTCACTTTAAGAGTGAACACGGTTACGGTTACATGCAGTTGCACAAATGTTCACTCGCGAGTCACGACGGGGTTTACGTGCATACTCGTCAAGACGGTCATTTAGTACATACATATGTGTGTATCTGACCATTTCAGCGCACTTTGTACTCGCAAGCTTTTTGTGAGATGGCCTGTGTGTGTGTGTGTGTGTGTGTGTGTGTGTGTGTGTGTGTGTGTGTGTGTGTGTGTGTGTGTGTCCAGACCGTGCGCGCGAGTGCGGTTTGAACACTGGCAAGACTTAAAAATAAATGCAAATGATAAACTTTAGTGACAATGCGACACTGCCTCGATTGTGCAAAGTGGCAAATCCTGTGTCAACTGAGCACCTCGATTTTAGTGCAGATGCGATGCGCTGATGTGAAGCCATTTGAGCATTTTGAAAGGGAGAGAGAGCGCGCGCGCACGCTGTGATTCACGCGCGCTGTTTGTGAACTTATGTCCCACAGAACGTTTTCAAATGACTGCGAAAGTTATCTAATATAGAAATATGAATTGTACCTCACCTTCAGCATTATAATTATTTTACCCGCACTGGAAAGAGAATGAGACGGTGTCGCTGCGTATTATGCCCTAGCTCTCACAGCAGGCGCGGGGTTTATGTGTCGTCAGCATGCGATCGGTTCATGAGATCGGCCTTTTTGGAGACCGCCGATCAACCATCCCAAAGCGATTATCGACCGATCATGATCGGTTGCCGATCGATCGGAGCACCCCTACTGATTACAGGAGAGCTGTATCTGCTGGAGAAGCAGATGTCTGTCAGCAAGCCCTACAGTGTGTTTGTGCTCCGCTTCCACAGCCCATAATAGAATCCACGTGTTCTTCCAGTGCCAAACTCCCACATCGCTCTGATGCTTTTAATAGAAGCACACTTGTCTTCTGTGTGTGAGATTGTTTTCATCGTTTTACTTTTGGGCTTTTCAATGGCACGTACCGAGTATGCGAGATCCTTTAATGTAAAAATGTTATTTATGTACTGACGTTTGCTAAATTGCACTTTGTATGGCGCACCACAGGACGTAACCCACTTTGCACGGTTCACTGATAAAGACGGAATAATTAAATTTCGGGATCTTCCCCAATATGCCCATGTCTCTTGTACGGCTTTAATTTCTTGCACTTTCAGTGCACTTTTACCTGACAGTTTGAGTTGCTTGACTAAAATCGAAAACTATTTAAAGCAACAACCGACTGATGATGAATATTTTACATGATGAATAATTCAGTTGTGCGTAGGGGAATGTTTTGAGTGGTTTCTCTGGCCCAGCACAGCAGGGATCAGCTCTGTCATGAGCAGTTGCACATTCATATATTATTTTCACAGAGGTCACACGCATCTGTCATTTTACCAAGAATTCAGTAGTTAATACCAACCCCATTGAAATTCATAAATATCAATGCCAATGCATACCGAACATGCAGCTAAACGTAGTAATAATGCAATATTATAAACAGTTTTGTTTGTGATTTGAAAGTGTGTAGGTCTACTTGCATTATTATGCTGTTATATTAGGATTATATATTCAGTGGCATAAAATAATCTTGACAATGACAATAATATCGTTTATCGCAATTATTTCTGGGACGATATATCGCGAAACAATCACAATCACAGCCTGCGTGATTTCACCACTTTTTTTCCTGCGACTAATACAATTTTGGTCGACCAAGCCTCTTCTAGTCGACTATTAGGGGGCAGCCTTACATTTAATTGAACAAGAATACTCAACTCATTACTAATAGTGTGAATTAAAGACCCTATCCTAACTTCTACACCATATCTGTCTTTTAGATCAGGTTTTGAATTTCTCTTTTTCTCTCAGGCACATTGAATGCCCTCATGTCTGTAGTTCTGCCTCCTTTCATATTGCGAAAATAATTGGCGACCAGCTTCACTTCAGGAGGAGCCATGTCCAGTTTAATCTGATGGTGAAGAGAACTCGCATGTTCCCTCATGCCACCATGTCCTTTCTTTAGCGATCTCTGTAGAATCGAGCCGGTTCTCATTTGAGTGGCAGTGGCTGTATGAGTTGGCGTGCCCTAGGGTCGTATTGATGATTACATATGCATGAATTCAGGAGAAATTACTCTTTCCTCGGCAGGGTGGGATTGTCAGCCAGTGCGATGGCCGCTCGGAGAAGTGTACTACTTTATATTTCATTTGGATTTTCCTGTCGAGGACATTTTTCCTCTTTCTAGCATATTGCCAGTTCTGTTGGTGAATAACGGGAATGATTTGGACCTGTGTGATGTTCGTTTACATCTCATGATGGATGTCTTCTTGAGTCCCTTGCCAATACATAAGGAGTTATTTCTGAGTCTGTATGCGTTAACCGTAGGCATGTGCCGGTATCAAATTTTCATGTTGCGATTAATTGCCGAAGCTTTTATCACGGTATACGGTATTATCACGGTTTTGAAATAAGTTGCAAAAAAAGTGTTGTCATATTATAACCGGTTTGATAACTTTCTTACAACAAAAGAACCAAACATTTAAATACATTAAAGCAATACACAAAAATGTATAATGTAAACAAATATTCAGTGCAAAGGAATTATAAAGAACAATAGGTAACACTTTACAATAATGTCTCACCAGTTAATGCATTAACATCAACAAAGAGCGAATAGCTACATTTTTACAGAAGTTACTCTTCTTTGATAATGTTAGTTAAAAAAGCAACAGCTCAGGTCCATTAAATAATACAGTTACAACTTTTGATTTTAATAATGTTATTAAATGCTGAAATGTACATTTAACTAAGATTAATACATGCTTTAGAAGTATTTTTCATTGTCAGTTTGTTAATGAATGAACTAATGTTAAATAATGGAGCCTTATTGTAAAGTGTGTGATTGAACAACAGTCCGAACATATTCAAACAATATCTAGGGCATGTCATTTAGTCCAGATTAAAATATAACATGTTTAAGTTTGAAAATGAATAGCCTTAAGTCTTTAAGTATTAAGTATTAGGTTGTGTGACATGTTGTTCATTTTAAACGGTTGATGGGTAAAGTATTCTTAATGCATTCTAAAAATCTGAATAATTCATAATAAATAATTATTCACGGTATTTTGAAGTGTCCACGATAACAATATTGTGCATGTTCATTATTGCGGTAAATCGTATTACCGTTTACCGGCACATGTCTAGTTAACCGCCCACTCAAACATGGCTTTGGATTGGACCGTGTAGAACGGGGATCCTTGCCCATGATGCCTATTTATCCCCATCTACATCAAATTATTGTTGGATCTAGATTGAACGATTGGGCCATCAATCCGGGTTGTTTGTGTGCATTTAAACACGCCTACTGAGAAACTAGCATTACGAATGAGTTGGGCAGGTTGGTATTTATTGGTGGTGTTTACTAAAGCAACCCCTAACTCTTAACTATTTCAGACCCAACACCCACACAATTGGTACTTGCATTTAAAGAGCGACCTCGATGAGAAAGAAGGGCCGGATTTTCTTATGTGAGTGCATTGCTCTGTGTGAGCTCAGATGGTTTAAATGTGAAATGTTGATATTTGAAATGATTTAAAACATGAAAAGCAGCTTTAAATGTGAAATTAATACCATTTGAGTCATTGAGATTCAACCGATTTATTCAGGGACGAAGCATTTGAGTCCTCATTGTCTTAATGAGCGAGTCATTGAATCATTCACTCAACCGATTCGTTGAAACGGCTGATTCCTTCAGGGATGAGGGATGAGTGAGTCATTGAATCATTCACTCAACCGATTCGTTCAAACGGCTGATTCCTTCAGGGATGAGGGATGAGTGAGTCATTGAATCATTCACTCAACCGATTCGTTCAAACGGCTGATTCCTTCAGGGATGAGGGATGAGTGAGTCATTGAATCATTCACTCAACCGATTCGTTCAAACGGCTGATTCCTTGAGGGATGAGTGAGTCATTGATTCATTCACTCAACCGATTTGTTCAAACGGCCGATTCATTCAGGGACAAAGCATTTGACCCCAGTCATTGAATGAGTGAGTCATTGAATCATTCACTTAACCAATTCATTCAAATGGCTGATTAATTCAGGGACGAAGCATTTGGCTGTCTTAATGAGTGAGTCATTGAATCATTCACTATACCGATTCGTTCAAACGGCTGATTCCTTGAGGGATGAGTGAGTCATTGAATCATTCACTGAACCAATTTGTTCAAACGGCCGATTCATTCAGGGACAAAACATTTGGCTGTCTTAATGAGTGAGTCATTGAATCATTCACTATACCGATTCGTTCAAACGGCTGATTCCTTGAGGGATGAGTGAGTCATTGAATCATTCACTGAACCAATTTGTTCAAACGGCCGATTCATTCAGGGACAAAACATTTGGCTGTCTTAATGAGTGAGTCATTGAATCATTCACTCAACCAATTCATTCAAACGGCTGATTCATTCAGGGACGAAGCATTTGGCTGTCTTAATGAGTGAGTCATTGAATCATTCACTCAACCGATTCATTCAAATTTGACTGTCTTAATGAGCGAGTCATTAAATCATTAATTAAACTGATTCATTCAAACAGCTGATTCATTCAGGGACAAGCATTTTTTGCTGCCTTGTCTTGAATTTTGGGGACATTTGAGCATTTTAATGGACTAAATCACTCAGTGAAAGCGCACACTTAATGCGTACACACACTAATCTCACCTACTAGACTACATGTAGTGTACGTGTGCACTTTCTGGGTGTGAAGGGATATACTCGATAATGTCAGATCAAGCGGACATTTTGGGGTCCTCAGACTTCCTCAAAATATAAATGTACCAGGGCTCGAATATCGGGGAATATGCATAATTTTAATAATTCCCGCAGGTCTGGTAAACATTCATTCACTTGTAGGCCCGGTTGAGTAAACAAATCAGTCATTTTTAAAACATTCAAGCGATTTTAAACTATTAAGTATGTGTGCGCTCTATGAGAGATGGATTTTGCGATGTACACAACAGCTCGTGAGTTATTTTCCGTTGTTTATAGCGCTTTAACTCAATTCTGGTCTTGGTCAGTTAGGTCTTAAAGGGATAGTTCACCGAAAAATGAAAATTATCCCACGATTCACTCACGCTCAAGCCATTCTAGGTGTACATGACATCCTTCTTTCAGACGAATACAATCTGAGTTATATTAAATAGGGATGGGCAACAGTGGTCGAGTAATCGAGTACTCGAACGTGACAGCGACCATCGATCATGAGAACGATGATCGCCCTGACTTTAAAAAATATATATTTGTCTCTTTTTTTTATTGGTTATTGCGTCATTTTGCGCGGTACCAGAGGTCTGATTGGTTAGCGTTATACAGCACGCCTCCAGACCGCGGCGACATAAAGTGAAACTGAGGCGCGCACTGCAGTGATGTCTGGAATTAAATGTTTAGTGCAAGATGTGCAGCGCCAATCTGTTATAGCCTACGTAGCATTATAACGAGAACACGATGGAAATATAATGCTGTAAATTCTCTGTGCTTTAGTTGTTAAAGGATATCCACAGAGAAACTAGCGAGAACACTCAGACTAGCGCGTGAAGTTCATGTGCGCATTCGCGTCCTTTTCTGCAGATGCACGTTGTAAGATTACTTTCACGTTGTCTATATCTGATTAATCAAATGTAAGAAGCGTTTGGTTGAGCTTAATAAGCTAGCAAAGCGCTGCCGTTATACCGGCTGTTCATTCTCTTCAGTTTCAGCTCAAACGCATATTTCAAAAACGCACAGTGATGTCTGTAAACACTTCGATCATGAATAATACACTGAAGTGCATGATGTGCAGAGTCCATCTGTCAAAGCATTATAAATGAGAACACTATTTTAATAAAATGTTGTTTCTGTGTGCTTTCGTTGTTAAGGGAAGAGCGCATTCAAAAATGTTCCGTTTCAAACCCTTCGCCTGTAAAATCTGAAGTTCACGTGCGCATTCACGTCCTTTTGTGTTGATTTAAGTTGTAGGTTCATGTTAATCTTCATATTAATATTGATATTGGGTGCGTTTGGTTGAGTTTATTAACCAGCTAGCAAGCTCTGCAGGGTGGTGTTAATTCAGTTTTAGCTAAAAGGCAATGCTCGATATTACTGACTTGGTTATTTGAGACGGTCATTTTTATAAAGATGTTTCTTTTTCAAAGACATTTATGCATCATAATCTAGCAGTTATTTTTTTTGTTTTATATGTTCATGTTTTCATATACCTGTTTTCATCTCATGTTTGTATTTGTCAACAACCATTTTCATAACAGTATTTTCAATATCTCAATGACGGACATGCCCCGCCCCCTGCACATGCCCCGCCCCCTGCACATGCCCCGCCCCCGAGTACTCAAGTACTCGTTTTTTGAGACCTATCGATGATCGAAATGAGAAATTGACAAAAATGCCCATCCCTAATATTAAAAAATGTCATTGCTAATCCAAGGATGTCATACACACCTAGGATGACTTGAGGGAGAGTAAATCATGGGGTCATTTTCATTTTTGGGTGAACTATCCCTTTAAATAAACATAAACAGGTGAGAAACGCATGTGACCGTATAATGAAGACCGTATAAGAGCTCTTAAAGTGACAGCAGCCTAATATGTGTATCATTAGTGTTGATAACACAACAAAAGAGCTTTAATTAATCAGAATTCTCTGACGAATTCACAAATTTTATTCGTATCTTTATTCTATTGTATTTATTTTGGCCACTCAACAAAATTATCCCATTGTAAAAACACACAAATTGAGTGAGCGATGTATGTTTTAATATTTAGACCACTTCTATTATTGAATGCTATCAGGATGGGAAGAGTTTCAACCAGGATGACGAAGTGTTGATAAAATGCCTATCCTACCTTTTAAGCCATGGCTTTCACATAATACATATATTTATTAATCTCTTATGCTGCATCGAACATTGAGCTTAGCGCTTTACTACTGTGCAATCAAGACCTAACATGCCTTTTTGTTTAGCTAAAGGTCACCTTTAGTGTTAATGCAAGTCTTTGAAATAACACCAACCAAAATCACTGTTTGTCCCTGTTTAGCTGACACACACACACACACACACACACACACACACACACACACACACACACACACACACACACACACACACACACACACACACACACACACACACACACACACACACACACACACACACACACACACACACACACACACACACACACACACACACACACACACACACACACACACACACACACACACACACACACACACACACACACACACACACACACACACACACACACACACACACACACACACACACACACACTGCCCCTGCCCCTAAACCTACCCATCACAGGAGACATTCTGCATTTTTACATTTTCAAAAAACATCACTTAGTCTGATTTATAAGATGTTTTCCTCATGGGGACCAAAAAATGTCCCCACAAGGACGAGGATTTCAGATATTGCCATAACGTAGGGATTACCAGTCCACCACACACACACACACACACACACACACACACACACACACACACACACACACACACACACACACACACACACACACACACACACACACACACACACACACACACACACTGCCACTGCCCCTGCCCCTAAACCTACCCATCACATACACACACACACACACACACACACACACACACACACACACACACACACACACACTGCCCCTGCCCCTGCCCCTGCCCCTAAACCTACCCATCACAGGAGACATTCTGCATTTTTACATTTTCAAAAAACATCACTTAGTCTGATTTATAAGATGTTTTCCTCATGGGGACCAAAAAATGTCCCCACAAGGACGAGGATTTCAGATATTGCCATAACGTAGGGATTACCAGTCCACCCACACACACACACACACACACACCCACACACACACACACACACACACACACACACACACACACACACACACACACACACACACACACACACACACACACACACACACACACACACACACACTGCCACTGCCCCTGCCCCTAAACCTACCCATCACATACACACACACACACACACACACACACACACTGCCACTGCCCCTGCCCCTAAACCTACCCATCACAGGAGACATTCTGCATTTTTACATTTTCAAAAAACATCACTTAGTCTGATTTATAAGATGTTTTCCTCATGGGGACCAAAAAATGTCCCCACAAGGACGAGGATTGCGGATATTGCCATAACGTAGGGATTACCAGTCCACCCACACCCACACACACACACACACACACACACACACACACACACACACACACACACACACACACACACACACACACACACACACACACACACACACACACACACACACACACACACACACACACACACACACACACACACACACACACACACACACACACACACACACACACACACACACACACTGCCCCTGCCCCTAAACCTACCCATCACAGGAGACATTCTGCATTTTTACATTTTCAAAAAACATCACTTAGTCTGATTTATAAGATGTTTTCCTCATGGGGACCAAAAAATGTCCCCACAAGGACGAGGATTGCGGATATTGCCATAACGTAAGGATTACCAGTCCACACACACACACACACACACTCCTTTCCACTTCCAGACTCGTTTTCCCCGGCGTTAACTCAAGCGTAATTCTGCCCAGCCTTAATTCATGCATATCCAGCTCTCCCGAGGAGACAGGTTTCCGATGAAGAGAAAATGAGAAACGGGGGGAAGTGTAGTTTGGTTCTGGGTGGTGTGGTGAATGCCTGATGGGAGGGGATTGGATGTGACATGAGGGCCATGCGGAAGACGGGGCCCTCACGCTCCTGACACCTTTGGTTTGCCCCGCTCATCAACTTCCATTACCTTGAGGCCCTGACCCCAGTTCTGCGTCACTTTCTGCAATCGGACCAGAAGCCCGTCTCTGACCCAATTACTGCGAGCCTTCACTCGCGGACGTGAGGAGCTGGTCTGATGGTCTCCTGTTATTTACAAGCTGTGAATGTGAGCAAGGTCAAACGTGGAATAGTTGTGCTGTCGAAAATTTCTCTCAGGCTAATGCTATAGAGACAGAGCCAGGGTTCCCACTCGTCCTGGAAAACCTGGAAAATTGATGACAAATTTTCCAGTCCTGGAAAACACATGGAAAATTAGAGAAAATGTAAAATGTCCTGCAAAATCTTGTTGTTGTCTGGGAAAAAGTTATTTCTTTAGCCGAGTATAAAGAGTTTATCGCAGGCCCAAACAATCAGCGCTAGTTGCAGAAAGCACATGTTCAGGAATGCTGAGTTTGATGCGTGTGCGTAGTATTTCAATAATGATGTTTAATAGCTAATGCTATAACTGCTCAAATGTATGCACTGAATGTTAACTCATAAGCTGCTAACTAATCACATAATTTTGATATAAAGTCACATTTGTGTGTTATAAAGTCAGATTTGCATGATATAAACTCGCAATTCTGACCTTTTCTTCACAATTGACTTTTTTGCGCAGTTGCGAGTTTATATCTTGCAATTCTGACTTCTTTTCTCAGAATTGTGAGATCTAAACTCTAATTGCAAGTTATAAAGTCCAATTCTGAGGAAAAAAGAATTGTGACAATTTTCGCGTTTATATGACAAATATGTAAACTCGCAATTGCGAGAAAGTCAGAATAGCGAGATAAAAAGTCACAATTACCTTTTCTTTCTACTCTGTGGTGTAAACAAGCTTCCATAGTCATAATGTTTGATTAAGAGCTCATATTGAGAAATGCTGGATTGTTCAGTAATGGCAATAAATTGTACCGCTTTTAAAGACTTAGAAAGCAATATTTGGCATGATCCTTGTTTTTATTCCCGCCGTAGTAAAATTGAAAATGTCCTGGAAAAGTACTGGAAAATGGTTGCTGAAAAAGAGTGGGAACCCTGAGAGCGACACGCGTCATAATCTGACAAACAAGCGAACGCTTTCCAGTGACTTTGCATTGCGTGAAGCAGCATCCTTGTCATTTCGGACTTCTAACAAAAAACTGAACAATGTCTAAAAGCTGATATGTGACAAAGTGTACAGCAAACAAGCTAAGCAAAACCCACAACCAAATACCCAGACGTTTTTATAAGCTATTGACCCAAAAAACGAGCGTTTAAGGACAAAAAAGTGGATACAGGCCAGTGAGAAACGTTATATTACACTGAGAAGTACACACACTAGAGGGGAACGTAATCAGAGACAGGAAATATCATATATAAAACTGACATTTGACTTAACAGTGACAACATATTTACTGCACACATAGGCAGTGTTGGGGAAAGTTACTTTGAAAAGTAATGCATTACAATATTGCGTTACTCCCTTAAAAAGTAACTAATTGAGTTACTTGGTTACTTTTTAAGAAAAGTAATGCGTTACGTTACTTTTGCGTTACTTTTGCGTTCGCTTTTTCTCACCTGGGCTGGGCTTGCTTTTTAGTTTTGTTTTTAATAGCAAAAAAAGTCCTTTTTTGTGCAAATGTAAAGACCTCTTCATACCAAAATTTAAATAATAGGCCTCAGGCTGAGGTATAAATGTGCTGTCATTCTGGATGATGGAAGAATAGGACGCAGGAGAAAAACGTTTTACCAATAAAAACAAAAAATCTAGTAATTTTTGCTCATGGCTTAACTGAATCATCAAAGGTCAGCAGCACGACATTGGTCAATAAAGGTAGATTAAATGCATACAAATATTTGTTCTATTTAACATTTATATATTTGAGGTTTGAGTACTCTGATTTTGCGTTTGACTGATTTTATTAATTTTGAGGAGTACAGAATCTTTATTGTGCAAGTGAGATGAGTAAATGCTCACATTTAGTCTAGAACTACAATAACCATCATGTTCACACACACACCTCTGCACTTATTTTTCTCAACATGGGGACAGGAGAGCTGTCAGTCAAATAAATGTGAAAAAGTAACTTGCGTTACTTTTTTGAAAAAGTAACTCAGATATTTTGTTGTAAATTTGAAAAGTAATGCGTTACTTGACTAGTTACTTGAAAAAGTAATATTATTATGTAACTCAAGTTACTTGTAATGCGTTTACCCCCAATACTGCACACATAGGCAAACTGAGACACACTGAGTGTCAGGATCCCAAAATGTCCCCATTCTTCATGTGAAGCGTCACGTTTTACTGCCTTTATCCACTTTTGTCTCCTTAAACTCTCGTTTTTTGGGGTCGACAGCTTATAAAAACTTATTTCTGTGTTTTTTAGCTTGTTTGCTGTACACTTTGTCACATATCAGCTTTTACACATTGTTCTGTTTTTTGTTATAAGTCTGAAATGACAATGACGCAGCCGCACGCAATGCAAAGTCAATGGAGAGCGTTGGATTGTTTCCCCCCCGGTGTGGGCGTGGCCTAAATATGTAGGGATGCACCGGTTGACCAGCCAAAAACCGGGACCGGGTTTCTTTGTATTTTTCTGCCGATTTTTCCGGAAGTGCGCCCGCGTGCACATACGCCTATATTGCAATCATTCGCGAACATGTCACTTGTGTGTTACAAACGGAAACTGGAGAACTGAGGGAAGAGACGAGATGCTGAAGGGAATGAAGAGCCGCTTTCCTGCGCGAGCTGAAGTTGCGCGAGCTTACCTCAAGTGTAGATAGTGAGACGTTTGTTCAGCTCAGATTCTCATGTGTTGGATTGGATGAGAACGAAGCAGACTAACTTGTGAAAAAGCCGAAATACTTCTTTTTGTAGCCTAAAGAAGAACATGCATGCACTTTAGAAATGAAATACGATCAGTTCTGTAGCCTATAGGATGATCATTTATATCTGGTAACACTTTAGAATAATGGTCATTAGTAACTTTATTAGTTAACATTAACTAATAATGAACTGCACTTATAAAGCGTTTATTAATCTTTGTTAATGTTAATTTCAACATTTACTAATGAGAGATAACTGCATTATTAAAATCTTGTTAACATCAGTTAATGCACTATGAACAAACCATGAACAGCTGGATTTATATTAACTAACGTTAACAAAGATGAACAAATACAGTAACAAATGTACTGCTCATAGTTAGTTCATGTTAGTTAATACATTAACTAATGTTAACTAATGACCATTATTCTAAAGTGTTACCTTTTATTTTACCTTAATGACATTGACTTAATTTGATTTAAAAAGCACCTGCTGTAGCATCTTAGTTTTTTTCGTTGCACTAAACATTATTTGATTTAACATTTTGGAACAATGATATACTTTGGTTTTATTTAATTTCACTGGTAAAGACTTTTTTTCTTTACACTGAATTTAAAAACAGATGCTGATTTAAGTAACATCTTTGTTTGGATTGCAGAATATGCAGTTGCCTTTAATTTCACCTTTCAGCCTTTTCATTTCCAATTCAATTTCCTGTTAATTTCAGATTGCGGACTTGTTTTCATTAGCCAAAAGCCAATTTAGCCTGTTAAATACCAAATAAACATCTTGTTCATGTATACTTTCATTACTTTATTGTGTAAAAAAAAAAATCGGTATCGGAATCGGCCAGTTTTCTTGAAAAAAATCGGTATCGGAATCGGCCATGTAAAATCATGATCGGTGCATCACTATAAATATGCTCTGTCTCTATGGTGAGGCGCTACAGTAGTATTTCCCAGAGCAATAGAACAAGAGTTGGGACACGCTTTGATCACATGGTTCATGGAGCGCTCAATAGTTCCAAACAACTCCACGCTGTCAATCTGTTTGAATAGGACAGACAGCAGTTTCACTATATTTGCAGCAATTTCTGGTAGATATTAAAACAATATGTGCATCGACTTCGACTAGGCTTTACAGTAGCTCTGTCTCTATGCTGGTCTGCATGCTAAGCCGGTGTTGTTGCACCACTGCAGTTCCAGTCGTCCCTGAATCTTAAGTGCATTAGACTGGAGCTTCAGAGTCTGGGGAGTTTCATAAACCCCAGCCCACTCGCTGCTGTTTAACATAATGCGTGCGCGCCTTCAGATCTCCTGTGCATGTTTTTGGAAGCGGAAAGGTTTCAGGGATCGCTTTAGCGGTTTCGGTGGTTGTTTTGCGAACGCCATCCTTGCGTCTGTCGCTTATGTAACATGCATGAATTGAGTCGAGTGCTCTGCAGAGAGAGGCGGCATTGTTTAACAAGGACACTTTGGCCAGTGTTTTAAAGGGTTAGTTCACCCAAAAATGTAAATTCTGTCATTAATTACTTCCCCTCATGTGGTTGGACACCCGTCAGACCTCCGTTCATCTTCAGACACAAATGAAGATATTTTAGTGTAAATCTGATGCTCTGAAAGGCCTCCATTGGCTCAATGCACTTTACACTCTCAAGACCCTTAAAAGACACTAAAGACGTCGTTACAAAGTCCATCTCACTACAGCGGCTCTACAATAACTTTATGGAGTGACGAGAATAGTTTTTGTGCGCAGAAAAACCCTAAATAACGACTTATATAGTGATGACGATTTCAAAACACGGCCTCATGAAGCTTCGAAGCGTTATGAATCAGTGAGTCGATTCAGCAGTTTGGCGGTTTGACACGCGATCCGAATCATGAATCGACTCACTGATTCATAACGTTTCGAAGCTTCATGAGGCCGTGTTTTGAAATCGTCAGATTTTTCGCAGATTATTGGGTTTGAATGGTAAAAAATATGTAAAAATGCGCGTCCTGGCGAGTATTTGGGTAAACGCAGTTTGTCTTTAGTGAACGTATACGGAGCTGAATGAGAAATCGGGTGTTACAATGAGTTTGGGTTCGTGCAGCTCTTAAGGTGTGAAGCAGGGCAGGAACATGCCGGACAAGTGAGTTTTTAGGGTTTTTTAACTCTAAAACGATGATAAAACAATGAATAGTAAGTTCTGTCATATTATTCAATTACTTTGACAGTTTTTTGCCATGGTATGGATTCAGTAATTTATCGTTATTGCGGTATTTTAGTCTGGTATCGTATCGAAGTCATAATGTTGGTATCGTGACAACACTATTCTATATAAAAAGTATTTGCTGATATTCAATTTTTTATGTTGGTTTACAAATTTGTACCTTATTACATTTGTACTTAGTTTTACGTTTTGTCAAGGGCTTGTTTACATTTATACTTTTTTATAGTACACTACTGAAGGCCAACGTTGCAATTTACATGACATGTTTTTAAGTAAAATTGTTGAAAATTGTGATACATTAGTCGATTGATTAATCGATTAAGTAGCCGATAGTTTAATTGATTAATCGATAAATCAGTCGATAGATTAATTGATAAATCAGTCGACAGATTAATAGACTAATCTACAAATTAGTTGATAGATTAATTGATTAATCGATAAATCAGGCGATAGGTTAATTGATTAATCGATAAATCAGTCGACAGATTAATAGACTAATCTACAAATTAGTTGATAGATTAATTGATTAATCGACAAATCAGTCGACAGATTAATTGACTAATCTACAAATTAGTCGATAGCTTAATTGATTAATCGATAAATCAGGCGATAGGTTAATTGATTAAGCGATAAATTAGTCGATAGATCAGTCGATGTAGGGTCAAATTAGGCGATAGACCAATAGATTAATCGCTAAATTAGTCGATAGATTAATTTATTAATCGATAAATTAGTCGATATATTAATGATATAATAGTCGTTAGTGGCAGCCCTAAGATCAACGCACTGCAACATTTTCCTCAAATACAGTAAACGCTTAACCCAGTCGCCATCACTGTGCATTGTTATATTCCAAAAATAATCTCTTTGATTTTCTGATATATCTGTTGTCCCACCTGAAACGCTATCATTGTTCATTTGTTGTGACTGCTCCAAAGTGACCACATTAGTTAGAGTGTGTCCTATGCAGATGATTCAATTTAAGAAACAATTTCTATTTCTGCCACGTCGGAACAACACAAAACATGGCAATGATAATCTCAAGCACCAATAGGTAATTCACCTCAGATCTTGAAATTAGGAAAGTCTATTCTAAGACAGATTGTTTTAGTAACTCCGGGTTTAAATGGTGTAATATTTGTGATTATGTACTTTTCCATTTCCCTGCGAGTGCCTTCAGGATTAATCTCTGGTGCTGAGAGCTCCGCCCACAGGCTGTTCTGATTGGCTGTGGTTTTTGATTGATTTGTGGCATCTCGTGCGAACGCACAAATTGCTTGACGCTGGACTCTTACCACGCAACGTCTAGTTTAAATAAGCCTTGGGTGGGCTTATGTTTTAAAACACTTCATAATTCAAATATTTGTGATCAAAATCAGAATATTATGAACTGTAGCTGGTGGTTGCATATACTTCTGTGCAATAGAGTGATAAACCTGCAGACACATTATGAAAGTCCAGCGTTCAGGCCTTGAAGAATGTCCAGTCATTGTGTACAATCGCCATGGCGACGCTGAACTGGGATCTTTTGTAAGGATATTTGGCCTTGCTTTTCATAAATGCATGACTATTAAATGTTACGTAAATCTGCAGTTTTTTCTATACTATAGAATGCATTGAAGATGCGTGTCAGGGTTACATTTCTAGGAATGTGGGAGTTTTTTTTCTTTTTCCCTGTGGTCCGGAGAAACGGTTGCCATGACAACAGGACAGCGTTTGAGCCGAGCGTGCCCGTGGAAACTGTGTCGGGAATGGTGCAGATTCTCAATTCGCTGAGACGCCGCTTCTGCGGTTTTGTCATATCACGCATTTCATATTCTATCCATGCGCTCGTCACGGATCATTAGAACGGATTCTTTGCCTGTTCAGTTTTGTGATGTCTCTTGTCGTGGATTGGCACGTTTGCAGCAGTGTAGAGCGGAGCTGTGTGTGTGTGTGTGTGTGTGTGTGTGCCAGATGGACTAATCTGCTCATGTTGGGCCGTCCCATCCCCCTTCTCCCCGAGCTTGGCCAAATCAAAAACTACATCACCTGTGTTTTTATCCGGATATTCATGTTTATCTGGCAGGTTAGAGCTGAATAATGCCAACATTTCTGTAGAGACCGGGGAAAATCTACCAGTTTTAATTAGGGATGCACAATATATCAATATATGCTCATTCTGGCCCGATA
Organism: Gobio gobio; assembly: GCF_949357685.1. NCBI lineage: Eukaryota > Metazoa > Chordata > Actinopteri > Cypriniformes > Gobionidae > Gobio > Gobio gobio. The sequence goes on from NC_137098.1 coordinate 3,730,223, forward strand.
AGAAAAATTAAAGCTGATAAATATTGTATTATTTCCGTCACCTGAGACGCTTCAGATGTCACGGTTCACTATGATCGTTTGAATTGCTTGAAATATGATTGGAAAACACATGCCTTTTAATGGTGAGACTTTTGTTTTTGTAACAAGGCTCTCAAAAATTACATAGAATTTGGATTTAGATTAGTTTGTCTATTTGTATTTGTCTATATTTGTCTTCAACGATTAATCGCGACTAATCGCATCCATAATAAAAGTTTGTGTTTACATTATATATCTGTGTGTGCTGGTATAATTATGTATATTTGAATATTCACGCATGCATGTGTATGTTTAAGAAATAGTGGCGTGTGTGTGTGTGTGTGTATGTATGCATGTTTATGTATATGTATGTATATGTATAAATTACATTTTACATATATGTATCGTTAAACAGCCCTAATATAAATCCAAATCATGTAATTTTTGAGAGCTATATATATATATGGCTCTCAAAAATTACATGATTTGGATTTCTATTAGGGCTGTTTAACGATTAATCGCGACTAATCGCATCCAAAATAAAAGTTTGTGTTTACATAATGTGTGTGTGTGTTGTGTATAATTATGTATATAAGCGAGACTAGAGTCACATCCTGATATTGTTTGTTGTCTTGGTGTGCTATAGTACTCGTAGAGTAACTCTCTGCTTATTCATTGGCTGCTGCTTTCCATTGCCCAGCCAATCACCAGCTCAGAAACATGGTTAATATTGTGGCATTTTTCGTTTTTTGTACAAAGTCTCTCAGACTTAAGATTTTAAATAATATGTAACTTCTATTCCATGTGTGACGCAAGTTTTTTAGCAACACCCTTGTTACAACTTTAATTACACTGGAAAAAATACTGGCTTTGAAATTATTTTCCCTCAAATTTCACAAATGTCACCTGGTTAGGACACTTGAGTTACTCCATATTTTCCTGCGCCTTTGTTCTCTTTTGTACCGACTTTTTTTTCTTCTCTTGGATAAGTTATTTATTCTTCATTTTAGGATTACCTCACTGTTAAATTATGCCAAGTACTTTCCCCAAACTATATATATATATATATATATAATCTCACTATCACACCAAGCCGCGATTAATCGTTAAACATATCTATTTTAGATTTATCGGCCAATATATTGGTTATCAAATATAAAGAAGGATCAGTTATCGGTATCTAGAGCCCGAACGATTTATCGGTCTGCCGATTTTATGTTTTGTTTTTTCTGTCGTGTATATATGCATAAGCAAAATTGAGCAAAAAGCTGAGAATTTAGTTTGATTCAGTACGATGATCAAACACAGATGGAGTCCATCAACACCTCAACACGTCCTGGGTCGACAGTTCATTCAGTAACATTAGTTTTGATATATATATACTGTTTAATGTTGATGATCGCGTTATTTTACATATGCATCTGCTTATGATATCACTCGTTTCTGCTTTTCCTTTGCCTGTGTTTTGATCTGATTCTGTACTCGTTCAGGAGATGTGTATTAGCGAGTGGAAACAGGGAAATGGCGGCGGCAGCTCTAAAATTCACAGGTTCAGTATATTTACATTGTTTTCCTGGGCTCAATGTTAAGGATTTTAAGGAATGTTAAGTGGTTTCTGATTTTTGCGATGGAGTCCATCGTCTGTTTGGTCTGGTGGAGGTTTCCCACCTGTAATTTTGGTTCGGACCTAACAATAACCATGGAAAAAAAACTTAAGATAACCTGTAAAAAGATAAAAAAACTAGGGCTGTCAAAAGATTAATCGCATCCAAAATAAAAATTTGTGTTTACATAATATATGTGTGTGTACTCTGTTAATTATTTATATATAAATACACACATTCATGTATATATTTAAGAAATATTTGCATGTATATACTGTATATACATTTATATAATCTATAATATATATAAATATAAATGTTTTATATATAAAAAATATTTTTTTCTTTAATATATACATGCTTGTGTGTGTTTTTATATATAAATAATAACAGAGTACACACACATATATTATGTGAACACAAACTTTTATTTTGGATGCGATTAATCGCGATTAATCTTTTGACAGCCCTAAAAAAAGACATCTTAAGCACACAGAATAACTTATTTGAACGATTATGTAATTGTGGCAAAGCTGGTAGATCATGTGACTGTAAAAACATGGCAGATTTTTATTTATACTACCCTTATCTTTCTCCTTTGTCCCCGTAATAGACCTTATTCAGAGCAGCGCCACGGCAGGTATGAAAGCGAGGCTGTGACGGATAGACTTACCGTGTTTTCAATGGCATCTAAACACAAGTAACCTAGGGGTGGGTGATCCAAATCTCACATGACGCATATGAGATATTATTCAGTTGAGAACAATGACTCCTTTTCTTTTGTTGTTGAACAAGGTAAATGAAGCTGCTGGCACTTTAAGATCTAATGCATGCATCCAATATATTCACACACACATCTTACATTCAGAAGTAGCTGCCTCACGACAGCTTAAAGGGTTAGTTCACCCAAAAATGTAAATTCTGTCATTAATGACTGACCCTCATGTGGTTGGACACCCGTCAGACCTCCGTTCATCTTCAGACACAAATGAAGATATTTTAGTGTAAATCTGATGCTCTGAAAGGCCTCCATTGGCTCAATGCACTTTACACTCTCAAGACCCTTAAAAGGCACTAAAGACTAAAGTTACAAAGTCCATCTCACTACAGTGGCTCTACAATAACTTTATGAAGACGAGAATAGTTTTTGTGCAAAAAAAAACCCTAAATAACGACTTATATAGTGATGACGATTTCAAAACACGGCCTCATGAAGCTTCGAAGCGTTATGAATCAGTGAGTTGATTCATGATTCGGATCACGTGTCAAACTGCTGAAATTTGGCGATTCAAACTGCTGAATCGACTCACTGATTCATAACGCTTCGAAGCTTCATGAGGCCGTGTTTTGAAATCGTCATCACTATGTAAGTCGTTATTTAGGGTTTTTTTGCGCACAAAAAATATTCTCGCTGATTCATAAAGTTATTGTAGAGCCGCTGTAGTGAGATGGACTTTGTAACGACGTCTTTAGTGTCTTTTAAGGGTCTTGAGAGTGTAAAGTGCATTGAGCCAATGGAGGCCTTTCAGAGCATCAGCTTTACACTAAAATATCTTCATTTGTGTCTGAAGATGAACGGAGGTCTGACGGGTGTCCAACCACATGAGGCTCAGTCATTAATGACAGAATTTTCATTTTTGGGGTGAACTAACCCTTTAACATCCCACTACAGCAGCTTAACACAAGCGGAGCAAGTATTGTGGTGTGACGGTGTCCCTAATGGTGGACATGAGATGGAGTGCTTCCTGCAGAAGCCAGCCTGATCAATAATGTAGATGTCATTGAAGAGCAGAGATCAGCTTCTGCTACTTTATTACATGGCTTTTCACAGTCTCTGGCTCTTCCTCGTGCTGCTCTGGAGATCGTGTCCGGTTCCTCCTCGGAGCATGGGACAGATAGGATGGCTGAATTTAATTCCCCTTGCTACGTTATTACAATAAACTGCTGTCGCTGAAACCTGATGCCAGACTTTGCTTGTGTCGTTATGAACTATGTCGGCTTTCAAACACCGATGAGAGACACCAGAGAAGCCTCATGTGATGAGATCTCGTGATATTAAAATATGACGTGATATTATCAGCATGACGAGTCGAGTTTGCCGCAAAATCTTTACAATGCTTGCATTTATATCATTCTGTCGGTCACACTTCTCACTATTAACTATGACTTTTGCCTCAATAAACTCCTTATTAATATATTTGTTACGTTTAGGATTAAGGGATGTAGAATATGGTCATGCTGAATGTGCTTTATAAGTACTAATAAACAGCCAATATCCTAGTAATGTGCATGATAATAAGCAACTAATATGAGCATTAATATGTGCTTTATAAGTTCTAATAAACAGCCAATATTCTAGTAATATGCATGATAATAAACAACTAATATGTGCATTAATATGTGCTTTATAAGTACTAATAAACAGCCAATATCCTAGTAATATGCATGATAATAAACAACTAATATGAGCATTAATATGTGCTTTATAAGTTCTAATAAACAGCCAATATCCTAGTAATATGCATGATAATAAACAACTAATATGAGCATTAATATGTGCTTTATAAGTTCTAATAAACAGCCAATATCCTAGTAATATGCATGATAATAAACAACTAATATGTGCATTAATATGTGCTTTATAAGTACTAATAAACAGCCAATATTCTAGTAATATGCATGATAATAAACAACTAATGTGCATTAATATGTGCTTTATAAGTACTAATAAACAGCCAATATCCTAGTAATATGCATGATAATAAACAACTAATATGAGCATTAATATGTGCTTTATAAGTACTAATAAACAGCCAATATTCTAGTAATATGCATGATAATAAGCAACTAATATGTGCATTAATATGTGCTTTATAAATACTAATAAACAGCCAATATCCTAGTAATATGCATGATAATAAGCAACTAATATGAGCATTAATATGTGCTTATCATGCATATTACTAGAATATTGGCTGTTTATTAGTACTCATAAAGCACATATTAATGCTCATATTAGTTGCTTATTAGGTACTAATAAACAGCCAATATCCTAGTAATATGCATGCTAATAAGCAACTAATATGAGCATTAATATGTGCTTTATAAGTACTAATAAACAGCCAATATTCTAGTAATATGCATGATAATAAACAACTAATATGTGCATTAATATGTGCTTTATAAGTACTAATAAACAGCCAATATCCTAGTAATATGCATGATAATAAACAACTAATATGAGCATTAATATGTGCTTTATAAGTTCTAATAAACAGCCAATATCCTAGTAATATGCATGATAATAAACAACTAATATGAGCATTAATATGTGCTTTATAAGTTCTAATAAACAGCCAATATCCTAGTAATATGCATGATAATAAACAACTAATATGTGCATTAATATGTGCTTTATAAGTACTAATAAACAGCCAATATTCTAGTAATATGCATGATAATAAACAACTAATGTGCATTAATATGTGCTTTATAAGTACTAATAAACAGCCAATATCCTAGTAATATGCATGATAATAAACAACTAATATGAGCATTAATATGTGCTTTATAAGTACTAATAAACAGCCAATATTCTAGTAATATGCATGATAATAAGCAACTAATATGTGCATTAATATGTGCTTTATAAATACTAATAAACAGCCAATATCCTAGTAATATGCATGATAATAAGCAACTAATATGAGCATTAATATGTGCTTATCATGCATATTACTAGAATATTGGCTGTTTATTAGTACTCATAAAGCACATATTAATGCTCATATTAGTTGCTTATTAGGTACTAATAAACAGCCAATATCCTAGTAATATGCATGCTAATAAGCAACTAATATGTGCATTAATATGTGCTTTATAAGTACTAATAAACAGCCAATATTCTAGTAATATGCATGATAATAAGCAACTAATATGTGCATTAATATGTGCTTTATAAATACTAATAAACAGCCAATATTCTAGTAATATGCATGATAATAATCAACTAATATGAGCATTAATATGTGCTTATTATCATGCATATTACTAGAATATTGGCTGTTTATTAGTACTTATAAAGCACATATTAATGCTCATATTAGTTGCTTATTAGGTACTAATAAACAGCCAATATCCTAGTAATATGCATGCTAATAAGCAACTATGTGCTATATAATTATTTACAAGCGTGAAGTATGCTTGCTGCATTTTTGTGACTTTCAGATGAATATGGTATCATTTTCATCGTGTGTATATTTCAGTATTTGTGTAGGGTCAGAATGCTCCAGACTCCCCCGATCGGGTAGAAATGTGTACAGGCGCTGACACAAGATCTGCATGTTTATGAATTTTTCTAATAAATACAATTAGCATAATTTCCAGAGATGTCAGAGTTGCTTTGACTCCCAGACATTATATATTCATCTCCCGGATTCCCTTTAAAAGCTTGTTGTGCAAAGCCTTTTCTCAGCTCCAGCGTGTCCACATCTGTCCAGCGGTTGTGCTTTGTCTGCAGTATTCAGACAGGGCTTCATGGCCGCAGTCAGACATGTAGTGAGATAAGAGGCGGTGTTATCTGACAAGAGAGGCACTTTTGTGGCCCGGGCGGGGGGGAAGGAGCTCCCGCGGCCTGATTTCCCACATAAATGGAGCTGACTGAATTGTGGAAATAATGGCGCTTCCTGTAATCCGATGCCCTGGGGAACGGGCACACAGAAGAGAGGTGGGATAAAGGATGGCTGTGCCCTCAGGCTTGCATTAAAGCACTCGTCTCCTCCTTAATCCCACAATGCCCATTGCCCCATATAGGTCTCTCAAAAGCCACAGGCTCGTCCATGGACCCCCCCATCCGTCCATGCAGATGTTATTGTAGTTTATTTTATTTATTTATTTATTTAGTGTGGTTTATTTATTGTAGTTTATTTTATTGTAGTTTATTTTATTTATTTAGTGTGGTTTATTTATTGTAGTTTTTTTATTTATTTATTTAGTGTGGTTTTTTTATTTCGTTTATTTAGTGTAGTTTATTTTATTTATTTAATTAGTGTGGTTTATTTATTTATTTAGTTTGTTTATTTAGTGTAGTTTATTTTTTTATTTATTTAGTGTGGTTTCTTTATTTAGTTTCTTTATTTATTGTAGTTTATTTAATTCATTTATTTAGTTATTTAGTTTATTTATTTAGTTTATTTATTTTATTTATTTATTTAGTGTGGTTTATTTATTTGGTTTATTTATTTAGTGTAGTTTATTTATTGTAGTTTTTTATTTATTTATTTAGTGTGGTTTATTTATGTATTTATTTAGTGTGGTTTATTTATTTGGTTTATTTATTTAGTGTGGTTTATTTATTGTAGTTTATTTAATTCATTTACTTAGTAGTTTATTTATTTATTTAGTGTGGTTTATTTATTTAGTTTATTTATTTATTGTAGTTTATTTTATTTATTTAGTATGGTTTATTTATGTAGTGTAGTTTATTGTAGTTTATTTATTGTAGTTTTTTTATTTATTTAGTGTGGTTTATTTATTGTAGTTTATTTTATTTATTTAGTGTGGTTTATTTATTGTAGTTTTTAAAAAAAAATTATTTAGTGTGGTTTATTTATTTGGTTTATTTAGTGTAGTTTATTTATTGTAGTTTTTGTTGTTTATTTATTTATTTAGTGTGGTTTATTTATTGTAGTTTTATTCATTTATTTATTTAGTTTATTTATTTAGTGTGGTTTATTTATTTGGTTTATTTAGTGTGGTTTATTTATTGTAGTTTATTTAATTAATTTACTTAGTTATTTAGTTTATTTATTTAGTGTGGTTTATTTATTGTAGTTTATTTTATTTATTTAGTATGGTTTATTTATTTAGTGTAGTTTATTTATTGTAGTTTATTTATTGTAGTTTTTTTATTTATTTATTTAGTGTGGTTTATTTATTGTAGTTTATTTTATTTATTTATTTAGTGTGGTTTATTTGTTGTAGTTTATTTATTTATGTAGTGTGGTTTATTTATTTAGTTTATTTATTTATAGTAGTTTATTTTATTTATTTAGTGTGGTTTATTTATTTATTGTAGTTTATTTATTGTAGTTTTTTATTTATTTATTTAGTGTGGTTTATTTATTTTAGTTTATTTATTTATTTATTTAGTGTGGTTTATTTATTTATTGTAGTTTATTTTATTTATTTAGTGTGGTTTATTTATTTAGTGTAGTTTATTTATTGTAGTTTATTTATTGTAGTTTTTTATTTATTTATTTAGTGTGGTTTATTTATTTAGTGTGGTTTATTTATTTTAGTTTATTTATTTATTTATTTAGTGTAGTTTATTTATTGTAGTTTTTTTATTTATTTATTTAGTGTGGTTTATTTATTTAGTTTATTTATTTATTTATTTAGTGTGGTTTATTTATTTGGTTTATTTATTTATTTGGTTTATTTATTTATTGTAGTTTATTTTATTTATTTAGTGTGGTTTATTTATTTAGTGTAGTTTATTTAGTGTGTGTATTTAGTATTTAGTGTGGTTTATTTATTGTAGTTTATTTTATTTATTTATTTATTTAGTGTGGTTTATTTATTTAGTTTATTTATTTAAGGTAGTTAATTTTTTTTATTTTATTTATTTAGTGCAGATGTTCCAGTTGTTGTGCTTTAAATGTATCGTGATGTGGGGATGATGTCTCGTCTCCAAAGCACATCAAACATGCACTGCGGCTTTGAGTGCAGGAAATGCGTTCTCTGCTGACTCCAGGCCATGTGGGAATGCTTTGGGTGATCTAGAGTTTGATTGCTGTCGAGAACATGTGTTTATCTGGTCAGATGTGCTCTTTGAGGTCCTCTGGCAGCCATTAGATCCTCCTCAGATTGAGCAGTGGTTTCTCTCACAGTTTCTGTGAAATGTCGTCACGTGCCTGGGTCATATTTCTGTCTTTAAGACATTCTCTGGTGCTCTTGGTTTAGGGGTTGTGCTGGTCATCTTCCCGCTCATAAGTGACCGGACACCTAAAAATTAAACTTCCTCCACCCCAGTAAAACCAATGCAATATTTTTCTTCAATAATATTTTTTCTTTTTAATTTTGTATTTTTAGATGCTTTGATGGGATTTTTTTATATTTATGCAATAATAATGGTCTATTTTTGCCATTTAAAATTATACAAAAATTATATATATATATTTAATATTATTGCAGTATTTCAGGTTAAAATAGAGACTAGGCCTTCAAAATAATTTTTTTGAAGGCAGATTTGGAATTATTTAAGAAATCCTGCAACCATGTGTGTAATCAATGGAGAGGCTTGAGAATTCACTAGTTCTCTTTTGAACACATTTAATGATTTTTTTTTGGGATGGTTTTGAATATATACTTAAAAAATCTCAAAGACTATTTATTTAGTTTTAGATATTTTTTGTTTTCTTAGAAATATAGATTTTTTTCTGTGAATTTGTGTTTTTGCCGATTTCCCATTCATTTCCTATGGTCGCTAATTTATGACCGAAGACAATGAACGCTACTTTTTTTTTTTTACGACCAATTAGCATACTCGAATCATGACCCTAATTTTTGTGTGTTTACATCCCTAATGCAAGTTTCATATCAGTCCGATGAAGCTGTAATTTTTAGCATTTCAAAACAGAAAATGTTCTTCTGACCGAAGAGCACCAGAGGGTTAACTGAGTAAATGACCCAAACTAACCACATGTTATATGACTGTCATATGCACTCTGACACACTCGTCTCTGGAAGGCTTCCTAAATTGTAATATTTAAACAAGCATTTTCTGTAAGGCTGTTTTAAAACGATATGTATTGTGAAAAGCACCATACAAATAAACTTGAATTAGATTGAGTTCCCTATGGAACAGGATTGTTTTATGCAGGAACTGTTGGATGTATTGGCATGGGCTAAGAAGTGATGCCTGGGAATATCATCTGAGGACATGTATTTATTAGGGATGCTCCGATCAATCGGCCGGAGATATTTGCAACGGCACGCAATATCTGGATGATTTTAATAGGCTACTTCAACATTGTGAAAAGTGTATGTTTTAGGTCGACACATATAGCAGAGAATAGACTGAGCACACGACTGTTACTAATGTGACTTACTTGACATTTAAAAAGAGTTATTAAACACAATAACTTGCGAAAAACAACTCCTTGCAGTCTCGCGCTGTCTGACACACACACACACACACACACACACACACACACACACACACACACACACACACACACACACACACACACACACACACACACACACACACACACACACACACACACACACACACACACACACACACACACACACACACACACACACACACACACACACACACACACACACACACACACACACACACACACACGTTCTGTTATTAAGCATTAGGTCTTAAAGTGACTGCCTGCTAATACTATAAACCTGCCGCTGTCTGTCAAACAATGACTACTGTTTTTAGTTCTTATTTTTAATAACAAAGATAAATTAAAAGAACAAAAATAATGGTCCACCCCTAGTTCAGGTGTCTTTGTTTACCTGGATGTTCTTGATGTTAAGTTTTAGGTTGACATAACTACCAAGTCAAGCAAAGAGTTTTTGGTATTTAAATATCGGCATTACAGTTTTTGTTTGTTTACATTGATGTTAAAATTCTATTGTCAGATTTGTGACGTACATTTTTGCTGGTCACTTTCAGAAGTTGTAGCGATGCTTTCTTTCCCCAGAAAGAATGTCAAACATAAATGTTATCATTCTCAGTTTTCAATTTTTTTTAATAGAATTTAAATGGATTTTTACACACTTGATGCAATATCGAATATCGCATTATTATTTAACAAGGCATTGCATATCGCACAGCCCTAGCTTTAATTAAAGCTACACTGTGTAACTTTAGTTTATTCTTAGCTAAAAACACTTAGTTCTTTCAAAAATATATGTGCTCATTAATGTATATTTACTTCTTTCAAGTAATAAAGTATTCTCGTAAGTTTATAATATGCCATTGAAAACACATACGGGTGAGGGTTCGAATGCGGGTCGCCATGTTGCCCCTCCATCTTGAAAGTACATTAGCCAAAGAGGGACATACCCGTAAATTCAAGCTTTGCCTTTGGCGTTTTAACACTCGATGACACCGTGACGAATGTGGACGAGGTCGAACTGGAAGCCATGTTAATCTTGGACTAAATCGGCCACCGTAGGAGTTAAAACGAAATCGGAATTGAGAGGAACAGAAACTAATATTCACTGGATGGTCATATACAAGTTCACCACTAGATGGGGGAAAATATCACACAGTAGCTTTAATGAACATTACCCACAGTCTACTTTAATTACTTTTGTTAATATTATACCTCTGTGATTATGGTATCTTTCCTTAATCATCTGAAATATAAATGTGTTTAGTAGTAGTATCTGATGCGGAGCACGTCTTGAATGCTTTCATTCATGTTTCACCATAGATCCTGTTTTTATTAATAATTTGGGTGCATTTTATAGTTAATTTTGTGTTTTTCAAAATAAATGAATAATGTTGATTCCGCATTTATCATTCACAGCTGTTGAAATAGCAATTGTGCAGGACATAAATTAGTTTGCATATCCGCCCACAGAAAAATAAATAGATATAAAAATGACCAACACAGAACTATTGATCCACGCTACTAACGTTACGAATCTATGCGACAGACAAACTGTGTGTTAATGTCGCAAAATGATCACCAGATCGGTTTAGATAACACCTCATGTAAACTGACAAAAAAGTGTGCATGTAAAAGCCAAGTTACGAATGTTTTTGTAAACATCGTAAGTGGATCTTTTATTTTCGAATTGATTGATTGATTGATTGATTATGAACTTCTGTGAAACAATTGTTCAATAGTGAACATTTAAAGTATAGGGTTCATTTTTACATGCTTGTTTGGGCGTCTGTATTCTCAATCTCAGGTTGTTTTTAACCTTTATTCGTTAAACCAATTGATTCTAACAGGGTCGTCTAGTTTTGCCAGTTTTTTGGCAGTGTTTGTGGCCTGATGCTCAGGATGTGGCAAGCTTGGCAGGTCCATCCTCTACAGTAACGTTTCTTTCCTTTGTGAAAGTATTGTGAAACCTGTGCAAATAAACACCCCATTTGACTGGTGATTTTTTTAAAGGCCTTTAAAAGCTTTCCTTAGGCCTAGTGTTTCCTTTTAGGGTCAATGGAGCATGACCGCCTCACCATCATTGGCTAATGAGCTCAGTAAACTGGTCTTCTGTTCCAGCTGCTCTCAAACTGGTTCTGAGTTATTTGTCTTTGAATATCTTTAACCATGTGTGTTTGAGCAGGCGAGCTACTCTTGTTCTCTGTATTCAGAGGATTTTCTTGGTAAGATTACAGTCTCGTTTTGAAGCCCCATTAAGAGGGACTTCTCTCCACTCGGGATTAATCCGATCTGGCTCATTCCTGCTGGGAGAATCTTCTGGGTTCAGATCCTACATCTGAGTCAGGACTGCCCTTAATGTGTCCACACATAGCCTTATCCACCGGCTTGTCTTTATAGACCCAAAGCACTGGATTTGACCTGTAAAGTTACATGACATTGTTTACTTGTAAGCTGTTTTACTTACATCTTTCTGCGGTTGAAACACTTGAGCTATTCTATGTGACGTGATACGGATTTCGGTAAGTTGTCCTGTATCCTTTAACACACTTTCAGAAGCTCATTCATGTTTATTTCGTGCTGTTACTGGTATTAAAGCGGAAAGAGAAGATCCGTTCATGTTTGCTCCGCGCTGTTGGTTCTCTTGAGCTGAGCCAGAGCCATCTCACGCCACAGCGCCAAAACGGTATTTATGTTTTTGAATTTTGTTTAAATAAATAGACTAATCGATTCTTGGGATTTTAAGAATCGATATTGTTTTGTAAAAGTGAGAATCGATTAAAATCGAGAAATTTATATTTTTTTTTACCCAGCCCTAGTAACTATACACATCACAGCATGTAAATAGGAAAATGTTGGCGTTATTTTGTCACTTATTGAGCAGTAGGCTAGCTGGAGCTGTTTACCTCCAGTCTTTGTGCTAAGCTAGGCTAGCTGGAGCCGTTTACCTCCAGTCTTTGTGCTAAGCTAGGCTAGCTGGAGCCGTTTACCTCCAGTCTTTGTGCTTAGCTAGGCTAGCTGGAGCCGTTTACCTCCAGTCTTTGTGCTTAGCTAGGCTAGCTGAAGCCGTTTACCTCCAGTCTTTGTGCTTAGCTAGGCTAGCTGAAGCCATTTACCTCCAGTCTTTGTGCTAAGCTAGGCTAGCTGAAGCCGTTTACCTCCAGTCTTTGTGCTTAGCTAGGCTAGCTGAAGCCGTTTACCTCCAGTCTTTGTGCTTAGCTAGGCTAGCTGGAGCCATTTACCTCCAGTCTTTGTGCTTAGCTAGGCTAGCTGAAGCCGTTTACCTCCAGTCTTTGTGCTTAGCTAGGCTAGCTGGAGCCATTTACCTCCAGTCTTTGTGCTTAGCTAGGCTAGCTGAAGCCATTTACCTCCAGTCTTTGTCTGACACACTCACTGCTAGCATAGCTTAACACAGAGTTATGGCACGGAGATGAGAGTGGTGTGTATGGACTCATCTAACTCTGGGGGATATGGGGAATAAGATAAAGTCCCAAAAGGTTGGCGTGTTCCTTTAAGAACCACCAAAACATTGCTGGTCTAGAAGTAAGAAGCGATTGCGTCAGGGGTTACCCTGACCAACAAGACCAACACAAACTTGTGACCGCCATTTTAGAAATAGCAGCTAATGGAGCTAACAGCTGCTCGATTGTAATCTCCGTCTATACACATTACGGTGAGCTGAACGAATGCGTCGGATTCGCTGTGTTTTGATGGCGATGTCGGATCGTAAAGTCATGAGCATCAATAGTAACGCAACCTTCGCCATTGTTGATGGAAGGCTTGTTCGAGATGCATTCTTATGTGGCGTTCACACCGGACGCGATTCGCGCTAATCGCGTGAAGGTGGACGCTTGAACATTGAGTTTACTCGCTTCAATCGCGCACAACAGGCGTGAATTCGCGTCATGGGCGGGGCTTCCGCCAGCTGCTCGTCTCGTTGAGAAATGGCTGACATGGGCTGTGTTCACACGTCTTTTTTTTGTTAAAATCTTCTGTTAATGTGTGACAAAACGTAGTTTTAAGACTTTTTCAGTCGATAATGTAGTTGTTTAAAGCTCAAATCTGTGGTTTATTTATATAAAGAGGCGTTTTCGGAGTTGTGAGCTCCAGTGGATCAGCGGCGCTCATTAACCCGGCGAGAGCAGAATGCCATTTCGCGTCTCTGCATTGACTTAACATGTAAATCACTCGCGCGAATCGCGTCCGGTGTGAACGCACCATTAGAAAGCTCGTCAGTTGAACCAACTCAGAACCAGCTCATTGGTTCATTCTGGGGGAAAAGGGGGAATAGCGATGGCGTTTTTGCCCCTCAGTGCTCCATTATAGTCAGCTGATCTGTATATCTTTCCTTAAGATCCTTGAAATAACTTGTGCTACAAACATGAATGATAATCGTGTGAATTGGCGAGAGCTAGTGTGCAGTTTTGCTATTATTGTCTGGATGTCAGAGTTTTTTTTTTTTTTTAAATGTCTGTGGTTAACAAGCTCGAGTTATTTTAACTCTACGATGTGACATCAGTGATGAAGCCTTTTAAAAACTAACCCGACTACAACAGGCCTGATTTAACACTAATCACAGTTACAGTAATATCATCGTCTGTGGCTGCTACAAACCAGCTTCAAGGTTCAGCTTTATATTGCAGACATACGATTGGTTCCTACGCAGTTTGGAAAAGTATGGAAAAATCTTTGCAATTCCAGACTATTGCCCCTATAATAGACACACATACAGACTTTTGTATGAGCATGAGAAACCATTAATCTTGGCATATAGGACGATACACACTGAGCCACCCATTGCACCATCAGCCCTTTCCACTGTGTGGATTCTCCAGAGTGTGTGAAAGCAGACCTAAGGCCTTGATGCCCAAACGAAAGACACATTTTGAAGACTTTTTATTTTTATAGACCCTTGAACTTGGCAAATTCATGTGCGTCCATGCTTCTGTTTTCTTCATTGTAAGATGGCACTGATACAAAGGAAATACATTTGTGTGAATAGTTTCTCAAGGGCACGAAAAAGTTTCTTGTCCATGCAAAAGTTTTTTTTTTGCTTTTTTATTTATTTTAGGGGCTCTGTATGTTGTCATTTTGAGAAAATCAATGAAAAAAACCCTGTGAAAATAAAACATATTTACAGATGACTAATATATACCAAATATAAAGCTTAAAATTATGTAGGGCTGGTAGTCACTTCATCAGCATTTTACAGTTTAATTTGAGAAAAACTACTGTCGTATCATAAACACACAAACTCAAAGGTCTTCACGGCAACCCGTCAAAATAAAAGTTCAGCTAACTTGACAAATACATCACTGTTGTACAGTAGAATTTAGATATGTCTCAGTGTAATAATAATACTACTAATGTAATAATAATAAATCATCAAAACTTTATTTTTTAAGTAATTACATGTTTTAATTTTAACCGGATGAAGCTCAGTTGTGCAGCTTTGTATGACAAAAATGTAATTTATTAAATTAATGTCTTCATTTGATTACTAGAAAATACATAACACATAATTTATGGGAAATCTTTTCATAGAAATTAAATTAATAAGAAAAAATATGGTTTTTATGAAATAAATTAAGGAGCTAGTTGCCTACTATTTACTAGTAATAATAATAATACATTTTATTTGTACTGCACTTTACATTTGGAACAAATGTGCTACAGTTAAGATCATTTAAGAAGGATAAAATGCTAATAAATTGAATAGTTAAAAGTCATAAGTTCTCCTAAAAATATTACAGTAATCAAACATCACAGACAATGGCAGACAGAGACCAGGGCAGCTCTGGCATAATGTCATTTACAGTTTTAGAAATGACTTACAGGTTCTTTACAGTTATTAATGTAAACATCCCAAAAGTACCGAAAAAAGATACCATTGGGTGCCAGTACCGATTAAAATGTGAACGCTACCCAACCCTACAGATGACTATTATACCAAATATAAAGCTGAAAATAATGTTGTATGAACTAGGGATGCAGTGATATGAATATTTTGGCCAATACCGATAACCGATAATTCTTTATATATCGGCCGATAATTCCAAATTTTTATTCAATTTCTGAGAGTCTGATTACATAAACAAAAGCCTCAACATTAATATCCACGTCCCAAACACACAATTATGATGTTTTTTATTATAATTTTACGTAGCCGATATGACAGACTCGCGCTTGCAACTGTATTTTCCTTTTTTTAAGTGTTTTCAATCATATTTCAAGCAATTCAAACCCATCAGTGCATATCTGAAGTGTCTCAGCTGAAGGAAATGCATTATTTATCAGCTTTAATATATCGGACAAATGTTCTTATCAGGCCGATAACATTAAAAATGAACATATATCATCGGATACCGATATGGTGGATGCATAGTATGATGTTAAATATGGTCTGAAAAATTTGAGTCTGGAAAAGTATGAAAATGTGTAGGAACCCTGTATACTGGCAACGGGTTTCGGTACCCAACCCTAATAATTAGTGTTAAAAGAAAGGAGGGTTTTAATTTTGACTGAGCTTTTAGATATTTCATCAAGTTTTATGCGTCATTAATCTTTCCCGTCAGTAATAGGATCCAGCTGATGCTAATGGTACAGTAGGCATTTCTGTCGAGCCTTGAATGCCACTCTGGCTGCAGCTGTTGGCATGAAACTGTTGCAGAAAGAGCTTGTGGGATTGGGTGACAGAGATGTAGGAATGTGCCCATCGTGTCCCAGCACACCAACTGGCCCCTGGAATCGGGATAAACCCATTCCCAATGAATGCTGAGTTTAGACCTCTGGATAAAATGTGAGGAGATTTCTCGCCGAGATGAAAAGCCGGATTGCGTCATATTGTCATGACGGAGTGTGAGGGTGAAGTTAGGATAGAATATGCCACCTCTACTTTTACATTATACCTCCACTTAGGGATCGACCGATATGGGTTTTTTTTTAGTGCCGATACCGTTTTTTTTTTTTCATCAGCTTTAGCCGATGAGCGATACGAGCTGCCGATATTTGGAGCCGATACTGCTTTTGCTCCCTCAATTTACAACATAAAAATGACACAATGATCATGATGATAACAATTTAAAATGTACAATTTAAAAAAAGGAACATTTATTGAACTAAAAAAAAAACTATATTAAACAAATAGAACAGGTAGAACAAGAGAAAAAAGAGTCCTGAATTCTGAAAATACATATTTAAGCATAAATAAAATAATTACACTATTGCACACAGTATCAACAAGCAAGCAGCATAATAAAGTGCTCACTGACTGTACTATACTTCATTTAAAACTATTTACAACCTAGTCATTTAACTAACCCAGCAATTGGGTTGTTTTGACCCAGCGTTTGGGTTAAATGTTTGCTTAAAACAACCCAATTGATGGGTTAGTCCATTTTCAACCCAGCTTGGGCTATTTTTAACCCAGCATTGTTTAGAGTGTATGTGCACTTCACTTAATCTCTTGTAGAAACACCAGCGGTAATTCAGGAGAAAATCTCCCAATGCTCCACGTGAAACTTCAGTCTTTCCACCTTTGACCATCGTGTCAATTCTCCATTGATTTTGATTAATATGCGCGAGGGAGAGCGAGAGAGTTTGAAGACGGTGAGAGCTGCCCTGTGGAAAAAAATATTGTTACACTTAAAAATAGCAAAAATCGGCCCGATATATCGGTCTAACACTACCTCCACTGTCGTTTTGCTTTTTATAGAGATAAAAATAATTTAAATCAGGTGGATAATGGCTGCTTCAATTCCATCAGCGAGTGGTTCGAGTCGACCGTAGTTTGCATCACTGATCACGTGACGAGATGACTGACAGGACGATGGCGGAGGATTCGTTGTGCAACAGAAGCATCAGACAAATGCCTATTTTAAAATGCGTGTTCAGCACCACCGCTTCCTATTCACAGAGTACACAATCACGAAATAGAAAGTGAAAGTAAACGCTAGCGCTCATTAGGGATGGCTCGATACCACAATTTTTTATTCGGTACGGTAACACTGAACCTAACACTGAACCTACGGTGAAACTGAATCTTCCGCCGTATATTGTTATTATTGCTCAGTTCAGTTTTTAACTGTAGCGTCTGTTCTCTAACTGAACTAAATTATTTGTATTACTATAAAACAATCAAAATGATATCGATACGACTGTTTATAATTTCATACAGCTATATCTATAACGAAAAAACATTTACAAGTCTTGACATCATATCCGGGAGATAAGCAAGATAATTTCTAAATCACACAAGTTCCCCAGATACAACTAATCCTGTGCGAATAGGGCTTTAGGCTGGGCTGTGTAGTTGTAACCTTCTCTTAGCTCTTGATCATGTCTCTATTTGCACTTTGAATATTGATAATATTGAGTGCTTTGATTATGTTTGCACTTGATTTATGATCAGTTTGTGGGAAGGAGTTCAGTCAGGAAGTTGTAGAAGCTCAAATCATGTGCAGTTCTGAGATCTGAAGAGACGTTATACAGGACAGAAGCCAGTCAGTTGAGTTTATGCTAAACCTTGTGCTTGTTGTCTTTTACTGCATATGATCATTCATACTTAGAAAGTAGAACTGAATTGACATTGAGTTAAAGGATTAGTTCACTTAAAAATGAAAATGTCCTGATAATTTCCTCACCTCCACCTCATCAGATGTCTTTATTTCTTCAGTGGAAAAGAAATGAATTTTTTTTGAGGAAAACATTCCAGTATTTTTCTGCACTTAATGGACTTCAATGGGAACCAACGTTTGAAGGTCCAAATCAATGCAGTTTCTCAAAGGAAGGGCTTCAGAGGCTCTGACCGATCCCAGACGAGGAAAAGGGTCTTATGACTAGTGTTGTAAAAAATATTGATATTTCGATATGTATCAATACTTTTCCTCATGACAGCGTGTTAGTGTTGGTGTGACCGGTCTGAATCTCGCGCGGTTAATTCTACTAATTCCCGCGGATTTCGCGCTGTTATCTGAAGCACACACACATACCGTAATAAAGCCGCCTCTAACATACAAGTGCAAAAATGAGCTCCTTTTCCAGCTTATTAATGGTCAAATACACTCATAAAATATCTCAATGCCCATCTTGGTGAGTATTAACGTAAACACAGTCGTAAACCGCTCACAGGAACAGTGGGAACCAGGTGTGCGTCAGGTCTTAAAGGGACAGAAGTTATTTATTATTCAAACTACAAAAAGACAAACGATCACTTCCTGCTCTTGACTGATTAACCGTAACTTTAATGGATTAATCTGCTTTTTAAATTTTTTACAATGTGTTTCTAAATGAAGTTCCGAGTAAATATTTCCCCCTCCAAACGGCCCTGCTCCCGAGGTAGTACTTTTACAAAGTTCAAGAACTTTCGGGGTTGGGACTTGGGACATGCTGATTGGTTGAGCTCACGCAGCATTTTATTTCAACTGGCATTTTTAAAAGTCTTGCGAGGTTCGTTTGCGTTCAGTAATCTCAGTTTTGCTCTTTGTCTGATGGCGTGCGTTCGTCTCAGCAATCGCACGGTCAATGTCCGTAATAGCTGATAATAACATACGTGGTCTTATTTTAAATCTAGCTTTACGAGCTTTCAGAATACGCTTTAGTATCAGTGCCTGTCTCTTATCCGCTGTTTTATTAATTACTAGGGCCCTAAAATTTCCGAGTTCACGGAATGGCGGAATTGGCATATTTACGCGGAAACTAGTGTTAATGCAGAATTTAACGGAATTTCGCATATTTGGAATTAAATGCTGTTTTGTGTGGGAGAAGAACGTATGTCTGGGGAAAATGCAAATCTGGGCAACACAACACCTTGCGTCATTTCAGCTTCCCCTTCAAAATAATGAAAGTATGGCGAAGCGACTCCAAGACTGCTTTCGTCGGCGAAAAAGTTAAGAAACTCAACGATGAGCCCTCAGTACCGAGCCGATCAGTACTTGCCGTATTTTGCCTTGTTTTTAATGCACTTTATGGAAAATAATGTCCCCATGAACTTGAGAGAAAATTAGTTGCGCGGGACTGCGGTAGTTCTTAAAGTGACAGTAGCACTGATGATGCCTGTCTTTAAAGGGTTAGTTCACCCAAAAATGTAAATTCTGTCATTAATTCCTCACCCTCATGTGGATGGACACCCATCAGACCTCCGTTCATCTTCAGACACAAATGAAGATATTTTAGTGTAAATCTGATGCTCTGAAAGGCCTCCATTGGCTCAATGCACTTTACACTCTCAAGACCCTTAAAAGACACTAAAGACGTCGTTACAAAGTCCATCTCACTACAGCGGCTCTACAATAACTTTATGAAGACGAGAATAGTTTTTGTGCGCAAAAAAACCCTAAATAACGACTTATATAGTGATGACGATTTCAAAACACGGCCTCATGAAGCTTCAAAGCGTTATGAATCAGTGAGTCGATTCATGATTCGGATCGCGTGTCAAACTGCTGAATCGACTCACTGATTCATAACGCTTCGAAGCTTCATGAGGCCGTGTTTTGAAATCGTCATCACTATACAAGTCGTTATTTAGGGGTTTCTTTGTGCACAAAAACTATTCTCGTCACTTCATAAAGTTATTGTAGAGCCGCTGTAGTGAGATGGACTTTGTATCGACGTCTTTAGTGTCTTTTAAGGGTCTTGAGAGTGTAAAGTGCATTGAGCCAATGGAGGCCTTTCAGAGCATCAGATTTACACTAAAATATCTTCATTTGTGTCTGAAGATGAACGGAGGTCTGACGGGTGTCCAACCACATGAGGGTCAGTCATTAATGACAGAATTTACATTTTTGGGTGAACTAACCCTTTAATGTTCATCAAAGATCAACAGGAACAGAGAAAAGTGTAACTTTAATGATGATTAATCCATATTTCACTTATCATTTATGCAGTTAAGAAAAGTGTTGATAACTTTATTACATTTCTGTGTAGACTATGTCTAACAGGGAAGGCCATGGTTAAATATAACATTTATTATAATGGGTTTATGTAAAGATTGTTTTAAAGGGATAGTTCACCCAAAAATGAAAATTCTGTCCTCAAGTTGTTCCAAACCTGTATGAGTTTCTTTGTTCTGCTGAACACAAAAGAAGATATGTTGAAGAATGTTTGTAACAAAGCAGAGAGAACAACCATTGACTACCATAGTTGGGGAAAAAAATACTATGGTTGTTCTCTCTGCTTTGTTACAAACATTCTTCAACATATCATCTTTTGTGTTCAGCAGAACAAAGAAACTCATACAGGTTTGGAACAACTTGAGGACAGAATTTTCATTTTTGGGTGAACTATCCCTTTAAGTTAAATTAAATTAAGTTATTTTTTAAAGCCTAATAAATGTTGAAATTGGCGTCTTTCAGTTATACTGTAATGTAACGTCATTAATGTTTCATAGATACATTAGTATCAGTGATACCGTTGGTTCCCATTGAAGTCCATTATGTGCAGAAAAATCCTGGAAAGTTTTCCTAAAAAAAAAAAAAACGTAATTTCTTTTCCACTGAAGAAAGAAACGCATGAACATCTGATGAGATGGGGAGTGAGGAAATGATCAGGACATTTTTAAAACATTTGCCTTTAAAACATTTGCACCTGCAAACAATCTTTTCAGTCGTGTATTTCATCATTGCACTGCAAAAAATGCTTTTCTTACTTAGTATTTTTGTCTTGTTTTCAGTCCAAATATCTAAAAAATCTTATATTTAAGAAGCATTTACTAGACAAGCAAAAGTTTTTGTCTTGTTTTGGGGGAAAATAACTCAAAATTAAGTGAGTTTTTGCTTAAAATAAGCAAAATAATCTGCCAGTGGGGTAAGAAAAATAATCTTAATTCAAACAGAAAACAATATTATTTTTCTTACCCCATTGGCAGATTATTTTGTTTATTTTAAGCAAAAACTCACTTAATTTTGAGTTATTTTCCCCCAAAACGAGACGACAACTTTCGCTTGTCTAGTAAATGCTTCTTAATGTAAGATTTTTTAGATATTTGGACTGAAAACAAGACAAAAATACTCGGTAAGAAAAGCATTTTTTGCAGTGCGTTAAGTCTCGAGAACCCAATCTCAAGAAGTGTGTGTGCTTAAAAGTGAGTGTTCAGGAGACTAATCTGTCTTTCGCTTTGCTTTCGCAGGATTCCTTGGACTTCACAGCCACATCTTCAGCATTTTTAGCTGGATTTTAACCTTTCCCATCTGAAGACGGCCATGGAATCGGTAAATCCCATCTTTATTTCTGTTTGCGGCTGATGATGGTTTGGCTAGTTCCTCGTTTTCGGGCCGCTGGTTATGAGACAACCGATGCTGAGATGTCAGTGACATTGGGATGTATATTCTGAGTTGCTTTGGGAATGAGCTCCCTTTCGGTTATGTTTGAACACGCAGGTTTTATTTGTGAATGTGAAGCGGTGGAGTTTGTTTGAGCTAGTACCAACAGGCAGGTGGAAGGCTCAGCTCTGGAATGTGTGTGTTAAGAGCAGGGCTTATTGCGTGCCTGGGCTTTTGTTAAGGGTTTGTGTTTTTGAGTGTGTATTTTGCCTCCTCTCTGTATAAATGGGTCACTGCTTCCCTCTCCGCTCATGTGACCATGCAAGGTCTTCATCAGCCTGTAGAGCGACTGTGTTTTCCCCTTGAAAGCTAGCAGACCCGCTAACACAGGAAATGTGCTGTTGTGTTGTAAGAAACGGATATGAGTTCACTTGCAATGTTAGATTACAGTGCTGTCACACACTCCCCATTCAAACCACACAATTACTGAATGATCATGGGTGTAGCGATACACTCGTGATTCGATACGATACGATATTTTAAGCTTAAGTAGACTCGCGTCACATTTGAACGTCCGTGTTTACTCCAGTAAATCTGCTCATCATGTAAAGTCTCTTCAGAAGATTTGGGTTAGACACTCGATTAGTTATTTTAACGATGCCTTTATGACATCTTTAGAGGAATGGACTTTACATGGAGGGACAGAAATCGCTCAGGTTTCATAAAAAATTAATTTGAGTGGATTTGGGGTAAAATAACTCAAAGTTTTTGCTTAAAATAAGCAAATGATTTTGCCAATGGGTTAAGCTAAATAATCTTAATTCAAACAGAAAACAAGATTACCCCATTGACAGATTATTTTGCTTATTTTAAGCAGAAACGCCCTTAATTTTGAGTTATTTTCCCCCAAAACAAGACAAAAACTTTTGCTTGTCTAGTAAATGCTTCTTAATGTAAGATTTTTTAGATATTTGGACTAAAAAAAAGACAAAAATACTAAGTAAGAAAGGCATTTTTTGCATTGCGTTGAGCACACGATGACCGAATTTACATTTTTGGGTGAATTATACCAGATAAATTAGGGCTGGGCGATAAAACGATATCGATATGTGTCGCGATAGACACGTAATCGATATCAATAAAAAATACGTTCGATAAAACGTCCGATTTTTTTTCTTCGTCGGAAGAAACCAGAGGTTGCGAAGCACATTTGGTTTTGCATGAACAAAGACACTCGCTCTCTGGTAACCAAGCAACGTAGGGATTGACAGGCTAACAGCCAATCAGGTAACTGTATCTACACTCTATTAAACTCTGGGTTAAAAACAACCCAAGTTGGGTTGAAAATGGACTAACCCAGCAATTGGGTTGTTTTATACACACATTTAACCCAACCGCTGGGTTAACCCCTAGGAGTCTGAGCTGTTTTGGGGCCCTTTAGAAGTTTTGACATGCTCTGACATGTGTGTTTTTTTCAGTTGCTTATAAACACATTAATGGCAAAACAACCCATTCACTGGGTTAAAACAACCCAATTGCTGGGTTAGTCCCATCTGGGCTAGTGCCTTATGACAAAGCATCTAAACGCTAACAGTTACAAAGAAATAACGGAGGCACTGCACCTTAATGTGAGAGATAATTTTTAAGTGTTTTAGACTTGTTTATATTTTAATTATTTGAGTTTTTTTCGACGGTTGTGTTGACATTTCTGCCTTTATAACTGAGGGGATTATAATCAGAGGAAGGTTACGTTTAAAATAAAAATATTTAAATGTAAAATATTTTTCTCCTGGTCCTTATTTTAAATAGGTCATAAAAATATTAATAATTATCGATATCGACCGAAATGAAACGCTCTAGGATAAAATATCTATATCGCGAATAATATAATTTACATCAACGATATATCAATTAACGATGTATCGTTACACCCCTACTAAATGAATTGGCACAAATACGCCAGATAAGCACCATAAAGTTGCCCATTTGACCGCTTATATTCCAGCCTTGAACTGTTTACCAAGGGTGTAAAGTGGATATAATCGCGCAATAATCAATCATCGTTGGCTTGTGCAATGACAAGTCAAGAGAAGTGTTTGTCGTCTTTGCTTCACATGTGTGGAGTCACAGGAGGGAATATGTAGACTGGTTGTTGATGATTGATGTGTGTTTGTGCGGTTTAAGAGTATATTTATGCTTTGAGTTGTGTAGGGATGTTGTTTGCAGGTGTGGCTAAACTTGAGTGCCACAATAAAGGTGTGTCTCAATGTATCAATTTCGAGCATGTTTCGTAGATCGTGAATAACCGTATTGTGTATTGTTCACCCAAAATTAAAATTACTGTGCGAGGAGGAAAATGCAAGTTTTAGTGTCAGTATTATATTCAACTACTATATATATAATGTTGAATATAATGTGTAATAATGCAATAGGGGAATATTTGTGATTTTAATGTCTTACGTAGAGCCCTATGTTTTTGCAAATTACATTTTTTGCAAAATTAAGAAGTCCATTTTAATGGGTAAATTACATTTTTTAGTAATCATAAAGCATGTCTAATTAATTAAAATCATGAAACGTATACAATTTAACGTTAAGTTTAACAAAAATGGCCATATGAAAAATCAAATTCCGTTTTATTTTCTTTACCAAGTCACCAAAACTTTTCTGGATTCCATTTGAATGGTTTAATTACATTTTAATTATCAAAAAGCACATCTAATTAGTTTAAATCATAAAAGCAACCATTTTAATATACATTTTATTTAATTTCCACAATTCCCATTTCTATTGATTTTTATGTATTCATCAAATATTTATTCTGTGAAATTGTGTTATACAGTAAACATGTTACCAGTAAAAATTGGCCCTCGTTATTTTAAATACATGTAAATTTTTTGTCAGCCTTTTGCATTTGTGTCTTGAAGTATCGCAATATTATTGTATCGTGATATGTATTGAATTTTTATCGTATTGTGATATGTATCGAATTATCGTATTGTGATTTGTATCGAATTATCATATCGTGATTTGTATCGAATTATCATATATGTATTGAATTATCGTATCATGATATGGATCGAATTATCGTATTGTGATATGTATTGAATTATCGTATCATGATATGTATCGCATTATCATATCGTGATATGTATATAATTATCGTATTGTGATATGTATTGAATTATCGTATTACAATATATATCGAATTATCGTATTATGATATGTATCGAATTATCGTATTACAATATATATCGAATTAGCGTATCATGATATGTATCGAATTATCGTATCGTGATATGTATTGAATTATTGTATTGATATGTATCAAATTATCGTAAAGTGATATGTATTGAATTATCGTATCGTGATATGTATTGAATTATCGTATTGTGATATGTATCGAATTATCGTATCGTGATATGTATTGAATTATCATATCGTGATATGTATCAAATTATCGTATCGTGATATGTATTGAATTATCGTATCATGTGTCTCAAATTATCGTATCATGATCAAATTATCGTATCGTGATATGTATCGAATTATCGTATCGTGATATGTATCGAATTATCGTATTGTGATATGTATTGAATTATCGTATCGTGATATGTCTCAAATTATTGTATCATGATCAAATTATCGTATCGTGATATGTATCAAATTATCCAATCGTGATATGCATCGAATTGTGATTTTATGAGGGTATCGTTAAACCCCTATTTTCGATACATTGTTACGCCCCAATTATTTACAGCTGTCACTTTCAAAATCAATGCAACCAGCGGTAGATGTGACTCTTCCATATCTGAATATGAAAACTGCAGTGGATGTGAAGAACATTAGTGAATAACAACTTAAAAAATATATTCTGCTTATCTCCTTTTATGTTCCACCCAGAGACAGATTTTAGTTTTTGGGGTGAACTAGTCCTTGAAGTTGTGAAGCTGCTTGGCATCCAGGATATAAACAGCAGTCGGGATCTGTTTTTCCATGATAATCTCCGGCATTTTCTTTGTCTCTGTGGATCTTCTGGTGTTTACCTCTGAAATCAGTCCATATCTGCTTACCGTCAGGAGAAACTGATCACAGAGCTGAGTGTGTGTGTGTGTGTGTGTGTGTGTGTGTGTGTGTGTGTCTTATGTAGAGCCCTATATTTTTGCAAATTCCATTTTGTGCAAAAATAATAAGTCCCATTTTAATGGGTAAATTAAATTCTTTAGTAATCATAAAGCATGTCTAATTAATCAAAATCATGAAACGTGTACAATTTAACGTTAAGTTTAACAAAAATGACTTGTTTAGGGCCTTATGAAATGTTGTTTTCCCCTCAAATTCCGTTTTATTTTCTTTACCAAGTCACCAAAACTTTTCTAGAGTCCATTTTAATGGTTTAATTACATTTTAATAATCAAAAAGAGTACATAAAAAGAGTACATAAAAGATTTCTGATTTTAATAATCAAAAATCAGACCATATCTGCTTACCGTCAGGAGAAACCAAGGAGACTGATCACAGAGCTCGCTCCGTGTGTGTGTGTGTGTGTGTGTGTGTGTGTGTGTGTTTTTCTTATGTAGAGCCCTATATTTTTGCAAATTCCATTTTGTGCAAAAATAAGTCAATTTTAATGGGTACATTACATTTTTTAGTAATCATAAAGCATGTCTTATTAATTAAAATCATGAAACGTGTACAATTTAACGTTAAGTTTAACAAAAATGACTTGTTTAGGGCCTTATGAAATGTTGTTTTCCCCTCAAATTCCGTTTTACCAAGTCACCAAAACTTTTCTAGAGTCCATTTTAATGGTTTAATTACATTTTAATAATCAAAAAGAGTACATAAAAGATTTTTGATTTTAATAATCAAAAATCAGGCCATATCTGCTTACCGTCAGGAGAAACCAAGGAGACTGAGCACAGAGCTCATTATGCCCTCGCTCCGTGTGTGTGTGTGTGTGTGTGTGTGTGTGTGTGTGTGTGTGTGTGTGTGTGTTTTCATCACCCCCCCCCCCCCCCCCCCCCAAACCCCTTCCACTTCTCCTCATGTGATGCCAGTCACATGGTTTCCAGGCACCCAGAGCAGTAAATCAGAATCAGATTTTATTTTTAACCGCTGTAAATCCTCCCCCATGCTATTGGTTAGCAGAGGCTCTTGCTTTCGAACCCTGTGCACCACCGTCCACATTATCTGGGGCTCGTCCTCGCCTCTTCCCAGAGCATCTCCGTCCCTCGGTGGGATTACTCCAGCCTTGCCAGTCAAATTACATAACTCTCATATAGCCAGGCTTGAGACGACTATAGAGGCTTTGTTCCCCGGTTCCTCCACCTCCTCTTTCCCCTCTCGGCGGCCCACATGTTAATGTGGTATTGAAAGAGTCTGTGTGCTTCGAACAGGCTCAGCTCTGTGGTTGGAGAGCAGAAAACTTGCATCATTAACGTGCACAATGGCATCATGCTCGAGATTAGTGTGTGGTTGGGAAGCAACGCGGCCTTCTCTGCAACTTGAGCAATGCAACGGCACTTTTTTTTTTGCGTTTGTCCATTCTGGTGCTGATATGAGTCAAGTTGTAATGCATAAGCGGGATGAGGCTGATTTCAATCTTTTTGCTGTATTGACACATTAAAGATGGGTTTTCTCTGACTGCAATTGGCATACTGATGAGAAAGCAGCTTTGTTTTGCTTAGGACACATTTCAACGTTGCAGGGTTTGGTACAAATGAGGTAACGCTTCACAACGCCATTGCTCAGCAAAAGATCACGAGTGAAATACAATAATTCCAATAGGAATCGAGCAATCGGGAGTTTTATATTGGGGCTTTCACACCGGATAGTTCTAGGAACTTAAAACACACACACACAGACACACACACACACACACACACACACACACACACACACACACACACACACACACACACACACACACACACACACACACACACACACACACACACACACACACACAGACAGACACACACACACACACACACACACACACACACAGACACACACACAGACACACACACACACAGACACACACACAGACACACACACAGACACACACACAGACACACACACAGACACACACACACAGACACACACACACAGACACACACACACACAGACACACACACACACACACACACACACACACACAGACACACACACACACACACACACACACACACACACACACACACACACACACACACACACACACACACACACACACACACACACACACACACACACACACACACACACACACACACACACACACACACACACACACACACTCCAGTAAGGGCTGTCAAGTCTTATTTTATGCACTTTAAACAACGGATTCAATTATTTTAATTCTCTTTTAATACAGGCGATGAGTTATTAATAAATCACCAAAGACAAAAAAAAATATGATACCGATTTATTTTTTTACTGTTGTTATCGTTTTATCGTGGGAAATTATTTCCCGATAATTATTGTTTTATCGCCCAGCCCTAGTACAAAAAAAAGTCCATATCTCAAGGGTTGTTCCCCATTGTTTCGATTTTAGTTTTAGTATAACCGTATAAAACCACGCATATCTGTATTTTTGTGTTTTTATTTAAAGAAGAAACCAAATGTGACATTTGAGGCCTGATGCTATAGTAAAGCAATGTTTTTCAGGAAGAGTGTTTTCAGCTTATTTTCATATAAAAATATTAGTGATGCACTGATCATGATTTCCGATTTTATTAAAAAAAAAATTACACAATAAACGAATGAAAGTATTCATGAACAAGATATTTATTTGGTATTTAACAGGCTAAATTGGCTTTTACAATTTATTGTGTTTAATAACTCTTTTTAACGTCAAGCAAGTCGTGTGCACAGTCTATTCTCTGCTATGTGTCGACCTAAAACATACACTTTTCACAATGTTGAAGTAGCCTATTAAAATCATTCAGATATTGCGCGCCGTTTCGATATATTGCGCAGCCCTACTAAAAAATATGCCATGCAGTCGCATTAAACAAAGGCATAAAGCCATTCAAAACGTTCAATGCAAATTGTGATTAATCATAATATTTGCAATTACATAATTGACAAGATTTTGGTCATAAGTGCTTCTCGAAGTGAGCAGAGTTAGCATGCAGAAACCATGCATGGACTGAAATGCTACACCACCTGGGCACCTTTGCCACACTGTTTTCAGCAGGATTTGGGATGGTCTTGCTCTGCTTTCTGATTGGTTGCGTTGCAGTCTTGAGCTCAGTGCTGGCGAACGCTTCAAGTTCAGAGGAAGTGCTGTAGGGTGGTTGTGGTTGTGGGTGTGGTCCTCTTCCTCCGTATTACATGTAGCACTAATGAGCAAAGGAAGTGCAGCTCTCCTCTCCTGTCTCATCATTCATCTCGCCTCTCTTCTGGCAGAGGAACGCACCTGTCCATTTACTAAATGAAGACTATAGAGCTAGTGTTTGTCCTTATGCTGATGTCCCACAGTGAGAGAGAGAACATAACTTCTCCAGACGAGGAACAATCATCTGGATACTGTGGCGCGAGTTTTTTTGGTGTTGCTTGGCCAGTATTTTTGTCATAATTTCAGAACATAAATCAAAACTCAAGCTGGTTTGTTCATACTCAAGTCTCACAGTCGAATCTCCACAAAACCGAAAACAAATCTTTAGGTGTTTTCATCTCAAGACGAGGAACAAATCATCTTTTTTTTTGGTGTTGCTTGGCCAGTATTTTTGTCCTAATTTTGGTACATAAATCAAAACTCAAGCTGGTTTGTTCAAGTCTCACAGTCGAATCTCCACCAAATGTGTTGTTGTACCACAAGCCCTAAACCGAAAAACAAATCTTTAGGTGTTTTCATCTCAAGACGTGGAACAAATCATCTTTTTTTGGTTTTGCTTGGCAAGTATTTTTGTCCTAATTTCGGTACATAAATCAAAACTCAAGCTGGTTTGTTCATACTCAAGTCTCACAGTCGAATCTCCACAAAACCGAAAACAAATCTTTAGGTGTTTTCCCCAGGCGTAGTTGAGCCGCTACAGGTCTTGAGCGTCAGACCGTGATGCTGTTATTTACATCTACACCGCATCCAATAAACGCTAAGCCCTCTTGACAGACAAGAGGCCCAATGAACTACAAAACCCAATGGAACAAATGAGAGTTTTATGCACTAATCTGAGCCAAAGAGCCCTCCCATGGTCCTGATTTTAGCATGCTGGTTCATCTGTGTGGGTCTCCGGCACGGTGATTAAAGGACGCGGACAACTGCAGAGATGTTGCATTGTTTACCATAGACGCCCTTTCAACTCGATCTGCCAGCGGTAATTGGATTCTTTGTAAATGTGATGTTTTATCTCTTACAATGGAGGAAGTCCCCGTTCCTTTGCTAATATAGGAAGTGCACAACGCTGAACAGTTGACTGTTGAGTATAGGCTTTAAAGGGGTAATTTCATCCATTCTGCCTTATTTATAAAGAGTTGATTCTCATGATAAACATGGACAACATTTCAAAACACGAGTTGGACGTGTGACGGAGTATTTCTGTGCCAAATACACTCCTTCAGGATTTGAACAAGTTTCAGAAAGTTTTTTTCAGAGTATGGCCCTGTATGACGTCATAAAGGGCGGGATTCCTTATATGGGCACTTCTCCTGGATACACACACACACACACACACACACACACACACACACACACACACACACACACACACACACACACACACACACACACACACACACACACATCAACCAGAGTGAGAGCAAGAGCTTCGTTTGGGTTACGTTAGCCGTTGTGCTGGCGTTGTGTTTTTACACCACAAAATCAAAACAAGAAGTTTGTTTTTGGTTGCGAAGTGTGTGTGTGTGCTTGTGACTCTTATATGGACTCTTCTCCAGGATGACACACACTCACACACACACACACACACACACACATCAACCTGAGCGAAAGCGTGTCCATCATCATGCTTCGATTGGGTTACTTGAGCTGCCAGCGACGCTGGCATTGTGTTTTTAGACACAAAATCAACAATGTCAACCAAAGGAGTGTGTTTCTGGTTGCGAGGGGTGTGTGTGCGTGTGCTCACACACACACACACACACACACACACACACACACACACACACACACACACACACACACACACACACACACACACACACACACACACACACACACACACACACACACACACACATCAACCTTAGCTAGAGCGTGTCCATCATCACGCTTCGTTCGGGTTACTGAAGCCGTCTGCGGAGCTGGCATTTTGTTTTTAGACACGAGATCAACAATGTCACCTAGAGAAGTGTGTGTGTGTGTGTGTGTCTTTAGCTCCGCCCACTGCACGCCTCCACGGACTCGGCTGTTTTCAGAAAGAATCGGTGCAGTGTTTCTGTCTTTAATAAATATGATAAACTAAAGACTCTTGGGAGATATGAAGGATCAACACTACTCTACAGATACTCAAGATTAACACCAGACTGGCTGAAACTGGCTGTGTGTGTGTGTGTGTGTTATGACTCTTTAAGTTTGCGCATGTGGCATTTGCAGAGAGCAGGTAAACAAACCGTTCCCATCGACCGTTTATCAGAGCGAATCATTTTCTCTGGTCAGTTGCATGTTTATAAAGACTTTGCATATCTGAAATGTCTCAAATCTGGATCTGCTCGTTCCTGAAGTAGAAAAACCCCAAGCATAGCTAAATGTGAGCTTGCATGCATGCGCTCCTGCTCTCCACACCCCTTCTCTTTCATTCCTCAGTGACGTTTTGGTTTTCCCCCTCGAGTTTCTCTCTCTGGCTGGATCACGGTGACTCTGCTGTTTAAACGGATTCAACGCATCTTATGTTCACAGTTTTGGAGATTTGATTTTTATGTCGACACTCGAATAATCAGAAAGCGGTTATTTTGGGGAGTGGCTCAGACCAAAGATGAGAACTTGTTGGCCTGCATGATGACCTTGTTTTCTCATTGTTTATGTCAGACAGGCTCTGGTTTCAGGATCTAGTGCTGTATCTGAAGGGCTGAGGGCGGTGTTCAGTAGGCCTGTGACCTTCCTATCAAGTGTCCCTAGTCTGATCTCCAGCCAATCGCACTCTTGGGATGGAGTGGCCTTGTTTACAACCCTTCATTAGAGGTCCTGACCTTTGCTCTCTGTGATCGGCCCATGTGAAAACAAGAATTTGGGTGAGAGAATGTGCTTGTTACGCCAAATGTCCAGTGTCCTGTTGGGTAAATATTGTCAAATGTTATATTAATCAGCCTGTGGCGATCACTTCCACCACTCATGGGCCGATCTGTGCCACACTAACTGGCCTTAGCCTAGGCCTGGAACATACTCGACATACAATTTTATAAGTAATGAAATCATTTAGTTCAGTTAGAGAACAGACACTACAATTAAAAACTGATTCATCTCGAGAGTGAGAAGTTGACTGACAAGACCATAGCGGAAAATTTGGTTTCAAAGCGAAATGTAAAAGTGCATATTTTGCAGCCCAATGCTAATGGGGAACATGCAAATGGTTGATTGTGTTTTTCTAGTTGTTTCATTAAGAATAATAATGAACCCACCCACCTCCTGAATTATCGCTGATTTGAAAATAACCAACCAACCGGAGCAACAAATTAAAAAAAATTAATACATCAATATTTCCTTTATAAGATGCTCTTTTAATTTTTTTGAGTTGTGGTGTTTCAAAGACCTAAAATGTCAGGTGGTGCGACCAGCAAATTTGCATTTAAAAGTATCAATTCCCACTGCAATTGCAAATTGAAGTAAGAAATATAAATGTAAACCATTATATAATGTATACAAATAATAATAAAAAAAACTCCTAATGGAAAATTGTGTTCTGAACACATAAAGTGTCCATTTATATGAATTGGACTAAAAGGGCAATACATGGAAAAGGGAAAGGGAATTTACCATGTGATATGCATTTTACAATAATTCATATGTATATTGTATATGTATATTATTTTAAATTAATATATGGTTGCTCCACCTGACATTTTCTGGGTGGTAAAATCAGAAATCTTGTTTAATAATGAATTAATGCTGTCTTAAAAGCTGGAAAAACAATATTAATCAATTTTTTGACATGACAAATGCATTTGAAAACTCTTGCTTAAAATTATAATTTTTTTTTATCTTAAAAAAAAGATTATTTTTCTTATTTGTCATTGACCCACGGCGGGTTGCCGTGAAGATCTTGAGTGTTTATGATATGACAATAGGTTTTTTCAAATTAAACGGTAAAATGTTCACAAAGTGACTCTTATGCTGCGTTCACACCAAATGTGAAGAGAGCGTCTGGATGAGTGATTTCCATGTTAAGTCAGTGGAAAGACACCTTTAATGCGCGTCTATTTCGCTTCAAACGTACGATTTATACGTGCGTCCAATTCGCTGTGGACTGGAGCCAAAATTCAGCAGAGCCAAATGTTAAGTTAAAGTGCTTTAAAGATAATGTTTGTCAATAAACAAAAATACAATTTTACACGAATGGATTCTAAATGTTCAAGCGTCCAACTAGACGCCATTTTGATGCTCTATTCGCGTTTGGTGTGAATGCAGCATTAGAGCGGCTCTGGAGATGACGTTCATGTCGTCATAATAACACCGCGAGCATCACGTGTGCTTCAGTGTGTGTGTGTGTGTTATAAACGTATTTTCGCATCTGTGCCATTCATTCACACAGAGAACAGGGCATGTATGATTCTTATTCAAATCGGCTACTTGCGATTTTAATATTCACAGACACTCGTCCATATCGCGATGTGATAAAGTATACAGATCTACTTTTGATTTATTAATTCAAAAATTGATAAGTAAATTCTGTTTTTATGACTGGATTCCATTTGTGTTTTTACTTGCTTAAAATATTGCCTACAATGTCAACGGATGGACAAAAATTGAGATATTGGAAATATCCCCTGTGGTATCGAAAATGGTATTTCATATCGATATTTTTCAAGGTATCGTATCGTGACAACACCAGTTCCTGCTGTGATTGTGTTGTGCTGGATAACATGAGCTCCTGTCGTCACTACTATTTGTAATCTGTGGCTTTGTAAGCAGTCGCTGTCCTCTCACATTGAAACTGAATCACTTCCGGATGCTTTGTTACTGCGAATCGCTCACAAAATCTGCATGGCAGCAGATTAAAGGCTAGAAGTCAAGGAAACGCTCACTGAATAAACCCTGTTGTTCATCTAATCTACTTTTTGTTTGCTCCCCGTGTAAAGTTTTCTTTACAGAGAGCAGTCGTCGTGTGTGTGTGTGTGTGTGTGTGTGTGTGTGTGTGTCCTCACTCGCGTCTCGCTGAAAGAACGGTGCTGGCTTATGTTTTGACTCTAGGGAAGGTGTGAGCTCGTCTGGATCCAGGTGCTCCTCATATCACATGGTTCGCATTGAGGGCAGCCATGATTGGCTGTGAATCCTGCCAGCTGATTGGACGAGCACAGAACGGGCCTGGACGTGTGGAGAGGAGTTTATCTTTGCAATTGCAGTTGTGGCATTCAGTGCTTTCCTTTCCTGGCTTGCAGTGAAATATGTTCTGGGTATGGCTCAGTGGTGGATTATATTACCAAAATAAATTATTGCCGTGATTTTTAATGTTTTAATTTTTTTTTTTGGGTTTCAAACAGAAATGATTTCAGATGACGGTTGTTTTAATAGCATCTGATTTGAATTTCGTGGCAACATTGGTGTTGGTGAGTTGGTTATTTTAGGGGTGTTTTTTTGTTTAGGGAACATTAACTGATCGTTAAGTTACAATAACAATATCACAATTTGCTTTCCAGTGGTTTAGCTACATAAAGGAATAAATAGGCCTATTATGCCCTTTTCACAAGATGTAATATATATATAATATATATAAAATAGGATGTTTTGAAAGCTACTATTTAGGTGGCAGCAAACACTGTTTTCGTGTGTGTCTCCTTTAAATGCAAATGAGCTGCTTTTCAGAATTGGGCATAGTTTGGATAAACGACAACAACGAGTGTGGAGAAACTCACACAGCGAGAGCGATTCACAAAGATGGATAAACACCAACTGAACTTTTAACCGCACGTTATATTTTGTGAATGTGCTGGTTAGGACGCTACACCGTGGCTAAAGTTACCACTCAGAGATCAGAGCGATGCCACTAGTTTTATTTTTAAGAAGTAATAAGTGCGCTTCTGAATCGTACAGAGCATTTTCGGGTTCAAAATAACAACAATGGTAGCTTTAGCCACATCAGTTACACATAACGTTTTTTTCTCTGTCAAAAATGTTATTTTTTTTCTATTTTATATGTGTAGCTAGGGCTGGCCGATATGGCCCAAAAATATCGATTTTTGCTCCTGAGTGAAAGATGTAGAAAACAGACAGTTAATTGTGGTTTAAACTATCCTTTATTTTCAAAACTTGACTAACACTTCCCAAACAGGTGAAGAATTTATCACAACTGAGGTAGATTTATTTATTACTTATAAAATCAATATTAATAGAGTAGAATATTATTAATATAAATAGAATGTATAAAATAAATACCTGTAAAATCTAGAACCGTAATGATAACATTTGGCTCTGCTGACTGCAAATGCAAAGTTAAAGTGCTTTAAAGATAATGTTTGTCAATAAACAAAAATCAAATTTTAAAAACATATTTCTGGTCAGCATGCCAAACCTTTTAAATAAATGACATTGACAATATAAATATAATAAATACATAAAAGACTGCATTTTTTTACGCTTCATTCTATATATCAATAATATAATTATATATACTTAATTAAAATAAAATAATTCAGTTAATTAATATTGTTAAAATAAAACAGGCAAACAGTGTGCAAACAGGCAAAAACTGCGTTTTAAGTTTAGAAACATTTTGAGTTCTCTTGCCTTACAGTGGATTGGTCCACCACACACACACACACACACACACACACACACACACACACACACACACACACACACACACACACACACACACACACACACACACACACACACACACACACACACACACACACACACACACACACACACACACACACACACACACACACACACACACACACACACAGTAGTTGATGAACTCCAGTAAGGGCTGTCAAGTCTATTTTATTCACTTTAAACAACGGATTAAATGATTGTATTTCTCTTTTAATAAAGGCGAAGCTGATTCATTAATAAATCACCAAAGATAAAAAAAATGATATCGATGTATTTTTCCATAGGTCCGATGTTTTAGTGATTATAGTTCGGTAATGTTAGCTTGTTGTAAGTCACCCACTACAACTAACAAGGCGAATCGCCCATGTGTGAACTGATATTAGGCTAATAGATTTACCGCTGTATTGGGCTCAATGCTGTATGGAAGAACTGCAAAGATGTAAGATAACTGAATAATTATATTACCGTGTGGTGAACCTAGGATACGCAGTGCACGTCGTTATCGTTTTATCGTCCATTTTTTTTAACGCTCTGCATGTTACATGTTAAAATCTTATACCGTTTTACTGATTGCAAAACCATTTATGTATAAAACCATTTAACTTATCATTTCTAGTCCATTTAAATAAATTGATTATAAACATGGATTGAGTTATGCATCCGCTTCATCGCTACAAATAACACGGCAGGCGTATTTATTAGGGCTGTCAAAAGATTAATCGCGATTAATCGCATCCAAAATAAAAGTTTGTTTACATAATATATGTGTGTGTACTCTGTTAATTATTATTTATATATAAATACACACACACTCATGTATATATGTACGAAATATTTGCATGTATATACATTCATATAATCTATAATATATATAAATGTTTTATATATAAAAATATTTTTTTCTTAAATATATACATGCTTGTGTGTATTTATATATAAATAATAATTAACAGAGTACACACACATATATTATGTAAACACAAACTTTTATTTTGGATGCGATTAATCGCGATTAATCTTTTGACAGCCCTAGTATTTATGTATTGTTTTGATGAAATATATTGCTGCATGATTTTCATTGATTGAAAAACATTGTTTACCATTTTGCTACAATGGTGGCTAAAATGTAATCGCAAATGAGAGCGAAATCAATAAGGCTGAAGAAAATATTTTCTAAAGCAGAGTTTAGTTTCAGAACTTGGGAAGGGGCCGGCGGTTCTGGGCATCTGTGGGTAATCAGCTGCTCAGAGATGGAAAGAAGGCACAGTTGGACTTTGTGTCCATTCTCTCTGCTGGAGCCAAGCAGGGGCCAGCCTGCACAACAGATGAGGTGGCAGATGGGCCCTCGTCACATTAACCCTTCCCACGCCACACATTCCCCATCTGTCCAGCCCAGCTCAGGCCGCCATCTTACTCAGCCTGCTTCCTTCACGCCTGTCCGAGGTTCAGGGGCGAAAGCACATATGCCCGGAAGTCCAGAATGCTCCCCTTGTCTGCTTGCTCCCTCCCGCTTTTCCCCACATCCTATGGCATGAAAGCGTCAATAGAGGCTTGTTTTGCTTTGGGTTTTTTTTGTGTGCCACACCCTGGAATATCGGTTGGCCGGCGGCCATCTCGGTCAGATGACTTAAACTGGCACAGCCCTTGTCTGTGTGTAGTAGGGATGCAACAATACAGTTAGTCCACGGTTCAATACACACCTCGGTTTTTAACCACGGTTTTCGGTTCGGTTCTGATGGCTTGTCACATACATTTTTTGTTATTCTATTCTTAGGCGACAGGAACAGCAAGAGGTTAAGGAGAAAAAAAGACTACTTTCTTTATTTTACTTAAAAGAATTGAAAGACCTTACTTAAACTTAAAACTTTACTTAAAGAAAACCCTTGTACTAGTGTATTGGATAAAATAAAATAAATATATATATAAAGATTTACACTTGCAGCTCAGAGCTGTACAGCAGCATTTAAGTATGAAATTGAATGAATGAATGTATAAATAAAACACTACATAGACTTCACTATAAAATATACACTGATTCTTAGCTGTATTCATTTTTCAGTCAAGAGCAGTGAGGGATTTTCTTTGTCTTTTGTTGTTGTATTAACATTAAATGGATAGTTCACTCAAAAATGAGAAATGAATACAGGTTTGGAACAATATTAGAGTGAGTAAATAATGACATCATTTTAGAGGTGAACTGTCCCTTTAAGGACAGCGTGTTCACTATAGGCTGCGCCGCTGTCAATTAAAGACCTG
Organism: Gobio gobio; assembly: GCF_949357685.1. NCBI lineage: Eukaryota > Metazoa > Chordata > Actinopteri > Cypriniformes > Gobionidae > Gobio > Gobio gobio. The sequence continues at coordinate 3,768,462 of NC_137098.1, forward strand.
CACGCATCTAATATACACACACACGCCGATTTTACTTTCTCTTTAGACATAACCGACTGTGTTTATGTTAACCTTGTGTGTTTTTGACAGTATTAGTGCAGTAAGACGACTAGTTCAGTAATCACGTGTTTGACAGGCTTTTAGTGCGCGCGCTCTGAAAAGCACATGTTAACCGTGCACGTGAATGAAACCGGCAAGGCTTTAAAACGCATACAAATAATGAACTTTGGTGATTGTGAATAACTCTAGTGTCCTGTGAGTATAACTCCACCACTGACCTGTGATGTGAATGTATGTCATTGTTCAGTATTGAGATGGAGGCAAATTATAGAATTTGTAGAAAAATTATTAATTAAATGCGAAACCGAAAAGCGCGTATTGAACTGTGAATGCCGTACCGAACGCTTCAATATTATATTGAGTATTGTGGCATCCCTAGTGTGCAGCACTGTTAACACGAAGAGGCATTACGTGGCACATCTCAAAACGTTTGTTCATTGATGAATTGTAAACGCAGGGTCATTTTTAATTGTCGCTCAATTCTGAGCAAATGTTGCAGATGGGTTGCCCTCTCTCTCTTGGGGGCGATTGATAGGGACTCGGGGTAATTGGTCAGCAGAGGGTCTGAACCGTCTCCTAATCAATCACTGGATGAGCAATGGCCAGTCTTTTTGTGCTCGCTTGTATTGTCAGCTTTTGGTTTAACTGGGTCATCTCCCAAGTGTTAAGCAAGCACAGCTTTCTCTTATTGTTGAGAAATGCCATGATCGCAACTCCTCTCGAGTTGTGTTTGTTAGTGTATGTTGGCACTGGGGTCGTTTGAGTTCATGCAAATGCACTGATGCAATACGATAAATTCAAATTGGGAGTGCAGACAGTAAACATCATGTGGTTTTGCCATTGAATACTGCATTTAAGATTGAATGCCTACAAGCAACCAGCAGTACAACCATTCGGAGAACCGCATGAACTAGGGTAGCCTGAAATTATATCACCATATTTCAAGAATATTTGCGATATTATATTTATGATGAACATTTTATTGGTGATTGCATTCAAATGTAAGAAAAGTAAAAAAGTAGCCTTGGTACAAGTTGGTTGTGTTTTCTCTGGAAATCTTAAGTAAAAGTATAACTAAGTAATTTATGCCATGGTGTGTCTGAATACTCGAGTCTGATTGGTTGGAAGGTGTGCAATAAACTTGTTTAATGGACCGATAGTTGAATCAACACACACACACACACACACACACACACACACACACACACACACACACACACACACACACACACACACACACACACACACACACACACACACACACACACACACACACACACACACACACACACACACACACACACACACACACACACACACACACACACACACACACACACACACACACACTCATTCATGAGCACAGACACTTATCAACGCCGCCCTGCGACTTTTACTCATAAAATAGCTTTGCTACTGGATCAATAATAATAAATAAATATAAACAACATTTATTTATACATCACGCAACTATTTACAACACAACAGAGGTTGGCTTTGCTTGAGTTGTTTCTCCGGATTTTGTAAGAATTAGGGGATATTTGTCACCTTTCTCCATTCCTCTTCGCCATTTTTACCGCTAAAGTTACTACATAGAGCTAGCAAATCCTTTTTTTTTTTTGCTCAATGCTAAGGTTTTTTTCAGGGATTATTTTTCACTGGCCCCACCACAAAAAAAACTGATAAATAAAATACTATAGGCCTAGTATTGTGTTTGTTGTTAATAAATAAGGTTATGACTTTAAAAACTATTATCCTAACTCATATAATTGTTTTATATTGTTAAAGACAGTCAGTAATAAAATAAGAACAAATAATCAAATAACGAGCAAAAGCGCAAATAAATACAGCAGAAAAAACATATACAAAGTAAATAAACATGTAGGTCTATAGATTGTCAGGTACAAAAATAGTAATCAAATGCATAGTATCACTGCATAAAATGTATAAATATAGATTAACCCTTATTAAAAGTTATTCAGTCAAGAGCAGTGAGTGATTTCTTTCTTTTGTTAGATATTTATATAGCCAATGATGATATTTTTCCATGTTTTCATCTCCTGGACGAGTACAGAATCTCCTGATCAAAACACAGACGAAGAAGACGCAGTGCGATATCATATGTAAGAAGCAGATGCATATGCAAACATCAATAACTGCTTTAAGTTGTCAATGTTGGCAAATGACCATGGCATAAGTGCTTGGCGTTGGCCGGTTCTGTACCGGTGTTATCGTGGCCGGTATGATTATGGCACACCCCTAGTATGAACTAGAGTTAGGCCGATATATCGGGCCGATATTTGCGATTTTTACGTGTATCGGCCGATATAAGGCTGCTGCGTTCGCCGATATTTTTTCCCTGCATTATTTCCGGACAGGCGTCCACAGGGCAGCTCTCACCGTCTTCAAACTCTCTTGCTCTCGCTCGCGCATATTAATCAAAATCAGCTGAGAATTGACACGATGGTAAAAGGTGGAAAGACTGAAGTTTCACGTGGAGCATTGGGAGATTTTCTCCTGAATTACCGCTGGTGTTTCTACAAGAGATTAAGTGAAGTGCACCTACACTCTAAAACATGCTGGGTTAAAAATAGCCCAAGTTGGGTTAAAAAAAATTGACTAATCCAGCAATTGGGTTGTTGTAACCCAGCGATTGGGTTGTTTTAATCTAGTGATTGGGTTGTTTTAAGTAAACATTTAACCCAACCGCTGGGTCAAAACAACCCAATTGCTATTTTTAACCCAGCATTTTTTAGAGTGTAACCATTAAATGACTAGGTTGTAAATAGTTTTAAATGAAGTATAGTGCAGTCAGTGTGCACTTTATTATGCTGCTTGCTTGTTGATACTGTGTGCAATAGTGTCATTATTTTATTTATGCTTAAATATTTATTTCAGAATTTATTTTCACCACTGAACTCTTTTTTTTTTTCTTGTTCTACCTCACCTGTTTTTACTATTTGTTAAATATTGTTTGTTTTAGTTCAATAAATGTTTCTTTTTTTAAATTGTAAATTTTAAATTATCATCCTGATCATTGTGTCATTTTTATGTTGTAAATTGAGGGAGCAAAAGCAGTATCGGCTCAAGAATATCGGCAGCTCGTATCGCTCATCGGCTAAAGCTGATGGAAAAAAATCGGTATCGGCACTAAAAAATCCATATCGGTCGATCCCTAGTCTGTACATTTATTCAGCTGCATAGCAATGCAATAAGAGCACAGGATAGATGGTAAGTGAATGTTTTTATTTCTTCTCGTGGGATGTCCCTGAGGTAAATTATATGGGTGTCATGAAGGAGACGGGGCTCAGCTCTTGTCAAGCTTTGGGCTCTGGGCTATGAAAGGCAGCTCTGTGTATTATAGGCCCAGTGGCCTGACCTTTGTCCTGAAAGGAGATCTGGGGTTGGCCAATGTCACATTGCTCGCCGCTCTCCGTATTGCTTTTGTGCGGCTCTAGTTGTAAATTCCCTTTCAAGACGCAAGTGGCCTTTTCCCTGACCTCTCGCTGGGTCCTCTGACTTCTCAATGATAGGACTTTTACACCCTTCCCTAACTCCCATTGTGCTGTTCACTGGGCAGAGGGAGAAGCCATGGGTCTTTTCAGCTCCAGATGTGTGAGCAACGGCTTGGCCTCGGATTGCACCCAGGACTGAAGTAACAGTTGCCAAGAGTGTACACAATTAACTAGGGATCGACCGATATGGATTTTTTTGTGCCGATACCGATTTTTTTCATTGGCTTTAGCCGATGAGCGATACGAGCTGCCGATATTTGGAGCCGATACTGCTTTTGCTCCCTCAATTTACAACATAAAAATGACACAATGATCATGATGATAACAATTTAAAAAAGGAACATTTATTGAACTAAAAAAAAACAATATTTAACAAATAGTAAAAACAGGTGAGGTAGAACAAGAAAAAAAGAGTTAAGTGGTGAAAATAAATAAATGAAAATGAGCATAAATAAAATAATTACACTATTGCACACAGTATCAACAAGCAAGCAGCATAATAAAGTGCACACTGACTGTACTATACTTAAGTCATAACCTAGTCATTTAAAGCTACACTGTGTGATATTTCCCCCATCTAGTGGTGAACATGTATATGACCATCCAGTGAATATTAGTTTCTGTTCCTCTCAATTCCGATTTCGTTTTAACTCCTACGGTGGCCAATTTAGTCCAAGATTAACATGGCTTCCAGTTCGACCTCGTCCACATTCGTCACGGTGCCATCGAGTGTTAAAACGCCAAAGGCGAAGCTTGAATTTACGGGTATGTCCCTCTTTGGCTAATGTACTTTCAAGATGGAGGGGCAACATGGCGACCCGCATTCGAACCCTCACCCGTATGTGTTTACAATGGCATATTATAAACTTACGAGAATACTTTATTACTTGAAAGAAGTAAATATACATTAATGAGCACATATATTTTTGAAAGAACTAAGTGTTTTTAGCTAAGAATAAACTAAAAAAGTTACACAGTGTAGCTTTAATGGTTAAACTCTAAAAAATGCTGGGTTAAAAATAACCCAAGTTGGGTTGAATATGGACTAACCCAGCAATTAGGTTGTTTTGACCCAGCGTTTGGGTTAATGTTTGCTTAAAACAACCCAATTCATGGGTTAGTCCATTTTCAACCGAACTTGGGTTATTTTTAACCCAGCATTGTTTAGAGTGTAGGTGCACTTCACTTAATCTCTTGTAGAAACACCAGCGGTAATTCAGGAGAAAATCTCCCAATGCTTCACGTGAAACTTCAGTCTTTCCACCTTTTACCATCGTGTCAATTCTCAATTGATTTTGATTAATATGTGCAAGGGAGAGCGAGAGAGTTTGAAGACGTGTGGACGCCTGTCTGGAAATAATGCAGGGAAAAAATATCGGCAGATGCACGTAAAAAATCGCAAATATCGGCCGATATATCGGTCTAACACTACAATTAACACACACCAAGCAAATGCCGGGTAACTTTCCTCCCACTATAGTAAGTGAATCAAATCAAAGTGTGCTAAAGAAATGATCCGTGACCATTGCATGTGACCCCAGCTGGACCTGATGTTTAGATGCAAACCCACTCATGTCTCTGAGAAGCTGGTTTCACGACAGATGGAGTTCTGCTGAAATCCGCAGGGTCACTGACCGGAGAAACTGTTTGCGATGGGCTAATATTGAAAGCTTTCCTTTTTTTACATGGTTTGCTCTGCAGATTAAATTGTCTGCCATTCTACAGCGGCGTTTTCCAGACCCCTGCAGCCTCAGACTGGGAAGAGGTTTACTACCCCTGTCACCAGCTCTTGTTTGACTTGGACTCAGTGCCAGAAACAGTCAGAGGAAAAAAAAACACAACCAGAGAGACCCATAAAGTGGGTTGCTGTTTAATGTTTTACTGCATTGTGCTGTTGCGTATATTTGCTGGTCATACTAGGGCATTTTTAAAGGGGGGGTTTAATGCCATTTCATGCATTCTGCCTTATTGACACTGTTAAAGAGTTGATTCTCATAAACATGGACTAAAATATTAGTTGGAGTATTTCTGAGCCAAACACACTCAAGCACACTCACAGGATTCAAACATTGTGTTTTCGGAGTTCTGCAAGTGTGTGTGTGCTTGTTCCCGGTCATGATTGGAAACCGCAGGCGTGAGTGAAACTGCAGCAAATGTGTGTGTTTTGTTGGGAATCGGCGCGCAAGTGCATATGATGTGAAAACCTCAACGTATAGAGAATCGAGAGTTATCCAGGGATAAATATTCTTCATGGATGTAGATGGTTTATCGCTTATAAGCGTTTCTCACTTATAGCCATTTTTTCCTCTCTGAATGAATTTTATAGATCATCAAATCACTATTATAACATCTATTTGTGTTACTGTATTTGTACTGAAGTGTTGAATATATCGGCTAATTGTTGGGAAAATCACAGTCTCATGAAAAACAAAAACTTCTGACTAAACTACACAATCTTTATTTAAATCGTCTCTGTGCTTTGTTTGTTACAATGAGAGGATTTGTAGATAATGGGACGATTCGTGTAAAACGTAAAATTCATTTAGCGTTTTGAGACTATATAAAACGTGTTTTAATCGATATGGATATATTGGTTATTGCGACAGCCCTACGTGTTTTACACTGACAATTAAAGATGAACACAAAAGAAAATGTTTTATGTTGGACTACCTTATGCTGATTTATTTTTAGGTAACTCTTTATGATTATGCTGTGTCCCTCATACACACATTACATACTGATAGGCAGATGTTATTGTAAAATAAACTGGCCGACAGGATTTGTAGATAATGGGACGATTCGTGTAAAACGTAAAATTCATTAAGCGTTTTGAGACTATATAAAAACTTTTTTAATCGATATGGATATATTGGTTATTGCGACAGGCCTACGTGTTTTACACTGACAATTACATACTGATAGGCAGATGTTATTGTAAAATAAACTGGCAGACAGAAGCGAACACTGATCTCCATAATGGCGACTTCGACCATTTTAGGGAATCCGAATTAGTTTAATTCAACTGTTCTCTAGGGTGTTGCACATTGCAAAGTGAAAGTG
>NC_137098.1:3780096-3875536 GCF_949357685.1 Gobio gobio
ATGCCGATTCCCAACAAAACACACACTTGCAGAACTCCGGAACTATTTCTCTAACTGATTAACAAGTTTACGGCTTTTCTGAGATAAATGTAACACAAAATACAACCTGTTTTATTGACGTCTTTCTGTGGTTGAAACACTGTGCGATTATGATACGGATTTAGGTACGTCTTTTACTGTTCATTTAAGGTTTACTTTGTGCTGTAACTAGTAGTAAAGCGGAAGATATGCTCAGCTCATATCTTCGTGCTGCTTATTCTCTCGAACTCGCGACACGGCACCAAAGTGGTATTTATTGTTCGAATTTTGAACATAATTTGAAATCTGAGGCTTATTGCGATTTATTGGATGTCCTGTTCACTCATTTTTACCCAGATCTAGTATATGAAAAATATATATATTCATACTCATATCTGCTAGTCAGATTCTGTGTTTATGTAGAAAAGCATGCAGTCTGCTATGAGCACTTGAAATCTGTTTTTTTTTTTAAATATGAAGGTGTTTTTTTTAGCATCCGTATGCGATGGGGCTGGACACTTGCAGTTGCCTTGACGACAGCCTGTTGGATGGCACGATTTGCATGGGGGGCAGAGAAGTAAGCATCCGCACACTACGTGCTTGGAATGAGATGAACCCCATCTAGTGTGCACCTTCCCCCTCTGAGACAAACACACCTAATAACACTCCTGAGCTTCTGCGGGACTGATGGAAATACAGCGGATAGTATGGAAATGCACAAGCATTGGTTAGAATCAGTGTTTGGGGAATGTGTTTTCTGGAGCAATAGTGAGTAATAGGACTCCAGTGTGAGAGCTTTTGGCTTTGCATATGTAAAAATACTTGTCATGCCACTTCAAAACTGAAAACAGTCCTGTACTGTAAACCAGAGCTGTCACTTTACGCTGGAAAAATTGATCGCAGCGACCAACACAAGTTTCCAAAACGAAAGCAGGGAATCGATTTTAACCATATTAGAGCTGCAACTAACGATTATTTTTTCTGTCGACTAATCTAGCGATTATTTTTCCGATTAGTCGACTAATCTAACGATTATTTTTCCAGATTAATCTTATTATTCTTTTTTACTGATTATTGTATTTCAAAGAGGGTAGTGAATTTGTATATTATTTTAACATGAAATCAATGAATGATGACAATATTAATTGTATTTCAGGAAGGGTAGTGTACTTAGTATGCCATTTTATAATGAAATATATGGACACAAGAAGCATTTTAAACATCATGTATAATGATACTATTCATCATAAAATGTATACAGAGTAGGCCTAATTAGGAAAAGTTGTTTACTATAGTAGTTGAGTATGATTTGACCAACACAAGTTTCGAAAACGAAAGCAGGGAATCGATTTTAACCATATATGTACACCAAGCCTGTTCACATGCTACAGTAAATCTGTCATTCACTTGTCCGAGTAAAAAATTACCTTGTAAATATAATCTATTCTGAAGCAATATTCTCACAGTGTTCAATCAGCTTTGACATATTTAAATATGCATATTTGTGATATTTGTACCTTTTTATAAAGAGCATTTTTCCCTAATCTTATTAAATATAGGCTATGCTTCAGCTTTCATTTTATATTCTTACTTTTGATCAATAAATTAAATTAGAATAAGACACTATAGGCTGTTACCAATTAAATTAAATCATTTACACTGAAAAATTACAACTGCATTAAATAATGTTATGAGATTATTTTAAATATTTTTAATATACAAATAAGAAATGTTGGAAAGATGAAACTAAACCACCAGTAGGTGGCGCTGTGACTGTCTTAATGAGTGAGTCATTGAGTCGATTCGTTCAAACGGCTGAGTCGTTTACGAATAGTTAATTGAATCTTTGATTCAACCGATTCATTCAAACGCTGAATTATTCACTAACACACACACACACACACACACACACACACACACACACACACACACACACACACACACACACACACACACACACACACACACACACACACACACACACACACACACACACACACACACACACACACTGTTGCTGTGAGAGGCATTATAGTTCTGCTGTGATCTTTGTTTGTTATTTTCGCTGCTGAAATGGAACAAAAACACTCAATTGCATCTAAAATGTAAGTGACTTAATGTTAATAAATTGTTTATGGAACTGGCGTATGAAATCAGTGTCATTTTCAGTCGTGATGGTATTCAGGAAAACTAACAACACTCTTGTTTGTGTGATGTTGCTTAACTCCGCATTAACATCGTCATAATCATTGTCGCACTTTGGTGATTCCCTAGTTATTTTTTGGACGTTTTAATCAGGATACTTGTCCGTCGGGCAAGTAAAATTCTCTTTCACTTGCCCCTTCAAAAAATCCAGTTGTCCCGGACAAGTGTTAATGTTGAGCCTTGTACACTATTAATCGAATTAAACAAATAAAAGATAAATGTGTCAACACACAAACAAGCAGAAAAACTAAAAGAATTTTGAAAGTTCAGTAGGTGTTGCGAAAGCTATAAAGAAGATTCTCACCAATTTTACGCTCCTATAGTTTCAAATGAATCTGACATTTCTAATGGTAATCACAGCTACGTTTTTCGGGAATGTTGCACTCCTGTTTGCCATTTGTGCACGAAACTTCACACCAATAAATCATCAGATATATTACTGACTTCTCACAATCAATTCAATGAACACTTATGTCTCAAAAAACGTGACAGTCGTACTGTAAACCTGAATAAGTCGGCAAAACATGCATCAAAATTGCATCACATTGTTTTAGTTTAAAGTTTGACCAAGCTTAATTGCTCTTAACTTGAAATATGTGCGTATGCTAATTCATACATTTAACTTTAAAATGATCATGCAATTTCATCTTTTTAGTTGTGGAAGCTTAGTTTAATTAGCTAATTCAATAAAAGCTACCTTGCTCATTGGTAACACACACTGATAGCGTTAGCATAGCACTGAATGAGGACAGCAATATAAACAATTTGCATAAATCTGTTCTCAAACTAAGCTCACGCTCCACTCGTCACATGATGGAAACCCCCGAAAAACCCAACATAAACTAGCTAAACATTAAACACTGCTAAATCTCCCTCTTAACGTTAATCTTGCACACTTAATTTGAGCATCTACTCTCCCTTTTGAGTGTCATGGCAAAGCATGCTGGGAAATAGAAACCCCAGCCCAGTTTCAGTTGCGTATAAAACGATTCAGATGACTTAAAATGTGTCCGTTTTGAAAACTCGATATAGTCTCATAAAAGTGCATTTGATTGGACTAATGTGTTTAATTTGAGTTGGCTCTACTCAATCCAATTCATTCTTTTGAGCTTTACAGTGTAATCTTCAGGGGGAATCCAGGGGACTGATGCATTCTGGGTAGACACTGCATCCTTTCATACATCCCATCTCCACTGGCCTTTCTCTGACACCATGATCAGTGCTGGAGCGCTGTGGTCAGGGGAAATAAAAAGCCCCGTCTGTCTGCTCTATATTACATTTCCAGTTCCACAGACAGGTCCAGTTGAGATTTTCCAGTGCTCTGACCTTTAGCGAGACCCCAGCCACCCTCCTCCTCTTATCCTGTCTTTGCCAAAGCTATGGCAGAGGCACTTCAGACCCTGAGGATTATGCCACGTCAAGCTGGGTTTGCGTCTTCTAGAATGATCAACCCAGATTAAAGGTGCTGTATGTAAGTTTGTGACTAAAACTACCTTAGATATTTAGCAAACATGCTGAGTTCACCTAAATGTCAAAGCCAGTTATTCTGCTTTGAAATGTGCGTTTCATGTCTGAAAAAAATCCACCTGTCACTTAAAGTGGCCACGCCCTTAATTATGCAGAACTTTAAGGCTTTATATAATATAAGTGAATGAGTTATAAAGACATTCACCCCTCTCACAGTCGTCATGAAGGGCAACATTAGCCGTATAGACCATAAGCACAGTTTGTCCCAGACTGTAAACATGTGTTCTTCTGCTGTAAAGTTGGGCATTTTAAAGGGAAAGTTCGCCCAAAAATGAACATTATCCCATGATTTACTCTCCCTCAAGTCATCCCAGGTGTTTATGACATTCTTCTTTCAGACGAATAAAATCTGAGTTATATTAAAAATCTCTCTTCTGTTCTGGCTAATCCAAGCATTATTATAGCAGTAATAGTTGCTCTGTTTTTGATGCATCTGTCCGTCATATAACTGCTCCACGCGGCTCTGGGGTGTTAATAAAGGCCTTCTGAAGCGAATCGATGCGTTTGTGTAAGAAAAATATCCATATTTAAATTTAATTCATCCAATTTTCTATGGCTCTGCATTAGCCGCGCCATCACTTCCGGCGAATAAGGTCAAAATACCGGCGCGATCATAGATATATATACATAGATTCCTCATTAGTGCCTGCGCGGATCGGTCGAATGAGGCATCTACGTATATATATCTATGATCGGGCCAGTATTTTGACCTTATTCGCCGGGAGTTATGCCGCTGGGAAAACTAGATGACATTCGTCTGATAAGAGGTAAAAAAATAACATACTGTTGGGTTTCTCGCAGAAATTGATTGTTTGGTGTCTTCAGACATCAATGTGTCGCCACGAGAAGAAGGGTTTAATAAGGATTCCTATGTCTGTGTGTTTTTACTCTCATACGCTAAAATATCATGCATTATACGACTATCACGCTGTTAAAAATCTTCATTTGTGTTCTCCTGAAGAAACAAACACACCTTCATCTCTGATGCCCTGCAGATACACATCAACATTATGGCTGAACAATCCCTTTAACATGAGCTCAATGAGCTCTAGAGTCTGTCTCTAGTGGCCAGATCATGAACTGCAGTTTAAGTCACTTCCGTTTCAACACTTGGAGGTTGAGTTAAAACGCATATAATCAACTCTTTTTTTCAATGTCTATTGCACTCGTTCCTGTTGCATATCCTGTGAGCAATATTTTGACTGCATTACCTATTTCAACCACTAGTCATTTGTACACACAGCAGCTTTAATGCAGTATAATGGGTGTGAGGAGCAATTTTTCAACCCGTTAACCCAAAAGCTACAGCTCAATCAATGCTACATTATACAAATGGAGCAGTCCACCATTCCCCATCACACTTTCCACAGCTCTTGGGCTTTCCTTCGCCCGCTGCTGAGTGTATGCCCGCCGACTGGAGATCTCGTGCAACTGTAGTTTTCCAGGAAGCTGAAGAACAACCGTTCCACCAGATGTTTTGCTCAGACCTGGAGCGAGTGAGGAATGGCTGTAAAAAGCCTGTCTGTGCGCAGCAATTTCGGCCGATGGTGGATAAATTGCAGCACGAGCCAGGATGTTATTCCGTGCCAGGAGGATTTTCAAAATGCCAGTATTTTTGTTCCTTGGTTGGCCATCCGTGCTGATCTGTGACCATGTGATGAAATTGCGTGAGAGCACAAGAGAGATTTGGGAGCCGTTTATAGAGGTTGCCTTTTATTTATGGTGCCATAGCTCATGCCATCTTCCCTCCTTTCATCTCACCGAATCTCCCCCCTCCCCTTGATCTCTCTCTCTGGGCGAGGGATGAGGCATCTGAGGGAATAGTAGGAACAGTAAGGAGTGTGTGGAGGGAGTCAGGCCTGGAGTTGAGGCTCAGTGGGGGGTGAGAAGCTAAATATAGAGCGGCTTTGGAGGAGTGATGTCATGGTCTGGCTTCAGTCTCCAGGACGGAGAGGCGGCAAAACCACCGAGGTTAAAAGATGTCTAGTCAGCCCAAATCAATACAGATTCCATGGAAGAAGAAAAAAACTGATTGAATGTGTAAATCTGGGATTTTAGTAAGTCGCAAGAGAATTTCTCACATTCAAGGGCATCAATAATCACCTGATCTCACAAGTCCAGTTTCTTAAATACTGCGGGATTGGGGCAATCTGAGAAAATGGGTTGACGGAAGTGGGCGTGTCTGTACTTTTTATTTACTTTTGTTTTATACAAAATATTCCATCAACTATGCAACTTAAAACACTCTCATGTTCTGAAGTTGTTTTTGGAATAAATACACCAGAGAGGAAAGGGTTAAAGGGTTAGTTCACCCAAAAATGTAAATTCTGTCATTAATTCCTCACCCTCATGTCGTTCGACACCCGTAAAACCTGAAGATATTTTAGTGTAAAGCTGATGCTGAGAAAGGCTTCAGATAGGCCTCCATTGGCATTCAGTTCATTTACACTCACAGGACGCATAAAAGACACTAAAAATGTCGTTACAAAGTCCATCTCACCACAGTGACTCTACAATAATTTTACGATGCGACGACAATAGTTTTTGTGCGCAAAAAAAAATCAAAATAACACCTTTATCCAGCTTGTTCTTGTCTTCCGTGTGTGTCTCCACGACGCATGCGCGAGAATATGACGCAGATCCGGTGTTCGGACACATGACCCAGAAGAGATTTGTTTACAAGCAGAGGAAGACGTGTGTTTAAGCTGTTGAATTCTACATTGATCGTCAGGGTTTTTCCTGGGTCAAAAATGGTCTTCGGTGGTGTCTGACAGACATGGTCATCCACACACAGTAAAGTACTCTACCTACGTGATCTGTGAGCGCAATACTGACAATACATTTAAAATAAATGCAAAGAAACCGTTTGTAATTTTTGCTTATCTTATTTTGACATCTGATATTATGTATGATCTCTACCTTGATGTTTGTTTCTTTTGATCCTTATTTTTTACAATATTTACTGATAATTGTTTTGGTATAATCATATCAATATTAAAAAGTAGCATAAAAAATTAACAAAAAGCCTAATTTTCTACCATATACAATTTTGTAAAATTATCAGCTAGCTAACAACTTTGTTCTGGTCTCACCTCACTCCAGTCTACACTAAATTATATTTCACTACACATTGTCAACATAAATAAGCTGAATGACTGTGGATGATTAAACTAATTCTTACTATCCACTCTTGCTAAATTGGGTAAGCACACTTGTGTTCTCATCTCAGATGTGTTCTGAGTAAATTAATAAACTGATTCTTGAGTTCAGTGTTGGACGGATCAGTTGTTCTAACCAGTCGCTAAAATGATTCGATTCAAAGGAGTCATTGGTTCGCGAATCGGACATTAGCAGACGCGTTGTGTGCGAATCCCGTCTGTTAGAACATCGCAAAAGATTTGTCAATACAGAATACACTTCATAACAGAATATAATGTTTTCCCGTTTATTGAAACTTATGTTTATGTCAGCTGGTCAGAGAAGAGTCGATGTTTTTTGAGCGCAGTTCACACCCAGCGGGAATTCAAGGAAAAAAATATCCGAATGCGGCACGTGCAACATGGATTCGGTCTTCAGACCTTTTGATTTTGATTAATATGTGAAATATGAGCCAATATGTGAAATATGAGAAGACATCGAAAGAAAGAGAGAGCGGTCGCGCGGGGGAGGAGCTCTGCTCGTTCTCTGTCACTCAGTTAACACGGCCATATCACAAGTGCAAAAGTCATCTATTCTACACTCATAAATCACAATAACTCATCAAATAAGGCTTTGGCGGGCCAAAAAATTGTCTTGGCGGCCGCCAAAAAAATTTCAATGCAGGAAAAACCCTGATCGTGCTTTAGGTCTCGGCGTAGTTCTCAAAATGGGGTTAAAGTGTGCATTTCATGGATTCCCGAACGCCGGATCTGCGTCATATTCTCGCGCATGCGTCGTGGAGGCACACGGAAGACAAGAACAAGTTGGATAAAGTCGTTATTTTGATTTTTTTTTGCGCACAAAAACTATTGTCGTCGCACCGTAAAATTATTGTAGAGTCACTGTGGTGAGATGGACTTTGTAACGACGTTTTTAGTGCCTTTTATGGGTCTTGTGAGTGTAAATGAACTGAATGCCAATGGAGGCCTGTCTGAAGCCTTTCTCAGCATCAGCTTTACACTAAAATATCTTCATTTGTGTCTGAAGATGAACGGAGGTCTGACGGGTGTCCAACGACATGAGGGTGAGGAATTAATGACAGAATTTACATTTTTGGGTGAACTAACCCTTTAATGTCGAGCCCTGTTAATGCATACAGTGGTTTTTGCAGTGAATGAGGTGAGCTATCGCATGTCTTCAGGTGACTGGCTGTGTGTTGCTGGTTTTATATGAGTGTTTGCACAGTGGAAGGAACAGCAGGCAGGCCACAAGCTAGTGTGTGGTTCAGGTGTTGGGCGGAGGGGATTTGAGCCCAGAGCAAAGGACAGGTGTGTCAGAGACATGGAGAGCAGCTGTTGCTGGGGCAGGTGTGAGCTCTGGCTCAGCTTACCCTGACCACTCCACCATCCTCTACTTTAAGGCCACACAGTCCTTTTGTGAGTGGTGTGTGTGTTTGGCATTTCTGGAGATATAGACCAGACTGGGAGTTAAGCTCTGGACAGTTAAATCCAAAAGTTGATACACTCCTCGACCGCAAGCTTATTTAAAGCTTTGGCAAGTGCTTGGCAGAAACTTTCTGTACTTTTTGTTTGCAAGTGGAAGTAAGAATGAGAATGGGGAAATGGTTGGGCATTGCAGTGAATGTGATTGTATTGAAGCATTTCTAATAGGAGATTTTTACCTGCTCTTATTGTAGGGCCCTATACAATCCGTTTTATGTTTTCCCAAATTCTTTTTATTCTGTTTTAATTTTTGGGATTTCCGTTTTTTTTTTACCCTTAACTGTTATTTTACTCGTAAAAAGAGTGTGCTTTTAAAGGTCCCATGGCATGAAATTTTCATTTTATGAGGTTTTTCAACATTAATATGAGTTCCCCTAGCCTGAATATTGTCCCCAAGTGGATAGAAATGTTGATCGGTGTAAAACCGAGTTGTGGCTGTCTTTCTCTGCCTTTGAGAAAATGACAGGCCAGACGAGCCAATCCTGAAGTCTCCTGGTTTGACGTCCAAGCAGGAACGGTTTCCTCCCTTTCCTCCGCCCAGAGAATCTGGCACGCCCATGCAAACGCTCGTCGAGAGATCATTGCATCATTGCTTGTGAACGAGTGAACGCTGGCAGTTTCTCAGTGTTTGGATGTACAAATGAAAACAGAAGTGTTTCTTCAGTTCCTTCTGATCTGTGATCAGTGATTTCTGATGTGTAGCTAATTATTTATTATTCGTGCACACAATGCGGCTTCTCTCTCTCCAGACAGAACAGTGTTTTCGTGTTTTATATGTGAGTCAGTGTTTTTGTACGTCCTCGTCGCGTCTATCGGTTCTAAAATGTGCATACAGTCATGAGTTTCTGCTCAACATCAGCAGAGATAAACCTCACACACGCCGAAGCTCGGCCTTCATCATCCCCGACCCACAGTACTGCATCTGGCCCACAGCGGAGGCACCAAACGCGGCGTGAGATTAAGCAGAAGGGGGGTAAGCTTGAGCATATCCGGGCTAGCCAGCCTAGCCCCACAATAAACTGGATTACATTCGATTACTGCTGTTGTGTCTTTGTTTGCGCTGTGTACTCAACGCGCGTCACTGACGCTTTTATTTTATTTTAAAAATAATGCTATTATCAACACTTACTTTTAACTCGTTCATCTCGACAGCTGTAATGGTCCTTTGCATGTGTTACAAAGTTGGTAGAATAATGATGAAGAGACGGACTCGGTGTGACTGTTTATTCAGAACTCTCAGATACAAACACAATAAACTCGCGCTGACTGACAGCGCTCTCATAACTCAGTAGTTACTATAAATAACTTTGTTAGCAATCGCTGAGCTCAGTCTCTGATACATTAGTGATGTCCGGTTCGCGAACGATCTTTCTTTTGAACCAGTTCTTTTTAGTGAACCGAATCAGTTCACCAAATCGGACTGAATCGTTCTAAACGGTTCGCGTCTCGAGTCAGCGCTGATCCATAATTTACTAAAGTTACTAACTTTCTGACATGAGTGACAGCCCCTCCGACTAGAAATAGACTAATAACCTAAAGTATATGCTGTAACTAAAACAGTTCAGACATGCTGAGAACTGATGTGAAGTGAACTCAGGTCCATCCGTCTCTCTGGCAGACTCGTGCCTGCTCGTGCCTCGATAAACCACGCCCCCTCCGCTCATATAAAATGCAAAGATGTCAGCCAATCACAACAGTGGGTGTTTTTACTGAAGTCTCACAGCAGACACGCCTCTTGAAGCAGGGCATTCAGCCACAGGGCAAACAGCAGTATAGAAAAAATGCCTTTTATTTCTAAATTATGACATTTTATGATGTAAAAGTCATACTAACAATATAAGTACAGCTCAGGAAACATTATAAAATAATAGAAAAATGCCATGCCATGGGACCTTTAATGTTAATATAATAGAACATAAAACATAAAATAGGAATGACCTTAAATGTATTGAGGTAACAAACATCACATTTACATTTCAGGACAAATACGGCTCTCTTAATACTTCAAGTCACAACTAAATATTAGTGCTGTGAAATGATAAAAAAAAAACTGAATTGCATTTTTCTGTAATTAATCATGATTAATTGTAATATTTTTGGTGTTTTTTAATATTTTGATATTGTAGTTACTCTCCAAATTAACGAAGAAGCAACTTAAAGACTGTATATTTTAAATATGCGTTGTATTGTCATGTTTTTATGAATGAAGGCCAGTATCAATGATGTCTCTATGAAATATTAATGACGTTACATTACAGTATAACTGAAAGCTCCCAATTTTAACATTTATTAGGCTTTAAAAAACAACTTTTGATGTAATTTAACTTTGACACGCATTAATAAAGAGGTAAAAATAGAAATTTGAGAAGCTGCACTATGTAACATATCTAGGGCTGCCACTAACGACTATTATTATATCGACTAATTATCACAATTTTACTTAAAAACATTTAATTTAACTTGCAACATTGGCCTTCAGTAGTGAACTATAAAAAAGTATAAATGTAAACAAGCCCTTGACAAAACGTAAAACTAAAAGAGTAAAAAATTTTGTAAACCAACATAACAAAAAAATAGAATATCAGCAAATAGTTTTTATATTGAATAGTGTTGTCACGATACCAACATTATGACTTCGATACGATACCAGACTAAAATACCGCAATACCGATAAATTACTGAATCCACACCATGGCAAAAAACAGTCAATTTAATAATATGACAGAACTTACTATTCATTGTTTTATCATCGTTTTAGAGTTAAAAAACTCTAAAAACTCACTTGTCCGGCATGTTCTCATTCAACTGTGTACATATTTTTACATATTTTTTACCCTTCAAACCCAATAATCCAATAAAGTGGTCAGCGGATGGAAACGTTACATAGTGCACCTTTTAATGCATTCCTGATTAATAAAATAAAGTTTCTGTTTCACTCAAAGCCATGACACCTAGAAGCGAAATGTGTTGACATTAGTGGCTTGTGTTTATTTTAAAGACGTAAGATCTCAGGGTTGAAATCTGTTCAGAGGTTTAGTAGATTAGATGCGGTGGTGTGTGTTGTATTTGGTGGCCCTGATTACGAAAGTGTTGGAGATATTTTCAAAGGCTGTGGTGATAAAGTCGAGTCTAGGGTTGTAAAGATGCGAGGTCATGCTGTTATATGACACATTGATGTCTGATGTCTCAAACAAATGCTCCTATTCAACACCAGAACACACTTCTGTATGATTTTGGCACACATCTGATTGGTTTAATTCAAAGAAATCTGCATACAGTTGATGCTCATGGTGTTTCAACGTCGAGTCGTGATTACACTAAAGTAGCGCCAGATGTTTTCGTTTATCCGAGTGTTTTACGGATTACCCAAAATGACACAATGTAGGGCGTGGACTTGTTTCTGTGCATTGGATTTTGAGATGTGTGTACTTTTCTCCAGTTATAACACTGATTAAGGTTAATATGCATGTACGAATTGGTCAAGATCTAGAGCATGCTTATAAAAAACTTATTTCATGCTGACTTTGTGAGTATTTTGGGGAAAAATCCTGAGAATCTCCATGGTAATTGACGTCAGTCTTCACCGGCTAATCGTCCTTTGCCCTTCCTGGACCTCAGGAAGCTGCTAAATAAATAAAAATCCACCATTAGTCCACTCCCCTTGTTCGATTTAAAGTGTGTAAAAAGCAGATCAAGGTTTCCTGAAATGAACCTGCTCCAGATCTAGCGTGAGTCAGTTGCCTAGCAACATGCCTGAACATCCGCAGGTTTAGCGATCTTCAAGTGGTCTGAAAATAAAGGCGTGCGGGTGCATGACAGAATGGATGCATGCACAATGTCTGTCATTTGGACAAAATCTTTTGTTGATGTCAGAGGTTGGCGTCCAAACAAACTCTACTGTATTGTGCAGATGTGTCAATCATCTGGCAATATGGCTAATACTGATGCAGTTTTTGGCCTAGTATTTGTCCTGAGCCCTTCCCCAGGAATCGCTGATGTCATTATTACTTTCCTCACTGTTTTCCCCTCTATCCTCGAGTGGATACTCAGCCTGTTTGTTTTCCACAGTTTTTAGATGAAATTTTATAGGGATGCACGATATTGCATTTTTGCCGATATCCGATATGCCGATATTTTGGCCGATAACGATATGTTTATTTTTTCCCTTTGTTTGGAAACCACCATTTTGAGCAAAAACATTATTTTTTTCATTCTGGTTTCAGATTTTTTGAGGTCTCCTTACTAAAAGGATACTTGTTAAAGATAAATAAATGTTAATTAAGTTGTTTTTATATATTATATTAAAAGCGCTGAAAATAACAATAATAAAGTCAGTGATTTTTCAACCCAGACAAATGCAGTTGTAACCTAAATATTTTATTTTTGAATGTAATGTTTGTGCAGATTCTTGGCATGGCATCAGTTGATGCGGACTTTAGCTTCAAAAAAAAAAAAAAAAAAAAAAGTGGATTATTTTTCATCATCCACTTCATAAAATTATTTATAAGTATTACAGATGAATAAACTGTATATAAAAGTATTTAATTTACAAGTGTCATGCTTGTGCTTTGACATCATTATTGCTTTATTTATTCAGAAAAATAAGTAACTTCTATTTATTTGTGTATTCTACTTTTCATTTTATTACTGTAACAACAGCGCCTCCACTAAATAAGCTATATATATATATATATAACAGTCTAGCGGGCGGGCACTAGGACCTGGAGGAGCTTCAGCTGCTGTGGAGGCTGCGCGCGCTAGAGAGTGTGGAGACGCGATTGTGCTTGTTTTGGGCTAGTTTTCACAAATTCAAGGCATCATTTCAAATCTGTCAATATAAATCACCTCACATGCAATGCATTTGCTTGTTTTTTTATCTTTATCTTATCGCTATAGCAGTCCTTGCACATGTGAGTTATTGCAGGCTCATATCAACACGTTATCATATCAGCTCGGCATAATTTTTTCATATCAATTTTTATATTTTAAGCGTTTATCGGCCGATTCTGATGTCGTGCCGATAATATTGTGAATCCCTAAAATGTTATAGTAATTGAGTTTTATTGAAGGGTTAGGGACGGCGATGAGTTTAGATTTATTAACCCTTAAATGCATACCGTGGGTCTTTAGCGACCCGGGTCGTCATTCACTGCCCTCCTCCTCATTCATTGTTTAAAGTTAGACATCAACCTTCTTAGTATTCCTCAATCAATCCATTTTAAACAATATAACAAGAAAAAAATATTTGTAAACTGTTTTTCCACTAGTTTTTTGTCAAAATTGTAAAAGGTCGCTAACGACCCGAGGTGTGTAAGATTGTACGTATATTTTTTTTCTGCACAATAATAAATGAATCTATAATGACGAAATAACTGCAATTCATGTCTGATACACAATGATGAAGTGACGTTTCACTCAAAGTCACCGCAGGCAGAAAACAAAACAATAATACATTCAAATATTACTGTCACTGATGATGGATCTGGTCAAGAAGCTGTTAGTGATCAAAATATTGATTTTGAATATGTTGAAAATGAGTTTTGAGGATATGCGTGAGATGGCGAATATGATCCAGATGCTGAATATACTGGGAAATGAGTTCTGAGAGGACAGTGGTGATGATGGTATAAAACATCTGCTCAAACTGAGCCCTTACAAACTCCAAAATGTAATTTTATTCTCCTGTAATCGTTGCACTAATATCAGGAGTTTTATATATTATGGCGACAGGTATAGATCTATCCATGTTAGATATAGATCCGGGTCGCTTAATACCCCAATATGTACAGTCATGCATTTAAGGGTTAAATAACTAAATTAAATATGGACATTAAAGTTACAAAAGTGATTCAGTCGAGAGCAGTGAGATATTTTCTTTTTGTTGTTGTTTGATTGGCATTAATAACAACAGCAGGTAAATGTGGACGCTGTCACTTTAAGACAAGTCTGACTTACACAACAAGTCTGAGAAAACAAGATTGCAATTGAGATGAAAAAGTTGAAATTATGTTTTAATTTGTAAGCTTTCATCAAATGCAGAGACAGAGAGACAGAGAGACAGAGAGACAGAGAGACAGAGAGACAGAGAGACAGAGAGACAGAGAGACAGAGAGAGACAGAGAGAGACAGAGAGAGACAGAGAGAGACAGAGAGAGACAGAGAGAGACAGAGAGAGAGAGAGAGAGAGAGACAGAGAGAGAGAGAGAGACGGATGCCACTCCCCAGCTCAGCTGTAGTGGTAGAAACTGGCCTGGCCATGGAGACCAAACAGGAGAGGGTGAAAAGAGAAATGGCTAAAAAGAGAGAGAGAAGCAGCAGCGGCGGCGGCGATGACGGTAGCAGGAATGAAAAGCCTTTGTGTGCTTAATAACAGCGCTGGAGCTCAGCCAAGGACTCGGGAGTGTGGGATTAGCCTGAACAATCAGGACTGCAGGATCAAAACAAGGAGGCAGGAATGACGAGGTCACTGAGCTCCCATCTGCGCTGCCGCAGTGAGGGGGAGGGGAAGAGCGAGGGATGAGGAGAGAGAGAGAGAGAGAGAGGGAGGAGGAGAGCGAGGGAGGACTGGTGGCACAGGCTCTACAGGCAGTGACACTCTCAATACAAACTGCACGAGTTCTGCACGTCTGCTTGCCTTTCATCAACTAATGAGGGATCAGACAAAACCCCTGATCAAGCAGAATAGGGCCGTTTGCGATATTGATGAAATAGGCGATATCCTTGTTAAATTATGCGATACGATATTGCTTTAAGTGTGTAAAATCTATTTAAATTATATTAAATACAATATCATTTCTGTGTTGTTTCACATTCTTTCTGGGAAACGAAAGCATTGATAGTTCGAGTGTGTAACGAGACACAAAAAAAGAACGACTTGCACGTTTCGGTGTGTGTGTGTCAGACAGCGCGAGACTGCAAGGAGTTGTTTTTCGCAAGTTATTGTGTTTAATAACTCTTTTTAACGTCAAGTAAGTCACATTAGTAACAGTCGTGTGCTCAGTCTATTCTCTGCTATATGTGTCGATCTAAAACATACACTTTTCACAATGTTGAAGTAGCCTATTAAAATCATTCAGATATTGCGCGCCCTTGCGATATGTACATTTGCGATATATTTTGATAATTTCTATATATTGCGCAGCCTTAGGGCTGTGCGATATTGAAGAAAAATGCGATATGCGATATCCTTGTTAAATAATGCGATATTCGATATGCGATACGATATTGCTTTAAGTGTGTAAAATCTATTAAAGTTTTTTTAAATACAATATCATTTGTGTGTTGCTTCACATTCTTTCTGGGAAACCAAAGCATTGACAGTTCGAGTGTGTAACAAGACACAAAAAAAAGAACGGCTTATGCGCATGTTTTGGTGTGTGTGTGTCAGACAGCGCGAGACGGCAAGGAGTTGTTTTTCGCAAGTTATTGTGTTTAATAACTCTTTTTAACGTCAAGCAAGTCACATTAGTAACAGTCGTGTGCTCAGTCTATTCTCTGCTATATGTGTCGACCTAAAACATACACTTTTCACAATGTTGAAGTAGCCTATTAAAATCATTCAGATATTGCGTGCCCTTGCGATATGCACATTTGCGATTTTTCGATAATTCCGATATATTGCGCAGCCCTAATTATAATCATGATTATTAGTGGGTGATTATGATCAAAGTCTTGTTTCATGACATGAGTATGATGATCATGACATGATTATCAATACTTCAGCAAAAGGTTAATTAATGCAAGTAAATAGTCCTCAAAACGAGTTATGAAATAATAACAAAGCAACTAATTACAAACAAAACTGACAAAAATACAAATGAAATAAACAGAGCTTTAGGTTTTCCAGGAAGATGGGATTCAGACGAGTTAATGTGCGTCACACCGGACGTGAATAAATTGCGCTTTTCTCGCATAGTCTGGCTCTGATGTCTCTGTGGCGTCTCCAGCTATAATTCGTCTTGTGTGGATCTAACGGCCGATCTTTGCTCTCATGGATCTATAATTTGTTCCCTGGCAAATCGTTTAGGTTGAGGGCAAAGTGAAGTTTCATTACTTTTTTATTTTTAGGCTATTTAACTTTACGTTACAGTTGTAGCCGACTAGCTCTGACTTTGAATGGTTGACTGAATTGTTTGCTTTATTTCATGTTTAGCTTCTTATACCTTTTACTTATACTTTTGTATTATTGATCAAACATAAACTTGCATTTAACAAAAAGAGACTGGGTTGTGTTTCATGTCATTTAATGTTATCACAGTGATAATCACATTGTCTGAACCAGATATTAATATACAGATTTTCTCCTCATTGTTGTCACTACTAGAGCAAGCTCCTGATTGGTTAACGCGGCCCAGATTTTTCGCGAATCGCGCGTCAAACGTTCAATTCACTTAATTAGAACGCACCATCATAGTTTAAAACGACAAAAGTTATTAATTCAAGAGCAGTGAGTGATTTCATCTTTTTTTCTTGTTTAGATGAACTATGACTACAGCAGTGATTAATGTTTGCTACTGTCACTTTAAGAGCGTGTCCTAACTACACGCGCCACGCGATAAAAGGCGTGTTTTCCATGTTAATTACAGTTTTTGTCACGCAATGGTTCTATTTTAGAAACAGTTTCTATTTCTGTGACGTCGCGACTGGAACAACACAAAACATGACAATGATAATCTCAGGTAGTGTGTGTGTGTGTGCTTTATTTAATGTTAAAAGCGTGTCATGAGACTGAATATAATTTAGTGCTCCGCTTTGAAATGTAGTCGTACAAAAAGCACCAATGGATAATTCACCTCAGATCTTGAAATTAAACGTTCAAACTGTGAACAAACGAGTCTATTCTATGACAGATTGTTTTAGTGTGTATTTTAGTCATGGTGTAATATTTGCTACTTATACATTTCCTTCTGAGAATGCGAGTGTCGTCAGGATTGATCTCTGGTGCCGAGAGCTCCGCCCACAAGCTGTTCTGATTGGCTGTGGTTTTTGATTGATTTGTGGCATCTCGTAGTCACGTCTGGTGTGGACAGACAAGTTTCTTGTCGCTAGGCGAACGCACGGATCAAATATACTGTTACACACACTCTTTCTCAGTGTTTACACTCGCTTAAGACACAACCCATTGTGTTTACGAGGACACTTAGCAAAAACGGCATTTCGTCATGTTTGTGTGTAGGCGATCTGAGCGCTTAGGTGTGTATATGGCCTTCTGCTCAGTCTCAGCGCGCGCACACAGATGTTTCTTTCGTATTTTATATACGAAATATACGAAAATATTGAGATTCGAGGTCCATGGTCACGGTTTTACAGTATGAATGCACTTGCTTAGCATGTGTGTGAGAAATACACTAGGCCTCAAACACGCTCTCTACAGCGTTGCAGTCGCCTTTGTGTGTGTGTGTGTGTGTGTGTGTGTGTGTGTGTGTGTGTGTGTGTGTGCTATAGAGCGGCTCTTTTATCACACGGCTGAAAAGCTCATAGAAATCTGTGGCCTTCAACGCTGACGCGCACACAAGACATCCCACTCCTTTCCTATCGTTCTCGCTCACATTTCTTTCAATGTTTTGCACACTTCTGCGTTGTATGCTGTGCATTTCTCTCATCTTAAATGAACTTCCTGTCTTTTCTCTTGCACACATGAGCCTGGCGGTTTTCTTCTCTGCACAGTCTGAGGTTTTGTAACAGTTCTTTGAACGTATGCATATAGTAAATACGCAGTTTGTTTGCATGTATGTAAATATGTGTTCATCTTCATCTCACCAACATTTGGGTCTTTATTCATCTGCAGTGCAACTGTATTGTTTGGAAGGATCATTTTTTTTATTGATAGCACACCTGCATTTTTATTAAGCAACATCCATGTGTGTGTGTGTGTGTGTGTGTGTTTCATTAGTGAAATATGTACTGGCACAGAGATCCAAAACGGTCCACGCAGTTTACGATGTTCTTGAAGGTAATGCACACACTAACCCCTAAAACACGTATTATGCTAAGGCTCATCATGTGTCCAGCGCTATTTGGGCTTCCTAAAATATCCAGAATAATACAGCTTTTCTAAGTCATCACAATTAAAGTCATTTTTGTGTCGTACATCTGAGTGGAATGGATTATTGAAGAGGAAAAGCTGAAGGATGGGGGACTGGGATTGAGGATTGGATTGAGTGAATGTGAGCTTGCTGGCGATTGTGGAGGGCTGGGGTTCAACGGACTCAATGTCTGGAGAAGTGCTGCTTATGTCACCAGAGATATTTTCACCGGAAGATTGAGTTATTATATTTTGATTAAGTGATCAAAGTGAAACGTATACATGATGAATCATTCACTGTAAGATCTATAACATGCATTTACAAAATAGAAACACATGCTCAACGTATATGTCTCTGATTGGCCACTGTGTTCACACACTCAACATGTATGTCTGTGATTGGCTACTGTGTTCACACGCTCAACGTATATGTCTGTGATTGGCCACTGTGTTCACACGCTCAACGTATATGTCTGTGATTGGCCACTGTGTTCACACGCTCAACGTATATGTCTGTGATTGGCCACTGTGTTCACACGCTCAACGTATATGTCTGTGATTGGCCATCGTGTTCACACGCTCAACGTATATGTCTGTGATTGGCCACTGTGTTCACACGCTCAACATATATGTCTGTGATTGGCCACTGTGTTCACACGCTCAACGTATATGTCTGTGATTGGCTACTGTGTTCACACGCTCAACGTATATGTCTGTGATTGGCCACTGTGTTCACACGCTCAACGTATATGTCTGTGATTGGCTACTGTGTTCACACGCTCAACATATATGTCTGTGATTGGCCACTGTGTTCACACTCTCAACATATATGTCTGTGATTGGCCACTGTGTTCACACGCTCAACGTATATGTCTGTGATTGGCCACTGTGTTCACACGCTCAACGTATATGTCTGTGATTGGCCACTGTGTTCACACGCTCAACATATATGTCTCTGATTGGCCACTGTGTTCACACTCTCAACATATATGTCTGTGATTGGCCACTGTGTTCACACGCTCAACGTATATGTCTGTGATTGGCTACTGTGTTCACACCCTCAACGTATATGTCTGTGATTGGCTACTGTGTTCACACCCTCAACGTATATGTCTGTGATTGGCCACTGTGTTCACACGCTCAACATATATGTCTGTGATTGGCCACGGTGTTCACACTCTCAACATATATGTCTGTGATTGGCCACTGTGTTCACACGCTCAACGTATATGTCTGTGATTGGCCACTGTGTTCACACGCTCAACGTATATGTCTGTGATTGGCTACTGTGTTCACACGCTCAACGTATATGTCTCTGATTGGCCACTGTGTTCACACGCTCAACATATATGTCTGTGATTGGCCACGGTGTTCACACTCTCAACATATATGTCTGTGATTGGCTACTGTGTTCACACGCTCAACATATATGTCTGTGATTGGCCACTTTGTTCACATGCTCAACATATATGTCTGTGATTGGCCACTGTGTTCACACACTCAACGTATATGTCTGTGATTGGCCACTTTGTTCACATGCTCAACATATATGTCTGTGATTGGCCACTGTGTTCACACGCTCAACGTATATGTCTGTGATTGGCCACTGTGTTCACACACTCAACATATATGTCTCTGATTGGCCACTGTGTTCACACGCTCAACATGTATGTCTGTGATTGGCCACTGTGTTCACACACTCAACATATATGTCTCTGATTGGCCACTGTGTTCACACGCTCAACATGTATGTCTGTGATTGGCCACTGTGTTCACACGCTCAACGTATATGTCTGTGATTGGCCACTGTGTTCACACACTCAACATGTATGTCTCTGATTGGCCACTGTGTTCACACGCTCAACATGTATGTCTGTGATTGGCTACTGTGTTCACACGCTCAACGTATATGTCTGTGATTGGCTACTGTGTTCACATGCTCAACATATATGTCTCTGATTGGCCACTGTGTTCACACGCTCAACGTATATGTCTGTGATTGGCCACTGTGTTCACACACTCAACATGTATGTCTCTGATTGGCCACTGTGTTCACACACTCAACATGTATGTCTCTGATTGGCCACTGTGTTCACACACTCAACGTATATGTCTGTGATTGGCCACTGTGTTCACACGCTCAACGTATATGTCTGATTGGCCACTGTGTTCACATGCTCAACATATATGTCTCTGATTGGCCACTGTTTTCACACACTCAACATGTATGTCTGTGATTGGCCACTGTGTTCACACGCTCAACGTATATGTCTCTGATTGGCCACTGTGTTCACACACTCAACGTATATGTCTGTGATTGGCCACTGTGTTCACATGCTCAACGTATATGTCTGTGATTGGCCACTGTGTTCACATGCTCAACATATATGTCTGTGATTGGCCACTGTGTTCACACGCTCAACATATATGTCTGTGATTGGCCACTGTGTTCACACACTCAACATATATGTCTGTGATTGGCCACTGTGTTCACACACTCAACATATATGTCTCTGATTGGCCACTGTGTTCACACACTCAACGTATATGTCTGTGATTGGCCACTGTGTTCACATGCTCAACGTATATGTCTCTGATTGGCCACTGTGTTCACACGCTCAACGTATATGTCTCTGATTGGCCACTGTGTTCACACACTCAACGTATATGTCTGTGATTGGCCACTGTGTTCACATGCTCAACGTATATGTCTGTGATTGGCCACTGTGTTCACACACTCAACGTATATGTCTGTGATTGGCCACTGTGTTCACATGCTCAACGTATATGTCTGTGATTGGCCACTGTGTTCACACGCTCAACATATATGTCTGTGATTGGCCACTGTGTTCACATGCTCAACATATATGTCTGTGATTGGCCACTGTGTTCACACGCTCAACATATATGTCTGTGATTGGCCACTGTGTTCACACACTCAACATATATGTCTCTGATTGGCCACTGTGTTCACACACTCAACGTATATGTCTGTGATTGGCCACTGTGTTCACATGCTCAACGTATATGTCTTTGATTGGCCACTGTGTTCACACTCTCAACATATATGTCTCTGATTGGCCACTGTGTTCACACACTCAACGTATATGTCTCTGATTGGCCACTGTGTTCACACACTCAACATGTATGTCTGTGATTGGCCACTGTGTTCACACGCTCAACGTATATGTCTCTGATTGGCCACTGTGTTCACACGCTCAACATATATGTCTCTGATTGGCCACTGTGTTCACACACTCAACGTATATGTCTGTGATTGGCCACTGTGTTCACACGCTCAACGTATGTCTGTGATTGGCCACTGTGTTCACACGCTCAACGTATATGTCTGTGATTGGCTACTGTGTTCACACGCTCAACGTATATGTCTGTGATTGGCCACTGTGTTCACACGCTCAACATATATGTCTGTGATTGGCCACTGTGTTCACACGCTCAACGTATATGTCTGTGATTGGCTACTGTGTTCACACGCTCAACGTATATGTCTGTGATTGGCCACTGTGTTCACACTCTCAACGTATATGTCTGTGATTGGCCACTGTTTTCACACTCTCAACGTATATGTCTGTGATTGGCCACTGTGTTCACACGCTCAACGTATATGTCTGTGATTGGCCACTGTGTTCACACGCTCAACGTATATGTCTGTGATTGGCCACTGTGTTCACACGCTCAACGTATATGTCTGTGATTGGCCACTGTGTTCACACGCTCAACGTATATGTCTCTGATTGGCCACTGTGTTCACACACTCAACGTATATGTCTGTGATTGGCCACTGTGTTCACACGCTCAACGTATATGTCTCTGATTGGCCACTGTGTTCACACGCTCAACATATATGTCTCTGATTGGCCACTGTGTTCACACACTCAACGTATATGTCTCTGATTGGCCACTGTGTTCACACGCTCAACATATATGTCTCTGATTGGCCACTGTGTTCACACGCTCAACATATATGTCTCTGATTGGCCACTGTGTTCACACACTCAACGTATATGTCTCTGATTGGCCACTGTGTTCACACGCTCAACATATATGTCTCTGATTGGCCACTGTGTTCACACACTCAACGTATATGTCTGTGATTGGCCACTGTGTTCACACGCTCAACATATATGTCTGTGATTGGCCACTGTGTTCACACACTCAACATATATGTCTGTGATTGGCCACTGTGTTCACACGCTCAACGTATATGTCTCTGATTGGCCACTGTGTTCACACGCTCAACATATATGTCTCTGATTGGCCACTGTGTTCACACACTCAACGTATATGTCTGTGATTGGCCACTGTGTTCACACGCTCAACGTATGTCTGTGATTGGCCACTGTGTTCACACGCTCAACGTATATGTCTGTGATTGGCTACTGTGTTCACACGCTCAACGTATATGTCTGTGATTGGCCACTGTGTTCACACGCTCAACGTATGTCTGTGATTGGCCACTGTGTTCACACGCTCAACGTATATGTCTGTGATTGGCTACTGTGTTCACACGCTCAACATATATGTCTGTGATTGGCCACTGTGTTCACACGCTCAACGTATATGTCTGTGATTGGCTACTGTGTTCACACGCTCAACGTATATGTCTGTGATTGGCCACTGTGTTCACACTCTCAACGTATATGTCTGTGATTGGCCACTGTTTTCACACTCTCAACGTATATGTCTGTGATTGGCCACTGTGTTCACACGCTCAACGTATATGTCTGTGATTGGCCACTGTGTTCACACGCTCAACGTATATGTCTGTGATTGGCCACTGTGTTCACACGCTCAACGTATATGTCTGTGATTGGCTACTGTGTTCACACGCTCAACATATATGTCTGTGATTGGCCACTGTGTTCACACGCTCAACGTATATGTCTGTGATTGGCCACTGTGTTCACACGCTCAACGTATAGGTCTGTGATTGGCTACTGTGTTCACACGCTCAACGTATATGTCTGTGATTGGCTACTGTGTTCACACGCTCAACATATATGTCTGTGATTGGCCACTGTGTTCACACGCTCAACGTATATGTCTGTGATTGGCTACTGTGTTCACACGCTCAACGTATATGTCTGTGATTGGCCACTGTGTTCACACGCTCAACGTATATGTCTGTGATTGGCTACTGTGTTCACACGCTCAACGTATATGTCTGTGATTGGCTACTGTGTTCACACGCTCAACGTATAGGTCTGTGATTGGCTACTGTGTTCACACGCTCAACGTATATGTCTGTGATTGGCCACTGTGTTCACACTCTCAACGTATATGTCTGTGATTGGCCACTGTGTTCACACGCTCAACGTATATGTCTGTGATTGGCCACTGTGTTCACACTCTCAACGTATATGTCTGTGATTGGCCACTGTGTTCACACGCTCAACGTATATGTCTGTGATTGGCCACTGTGTTCACACGCTCAACATATATGTCTGTGATTGGCCACGGTGTTCACACTCTCAACATATATGTCTGTGATTGGCCACTGTGTTCACACGCTCAACGTATATGTCTGTGATTGGCCACTGTGTTCACACGCTCAACGTATATGTCTGTGATTGGCTACTGTGTTCACACGCTCAACGTATATGTCTCTGATTGGCCACTGTGTTCACACGCTCAACATATATGTCTGTGATTGGCCACGGTGTTCACACTCTCAACATATATGTCTGTGATTGGCCACTGTGTTCACACGCTCAACGTATATGTCTGTGATTGGCTACTGTGTTCACACGCTCAACGTATATGTCTGTGATTGGCTACTGTGTTCACACGCTCAACATATATGTCTGTGATTGGCCACTTTGTTCACATGCTCAACATATATGTCTGTGATTGGCCACTGTGTTCACACACTCAACGTATATGTCTGTGATTGGCCACTTTGTTCACATGCTCAACATATATGTCTGTGATTGGCCACTGTGTTCACACGCTCAACGTATATGTCTGTGATTGGCCACTGTGTTCACACACTCAACATATATGTCTCTGATTGGCCACTGTGTTCACACGCTCAACATGTATGTCTGTGATTGGCCACTGTGTTCACACACTCAACATATATGTCTCTGATTGGCCACTGTGTTCACACGCTCAACATGTATGTCTGTGATTGGCCACTGTGTTCACACGCTCAACGTATATGTCTGTGATTGGCCACTGTGTTCACACACTCAACATGTATGTCTCTGATTGGCCACTGTGTTCACACGCTCAACATGTATGTCTGTGATTGGCTACTGTGTTCACACGCTCAACGTATATGTCTGTGATTGGCTACTGTGTTCACATGCTCAACATATATGTCTCTGATTGGCCACTGTGTTCACACGCTCAACGTATATGTCTGTGATTGGCCACTGTGTTCACACTCTCAACGTATATGTCTGTGATTGGCCACTGTGTTCACACGCTCAATGTATATGTCTGTGATTGGCCACTGTGTTCACACTCCATATATGTCTGTGATTGGCCACTGTGTTCACACACTCAACATATATGTCTGTGATTGGCTACTGTGTTCACACGCTCAACATATATGTCTGTGATTGGCCACTGTGTTCACATGCTCAACATATATGTCTGTGATTGGCCACTGTGTTCACATGCTCAACATATATGTCTGTGATTGGCCACTGTGTTCACATGCTCAACATATATGTCTGTGATTGGCTACTGTGTTCTCACGCTCAACGTATATGTATGTGATTGGCCACTGTGTTCACACGCTCAACATATATGTCTGTGATTGGCCACTGTGTTCACACTCTCAACATATATGTCTGTGATTGGCCACTGTGTTCACACTCTCAACATATATGTCTCTGATTGGCTACTGTGTTCACACACTCAACATATATGTCTGTGATTGGCTACTGTGTTCACACTCTCAACATATATGTCTGTGATTGGCCACTGTGTTCACACTCTCAACGTATATGTCTCTGATTGGCTACTGTGTTCACACTCTCAACATATATGTCTGTGATTGGCCACTGTGTTCACACTCTCAACATATATGTCTGTGATTGGCTACTGTGTTCACACACTCAACATATATGTCTGTGATTGGCCACTGTGTTCACACGCTCAACATATGTCTCTGATTGGCCACTGTGTTCACACACTCAACATATATGTCTGTGATTGGCTACTGTGTTCACACACTCAACATATATGTCTGTGATTGGCCACTGTGTTCACACTCAACATATATGTCTGTGATTGGCTACTGTGTTCACACACTCAACATATATGTCTGTGATTGGCCACTGTGTTCACACTCTCAACATATATGTCTGTGATTGGCTACTGTGTTCACACGCTCAACATATATGTCTGTGATTGGCCACTGTGTTCACACTCTCAACATATATGTCTGTGATTGGCTACTGTGTTCACACGCTCAACATATATGTCTCTGATTGGCCATTGTGTTCACACTCAACATATATGTCTGTGATTGGCTACTGTGTTCACACACTCAACATATATGTCTGTGATTGGCCACTGTGTTCACACTCTCAACATATATGTCTGTGATTGGCTACTGTGTTCACACGCTCAACATATATGTCTCTGATTGGCTACTGTGTTCACACGCTCAACATATATGTCTCTGATTGGCTACTGTGTTCACACGCTCAACATATATGTCTGTGATTGGCCACTGTGTTCACACTCTCAACATATATGTCTGTGATTGGCTACTGTGTTCACACACTCAACATATATGTCTGTGATTGGCCACTGTGTTCACACGCTCAACATATGTCTCTGATTGGCCACTGTGTTCACACACTCAACATATATGTCTGTGATTGGCTACTGTGTTCACACACTCAACATATATGTCTGTGATTGGCCACTGTGTTCACACTCAACATATATGTCTGTGATTGGCTACTGTGTTCACACACTCAACATATATGTCTGTGATTGGCTACTGTGTTCACACACTCAACATATATGTCTGTGATTGGCTACTGTGTTCACACGCTCAACATATATGTCTCTGATTGGCCATTGTGTTCACACGCTCAATGTATATGTCTGTGATTGGCCATTTTGTTCACACGCTCAACGTATATGTCTGTGATTGGCCACTGTGTTCACACACTTAACATATGTCTCTGATTGGCCACTGTGTTCACACACTTAACATATGTCTCTGATTGGCCACTGTGTTCACACACTCAACATATATGTCTGTGATTGGCCACTGTGTTCACACACTCAACGTATATGTCTGTGATTGGCTACTGTGTTCACACGCTCAACGTATATGTCTGTGATTGGCTACTGTGTTCACATGCTCAACATATATGTCTGTGATTGGCCACTGTGTTCACACTCCATATATGTCTGTGATTGGCCACTGTGTTCACACACTCAACATATATGTCTGTGATTGGCCACTGTGTTCACACACTCAACATATATGTCTGTGATTGGCCACTGTGTTCACACACTCAACATATATGTCTGTGATTGGCTACTGTGTTCACATGCTCAACATATATGTCTGTGATTGGCTACTGTGTTCTCACGCTCAACGTATATGTATGTGATTGGCCACCGTGTTCACACGCTCAACATATATGTCTGTGATTGGCTACTGTGTTCACACGCTCAACGTATATGTCTGTGATTGGCCATTGTGTTCACACGCTCAATGTATATGTCTGTGATTGGCTACTGTGTTCACACACTTAACATATGTCTGTGATTGGCCACTGTGTTCACACACTTAACATATGTCTCTGATTGGCCACTGTGTTCACACGCTCAACATATATGTCTGTGATTGGCCACTGTGTTCACACACTTAACATATGTCTGTGATTGGCCACTGTGTTCACACACTTAACATATGTCTGTGATTGGCCACTGTGTTCACACACTTAACATATGTCTCTGATTGGCCACTGTGTTCACACACTTAACATATGTCTGTGATTGGCCACTGTGTTCACACACTTAACATATGTCTGTGATTGGCCACTGTGTTCACGCGCTCAACGTATATGTCTGTGATTGGCTACTGTGTTCACACGCTCAACATATATGTCTGTGATTGGCCACTGTGTTCACACACTTAACATATGTCTGTGATTGGCCACTGTGTTCACACACTTAACATATGTCTGTGATTGGCCACTGTGTTCACACACTTAACATATGTCTCTGATTGGCCACTGTGTTCACACACTTAACATATGTCTGTGATTGGCCACTGTGTTCACACACTTAACATATGTCTGTGATTGGCCATTGTGTTCACACGCTCAATGTATATGTCTGTGATTGGCTACTGTGTTCACACACTTAACATATGTCTGTGATTGGCCACTGTGTTCACACACTTAACATATGTCTGTGATTGGCCACTGTGTTCACACACTTAACATATGTCTGTGATTGGCCACTGTGTTCACACGCTCAATGTATATGTCTGTGATTGGCTACTGTGTTCACACACTTAACATATGTCTGTGATTGGCCACTGTGTTCACACACTTAACATATGTCTCTGATTGGCCACTGTGTTCACACTCTCAACATATATGTCTGTGATTGGCCACTGTGTTCACACACTTAACATATGTCTGTGATTGGCCACTGTGTTCACACACTTAACATATGTCTCTGATTGGCCACTGTGTTCACACACTTAACATATGTCTGTGATTGGCCACTGTGTTCACACACTTAACATATGTCTCTGATTGGCCACTGTGTTCACACACTTAACATATGTCTGTGATTGGCCACTGTGTTCACACACTTAACATATGTCTGTGATTGGCCACTGTGTTCACGCGCTCAACGTATATGTCTGTGATTGGCCACTGTGTTCACGCGCTCAACGTATATGTCTGTGATTGGCTACTGTGTTCACACGCTCAACCTGAATGTCTGTGATTGGCCACTGTGTTCCCACACTCAACATATATGTCTGTGATTGGCTACTGTGTTCACACGCTCAACCTGAATGTCTGTGATTGGCCACTGTGTTCACACGCTCAACGTATATGTCTGTGATTGGCTACTGTGTTCACACGCTCAACATATATGTCTGTGATTGGCTACTGTGTTCACACGCTCAACATATATGTCTGTGATTGGCTACTGTGTTCACACGCTCAACATATATGTCTGTGATTGGCTACTGTGTTCACACGCTCAACATATATGTCTGTGATTGGCTACTGTGTTCACACGCTCAACATATATGTCTGTGATTGGCTACTGTGTTCA
The DNA here is from genome assembly GCF_949357685.1 of Gobio gobio. Taxonomy (NCBI): domain Eukaryota; kingdom Metazoa; phylum Chordata; class Actinopteri; order Cypriniformes; family Gobionidae; genus Gobio; species Gobio gobio. The sequence goes on from NC_137098.1 coordinate 3,808,810, forward strand.
CACGCTCAACATATATGTCTGTGATTGGCTACTGTGTTCACACGCTCAACATATATGTCTGTGATTGGCTACTGTGTTCACACGCTCAACATATATGTCTGTGATTGGCTACTGTGTTCCCACACTCAACATATATGTCTGTGATTGGCTACTGTGTTCACACTCTCAACATATATGTCTGTGATTGGCTACTGTGTTCACACTCTCAACATATATGTCTGTGATTGGCCACTGTGTTCACACTCTCAACATATATGTCTGTGATTGGCTACTGTGTTCACACGCTCAACATATATGTCTGTGATTGGCTACTGTGTTCCCACACTCAACATATATGTCTGTGATTGGCTACTGTGTTCACACGCTCAACATGAATGTCTGTGATTGGCCACTGTGTTCACACGCTCAACATGTATGTCTCTGATTGGCTACTGTGTTCACGCGCTCAACATATATGTCTGTGATTGGCTACTGTGTTCCCACACTCAACATATATGTCTGTGATTGGCCACTGTGTTCACACTCTCAACATATATGTCTGTGATTGGCCATTTTGTTCACACGCTCAACATGTATGTCTCTGATTGGCCATTTTGTTCACACGCTCAACGTATATGTCTGTGACTGGCCACTGTGTTCACACACTTAACATATGTCTCTGATTGGCCACTGTGTTCACACACTTAACATATGTCTCTGATTGGCCACTGTGTTCACACACTTAACATATGTCTCTGATTGGCTACTGTGTTCACACGCTCAACGTATATGTCTCTGATTGGCCACTGTGTTCACACACTTAACATATGTCTCTGATTGGCCACTGTGTTCACACGCTCAACATATATGTCTGTGATTGGCTACTGTGTTCACACGCTCAACGTATATGTCTGTGATTGGCCACTGTGTTCACACACTCAACGTATATGTCTGTGATTGGCCACTGTGTTCACACACTTAACATATGTCTCTGATTGGCCACTGTGTTCACACACTCATCATATATGCCTCTGATTGGCTACTGAGACGTATGTTGAGCATGTGAACACAATGGCCAATCAGAGGTGTTTAAGAGTCCGTTCAACAGCGCTCAAAATGCTAGAGGGAAACGCTGGCATCGCCACACATTTTTTACATTTCAGTCCCGTTTTCTGCGCAAGTCTGTCACAGACTAGACAACATTATAATGAGAACATCATCATTGTGTGCTTGGGACATGATTTCTAATGGTGAGACTTTAAAAAAAAATGAAAATGATATAAAATTGAGATCTGCTATCGGCTTTCAAATATACAGAATTATCGGTGCATCCATAATTTTAATTTAATGCTGACTTTTAGATCCACTGTTCTCAAATCCAACACAGAGTTTGCAAATAATATTGAAAACATGATGGGCTTGATTGGGGTTGAAGCGAACCTTTGCAGGACCTCATTCGTGTCTTGGGGTCAGAATATCATGGCGTTTTGCATCTCTTTCAATCCCTTTTCTGAAAATGTTGTTCTTGTCCGGCTTTGGTTAGTATTACTAGCCAGCAACAAACTGTGTTTGAACGTTGCAGCTGTGATCCGGACCCATGTGGACATTTTTCAATGGGCCTATTTGATCCCCAGTCTTAATTAAAAATGCATCCCAGTGGATGTGTGCTGCAGATGGGGTGCCTGAGTGGAGGCGGCGGCTGCTGGTGATGTAATGTGTAACGCTATATGCTCCGCTTTGTATGGACGTTCTGTGCATTAGGACTCTATAGCCCTGCCTGCTGTATTTGGCCATCAATAATGCACGACGTCTCTGTGGAGAGACTGAAACACACACACACACACACACACACACACACACACACACACAAGCACCGTTCTATCTCTCCATTCACTGCTTCAGCAATCATCCCTACTAGGGATGCAACAATATGGTTCAATACACACCTCGGTTTTTAACCACGGTTTTCGGTTCGGTTCTGATGGCTTGTCACATAAATGTTTTGTTATTCTATTCTTAGGCGACAGGAACAGCAAGAGGTTAAGGAGAAAAAAGACTACTTTCTTTATTTTACTTAAAAGAATTGAAAAACCTTACTTAAACTTAAAACTTTACTTTAAAAAAAGCTTGTACACATTCCTAGTGTATTGGATAATATAAAATAAATATATATAAAGATTTACACTGGCAGCTCAGAGCTGTACAGCAGCATTTAAGTATGAAATTGAATGAATAAATGTAAAAATAAAACACTACACAGACTTCACTATAAAATATACATGATTTTTATTAAAGCTACTGTATTAGTTTTTCAGTCAAGAGCAGTGAGTGATTTTCTCTTTTGTTGTTGTATTAACATTAAAGGGATAGTTCGCTCAAAAAAGAAAATTCTGTCATCGAGAAATGAATACAGGTTTGTAACAATATTAGAGTGAGTAAATAATGACATCATTTTATAGGTGAACTGTCCCTTTAAGGACAGCGTGTTCACTATAGGCTGCGCCGCTGTCAATTAAAGACCTGCACGCATCTAATATACACACACACGCCGATTTTACTTTCACTTTAGACATAACCGACTGTGTTTATGTTAACCTTGTGTGTATTTGACAGTATTAGCGCAGTAAGACGACTACTTAGTCCAGTAATCACGTGTGTTTGACAAGTGTTTAGTGCGCGCGCACGGAAAAGCGCATGTTAAACCGGCACGGCTGTAAAACACATGCAAATAATGAGCTTTGGTGATTGTGAATAACTCTAGTGTCCTGTGAGTATAACTCCACCACTAACCTGTGATGTGAATGTATGTCATTGTTCAGTATTGAGATGGAGGCAAATTATAGAATTTGTTGAAAAATAATTTATTAAATGCGAAACCGGAAAACCGCAATTCACAAGCGCGTATTGAACCGTGAATGCCGTACCGAACGCTTCAATATTATATTGAGAATTGTGGCATCCCTAATTCCCTACTATATATCGAGTGTCATGTCCAGAATGGCCCACTGCCGATATGAATCCGTTGAATGTGTTCTGGTAGGTTGAATGAGGACTCGTATAGTAAGAGCTTCTTCTGAAGTGGGGGGCAGTGCTGATTGAGCGTAATGAGTCTTGTCCAGCTTACAGACAGAGATGGAGTAGATGGCCCGCTCTGGTCTGTTGTTGTTTGCTTTAAGAGCAGCTCTGATTGAAAGCAGACATCCTGAGTCTACATCGCCATAACACCGCTAACCACAAGCTCACAAAACGCGGGCCAGAATTACCCTCACCTCTGATGCTGACACTCTCTGATAAGGATGACGATGTGCAGGACGTGGGTTCGGTACACATTTCACCATTTTGACGAAAGATGCTCCAACGTCGTACAGAGGTTCAAAGATAGCCTGCGAAGATCTGCTTCTGTACTGACAAGCCAATAAAAATGCAACATTTAACACATACTCATGACGTTTTATTCTTCTATACTCACTTAGTAGCTTGCGATTCAATATGTCGTACAGTCTACATAAGTTGTCCGAAATGTATGTTAATAACTAATTTGACATGTATTAAATGAGTAATAAAGGCAAATTAAATAGACTATTTTTGTTTAAACTTGCAGTTGTGCATTTGTATTTATATGCGTATAGACCATAAAGCCATTGTAGATATAGAAATAATATTTTTAACTTTTTACCATGTAGTGAGGTGCCATGTGTGCACTGCAAAAAGTTTCTAGTCTAAATCTTAAAAAAAAAAAAATGTTTACATAAAGATGCATTTACGGTTAAATGACAAGATACTTTTTCTTTTTTTCTGGAAAATAAAATGAAATTGAAGTGAGTTTTTGCTTAAAACAAGCAAATGTATCTGCCAATGGGGTATTCAAAATATTGTTTCTTTCTGCAATCTTTCTGCTGTAAACTTTTTTTCAATTATTTTTCTTACCCCATTGGCAGATCATTTTGCTTGTTTTAAGCAAAAACTCTATTCAATTTGAATTTTTGTAAATTTATTTAAAATTATGTAATTTTTAGGGCTGTTAAAAGATTAATCGCATCCAAAATAAAAGTTTGTTTACATAATATGTGTGTGTGTACTCTGTTAATTATTATTTATATCTAAAAACACACACATTCATGTATATATTTAAGAAAAAAAAAATTTTTTATATATAAAACATTTATATTTATATATTATAGATTATATAAATGTATATACAGTATATACATGCAAATATTTCTTAAATATATACATGAATGTGTGTGTGTATTTATATATAAATAATAATTAACAGAGTACACACACATATTATGTAAACAAACTTTTATTTTGGATGCGATTAATCTTTTGACAGCCCTAGTAATTTTCCTTAGTAAGAATTCTTAGATATTTGGACTGGAAAATATCTGTGGTTTTTGGCAGTGTGGTTTTACCTGTGGTGATCTAAATAGAGTACTCGTTAATTTAAATAAGAATAGAGATCTAACTCACTAATAATATATACATTTCACCCACTGTCATGTTTCCAAGAAACAAAACATGTTAGTTATATATATATATATATATTAGAAAAAGAACCGGCCCCCTGGTGTGTCCACAACATAGAATCTGTCCCCCTTTTTAAAAAATACATGTCGTGCGTAAGTTTATTAGATCCATGTGGTATGGTGTGATCTGTAATGATTTTAAAGGATTGCCGAAATCACACCGTCTGTAGCGGGCATTGGGGATTTGGTTTTAGTGTAATTGGCATGGGTTGTTACCAAGTTTTCGCAATCTGAGATTAATCAAATGTGTTAGTGGTACTTTCCCTGTGGTTGGCAGGTGCATTCTGTGTATTTAGGTCAGATGTCATATCACAAAATGTAAATTTAATATAATATAATTGGATGTAATGCAGCAATTACTTGTGCCCTTAGTCAAGAGTGTTGCCCTTCGCGGTCAAATGCGTGGCACCTTTGATTTAGGTGTATTGAGCGTTTTTTTAGTGCACGGTTGCTTTCCGGTCCAAATCGAAAGAGTACACCATAAGTCACATATTGAACACCAGTTCATTCACTGCCAAGTAGTAGCACACCTCTAAACAACCTGCACAGTTTATTATTCATGTCACCAACAATACAGAGTTTAGTACTAGATTGTGTTCTAGTTTCAATGCCTATTAATCTAACATGAAAACACCAATTTTTGCCTTATTTACACTGTTAAAGAGTTGATAAACATGGACATTTCAAAACAGGAGTTGGACGTGTGATGGAGTATTTCTGTGCCAAACAAACAGGATTTAAACAAGTTTCGGACAGATTTTTTTCAGAGTATGGCCCTGTATGACATCATAAAGGGCGGAATTCCTTATATGGGCACTTCTCCCGGTTCTTCACACACACACACACACACATCAACCAGAGTGAGAGTGTGTCCATCATCGGCTTCGTTCGGGTTACTGGAGCCGTCGGCGGCGCTGGTGTTGTGTTTTAAGACACGAGATCAACAATGTCACCTAAAGAAGTGTGTGTGTGTGTGTGTGTGAGGGAAAGATCACCTTGTTCAGCTTCACAAATAACCCAAGTGTTAAGGCCTTTGCACACTGAGTTCGAAATTCGCATGGAAAATTTTCGCACGTCAAAAAATAAATTCGACTTCACGTTATGTCAGTCGCGCTTGAACACTGCCTCTGAAACTTTCGTCCGTCAAAAAAAAATTCGGAACAGGTTCGATTTTCTGCATTTTTCGCATCTACAGTGCTGATGCCCCTAAAGCTGCTGGTGAATGAAGCGCCAGTGCTCAGATACCTACAATTATATATACAAATATTATTATATCAAAAATACTACTAATATTATTATATCACAGCTATAATTATAGCACACCAAGTCCCTGTAAACCGTGTGTGTGTGTGTGTGTGTGTGTGGATCCCTTAGACATACTGCCAGTCTCTGTTCAGGATCAATTGATTAATGGAAATTGGTGGTCTTCTTTTTAATATGTGGCTCCAGTATCGCTAGCAAAGCATCGAACTGAGCCGCTAACATCCTAAAGTAAACTTTGAATCGGTCTCTGGATAATCCCTGGAACTCTCCTTCTCTCCACACGACCGCAGGAGTGGATGATGGACCCATTATTTCCTCTTTCTTTTTCTCTTTTTAAGAAGAGAGGAGACAAAAAAATCATCCTCACTACTTGAAGACGCCATTTTGTATTGTTTTGCGTATTTTTTCGTAACGAATTCATTAATACGTGTAGGTCTCTGTGTGTGACGAATTTTTCGGATCAGGAATGCGGAAATTTCGGACTCTGTGTACAAAGGCCTTTAATTGAACAGTGGATGCAGTTTGTGTTTCCGGAGTTCTGCAAGTGTGTGTGTGTGTGTGTGTGTTCCCGGTCATGAGTGGAAACCGCATGCTTGAGAGAAACTGCAGCAAATGTGTGTGTTTTGTTGGCAATCGGCGTGTAAGTGCATATAATGTGAACAACACTAACGTATAGTGTGTGTGTGTGTGTGTGTGTGTGTGTGTGTGTGTGTGTGTGTGTGTGTGTGTGTGTGTCTTTAGCTCCGCCCACTGCACGCCTCCACAGACTCGGCTGTTTTCAGAAAGAATCGGTGCAGTGTATCTGTCTTTTATTATTATGAATAAATAGTATATTACATATATATTACTTATATTTATAAATATGATAAACTAAAGACTCTTGAGAGATAAGAAGGATCAACACTACTCTGTAGATACTCAAGATTAACACCAGACTGACAGAAAGTGTGTGTGTGTGTGTGTGTGTGTGTGTGTGTGTGTGTGTGTGTGTGTGTGTGTGTGTGTGTGTGTGTGTGTGTGTGTGTGTGTGTGTGTGTGTGTGTGTGTGTGTGTGTGTGTGTGTGTGTGTGTGTGTGTGTGTGTGTGTGTGTGTGTGTGTGTGTGTGTGTGTGTGTTATGACCCTTTAATATTTGTACAGTTTTGAGTAGGGCTGTGTGATATTGAAGAAAAATGCGATATTCGATATGTGATACGATATTGTTTTAAGTGTGTAGAATCTATTTCTTTCCCCAACTGATATTGTTCACCTAAAGCATAACAGACGGTGTTTACATGAATACTCATCAAGACAGCCATTTTGACACAACTGTGTGTATTTGAAAGTTCAAGTGTGTAACAAGACACGAAAAAAGAACGGTTTGTGCGCACGTTTCGGTGTGTGTGTGTGTGTCAGACAGTACGAGACAGCAAGGAGTTGTTTTTCGCAAGTTATTGTGTTTAATAACTCTTTTTAACGTCAAGCAAGTCACATTAGTAACAGTCGTGTGTTCAGTCTATTCTCTGCTATATGTGTCAACCTAAAACATACACTTTTCACAATGTTGAAGTAGCCTATTAAAATCATTCAGATATTGCGTGCCCTTGCGATATGCACATTTGCGATATTTTGATATATTGAGCAGCCCTAGTTTTGAGGTTTGTTAAAATATCACTAATATATAAAACCATCTGTGTGTTATAACAGTTTTACAGAGAAGTAGAAATGTTCGCGCTTATTCCGAGATTGATGTAAATAGAGCTAATGACCCGGGTGTAAAGCACACCTGAGCGCGGCTGTAAGGAGCTTTGTGTGGAGCTGTTGCTCACCTGATCAATGTTCTGCGTCTCGCTTTTCCATTCTTTCTGCTTCCACAATATAAAGCGTGAACAATTAAGAACACTTAGCTTGAGCTCCAGCTCTTTCCTTTTCACACTGTGCCCTTCGGTGTAACTAAAGCTCCGGGATCGGAGAGTAAACCCTCGTGCCTTTGGCTCAGGTTTTGTCTGTTTTAATGTAATTTAGAGATTGAATAGAAACTCTGCCCGTCTCTTTATCTTTGTCTTCTGTCTGAGATTGCGTTCTCGGTCCTCGCTCTGCTCTTATGTGCAAACAGCCTCATTGTATTGGGAAGGGAAAAGGGTGGTTAGGAAAGCAGATCCAGGCCTGTGCTTCAAAGGAGCTGAAGACCTGCAGAGCCTATTGATTAAAGAAGGAATGTATGAGAAACTCTTCAGTACAGCCGGACTCAAAGGCACATGAGACCGAAACCTCACGATAATGAACACATGGGCGATGATCTGAAGCCGCTTCTCCACCTGCAACCTTTACGCATTTTAAACTTATACATTGTTTTACAATTGTATACAAATTAGGACTATTGACACCAATTTCACAATTCGATTCGACAAGCTTTCGATTAAATTCAATATCGATTATTTTGGATATGTATCGGGTATAATACATGGAAAATTTTCAGTCAGTGGATACCACATTAGCCTACTAATATTGAAGGTACTAATTTACAGATTTGTATACAAACACTTAAATGACACTATATTATTATGTATATAAAAACTAGGGCTGTCAAAAGATTAATCACGATTTATCGCATCCAAAATAAAAGTTTGTGTTTACATAATATATGTGTGTGTGTACTGTGTATAATTATTATTTATATATAAAAACACACACATTCATGTATATATTTAAGAAATATTTGCATGTATATACTGTATATACATTTATATAATCTATAATATAAATGTTTTATATATAAAAATATAATTTTTTTGCCCGTGTGTGTATTTTATATATAAATAATAATTAACAGAGTATACACACATATGTAAACACAAACTTTTATTTTGGATGCGATTAATCGCGATTAATCTTTTGACAGCCCTAATATAAATGTAAAATATTTTTCTCCTGGTCCTTATTTTAAATAGGTCATAAAAATATTAATAATTATCGATATCGACTGATATGAAACGCTTATATCGTGATAGTTTTCAGCCATTTCGCCCAGCCCTAGTATGAAATAACTTACTCAAATATTTCAAGTTAAGAACAATCAAAATGCATATACTTTTTACCCTCAAATGCTCGACTTGTAGTCCTTCTTCACTATATATGATGTCATCACACTGTCAAAATGAACGTGCAAAGACCCGTTACAAAAATAAAGGTGAAGCAGCGACCATTTTAAAGTCGGCATTGAGGCGGTACTTCCACCTTTCCAACGTCACACGCCGTGAAGAACAACAACACCGAAGTTGCGGTTAAAAACGATATAAATGTTTATTTTAAATGTCCGATGGTTTGACCCTATTCCTCGTCATTTTGAAGTGAACTCATCCTTTAATGTATGGATTGGAGAAGTATGTGTTTAATATCTTTTCATCTGAATATCATGCAGTGTGTTTGGATTGTAAACGGGACGTTTTGGCGTATGCATTATGGGATTAGAGTATCATGGATCTACTTCTGATGGGAAGCGTGTGGTGATGTGTATTCTCTGATTTGATTTGAGTGAGTGTTGGACCCAGTCATTAAAGACGGCTGTAATGGCCACCTCTGCACACACTTCCTTTGCCTCACAGATTGCAGTGTTGTTTACTAGTTCTCTCTCTCTCTCTCTGGCTCAGAATCTGGCTTGGTAAATAATTAAATATGCAGAAGCCTCAGCCTCTCTCTATGTAGGTCACCATGACTCATTTTTTTACGCTTCACAAACCCACGGATTTCTGCACTCAACAGCTCCTCAAATTTAAGGGAGGGAAAAAAGAGCAGTGTTTATGTTGATGCTTTGCTATATTTAATATGGTGCGATTTCTTTTTAAGATCTGTATGAAGTTCAGAAGCAACTCAACCTAAAGCTTTCGACGGTCCTTTAGTGGCAATGCGTCATCAGAATCACTTCTCTCTCAAAAGCAAACCTCATGCACATTTTCTTTGAGCATGACGTCAACCGTCCATTAGAGTTGTATTGAAGATATCAGTTTTGCAATGTCATCTGGACTTGGGTGGTTGGGAATAGACCCTTTCACAGACTGTGATGGCGCGTTTTAACGGTCATCGATATTGTAAATCATGCAGCGTTTTTTGTATTTTCATTTTTTTGTTATATATATATATATATATATATATATATATATATATATATATGTACATTTATAACACTAATATTTTGTATTTTATTACTTTTGCATCAAATTACAATAAAAAAAGTTACCGCTGCTGTGAGGGTGTTTTAGTAATAGCGTCTATGGGAGTGATGGTAAAAATGAACATATTTCTCTCTCTATTTTTTCCCTCTTTTTGAAAGTTGTGAAATCACAACTGTGGCGTTTTTCTTTTGCTATGTGAGCAAATGGGCACACAGAAAAATCTTGAATGTATTCTCTCATTCACAGCTAGATTTTTAACAGTGTGATAGTTAGGGCTGCGCAATATATCGAAATATCACAAATGTACATATCGCAATATGCATATCTCAAGGGCGCGCAATATCTGAATGATTTTAATAGGCTACTTCAACATTGTGAAAAGTGTATGTTTTAGGTCGACACATATAGCAGAGAATAGACTGAGCACACGACTGTTACTAATGTGACTTACTTGACGTTAAAAAGAGTTATTAAACACAATAACTTGCGAAAAACAACTCCTTGCAGTCTCGTGCTGTCTGACACACACACACACACACACACACACACACACACACACACACACACACACACACACACCGAAACGTGCGCACAAGCCGTTCTTTTTTCGTGTCTTGTTACACACTCAAACTGTCAATGCTTTCTTTTCCCAGATCTGATGCTTTCTTTTTCCCAGAAAGAATGTGAAACAACACACATTATATCATTCTATTTTTAAATATATATTTTTAAATATAATTTAAATAGATTTTACACACTTAAAGCAATATCGTATCGCATATCGAATATTGCATTATTTAACAAGGATATCGCATATCGCATTTTTCATTAATACCGCACAGCCCTAGTGATAGTCGTATAATGATGTCAATGGGGTCTAATTCTATTATAGTAAAAAAAAAACTTACACAAACAACTTTAAATTAAACCCTGCGGCTCGTGGCGACACATTGATGTCTTAAGACACCAAACCATCAGTTTCTGTGAGAAACCCAACAGTATTTGTGTTATTTTTTTACCTCTTATCAGACGAATGTCATCTAGTATTACCAGCGCCATAACTTCCGGCGAATAAGGTCAAAATACTGGCGTGATCATAGATATATATACCTAGATGCCTCATTAGTGCCTGTGCGGATCGTTTGAATGAGGGTCAGCTCAGCTCAAATTCAATGGCTATGATAGTTTGCATATGAATTAAGTGTTGTTTGTATATATTGTTGAACTTATTATTCATTTAATTAGCGTTTAAGTCGTTATCGTTACTTCTCCAAAACACATGCTGTTAATAAAAATGCAAATAAAAATATTACATAACACAACGTATGTACTTAATCACAGTGAACTGAACATGACGAATTAAGTTGTACAAAGCATAAATCTGTATTCATATTTCAGAAGAATTATTCTGATGTCTCGTCCGTCAGCTGATCTGATATTCGCTACTGTAATGAAGATGAACGTAACTTTTAATAAGTGGAAATTCAAGACTTTAAATAAATAACCATTTCAATGTTGAAGACGTTTGCGTTGAGAATGTATAGAGAGACTTCAGATATAAAATGAGATGAATCTACGTATATATTTCTATGATCGCGCTGGTATTTTGACCTTACTCGCAGGAAGTTATTAACTTAAATGCTGTGCTGATCACCAGCATGATGTTCCTGATGGGAATGTTGTGTTACTAAAAGACTCTGTGTTGCCCTTAGATGCCCCAAAGCTATGACTTTTAAAGACTAAATCCTGTTTGCTAAGTGCATTTCTCTCTGCTCATAGTTTAACAGCTTAGCATGGCTGTTTCTAAACGGCTCATAAAATGTGTTCATAATGAGATTTTGTGTAAAGCCAGGGCTGATACTGATAGCTAGGGGTGTAACGATTCGTTTTAACAACGATTCGATTCGTATCACGATTTGAGGTTGTCGATACGATTCAAGGACGATATTGGTTCATTTAGAACGATACGATCCGAAACGATTCAGTGACTTGAAATCGATTCAGTAACTTTTTAGCCAAAAATTGTGTGACTGAAATAAATATCTGGAGACTGCTCAATGCAGGTGAAGTTTCCTAGATTCCTGTTGTTTCTTGTAAGGGAATCAGGTACCAATTAATTATGGATATAAACAAACAAGTAAACAACAATTAATGGCAAATGCATTCAAATTTTATTTGAATAAAGTGCAACCAACAGTTTAGGTTTAATTAAAAGGAAGTTAACCTTTTCTGCTCTCATTTTCAATTTTCAATACATTTTCAATAAAAGCACAGTAAGTGCAACCAACATTTCAACAGTAGGTTAACCTGCTACTTCTGCTTTTGTTTTCCAACATAAAAATATTACAATATTAGTATAAAAAATAAAGTGCAACTAACTACTCTTCAGGTTTAATTAATAGTAGGTTTACCTGCTACTTTTGCTGTTGTTTTACAACATTAAAATAATACAAATACAATATTAATATCAAAAATAAAGTGCAACCAACATTTCTTCAGGTTGAATAAACTGGCTGAACCTGCTACTACTCTCAGTTTAATAAACAAACAATATTTAACAAAGATAAAATGTAACCAACTACTCTTCAATGACTCTACAGATTTCTTTTTCAAAAATATCAACATGATCTGACCGCAGAACACTTCTCTGTGCGTTCACTATGTCGCCAGCAGTACTAAAACTCGCTCTGCAGGCACACTGGTGTCAGGAATGCACAGGTGACAAGCAAGGGTTGAAAGTACAGGTAAAACGTTACTAACTTAGCTCTTTCTCCTGGTGGCTTGATAATTTCTCGCACGTTGGCTTCTCTGTCATCCGCCATGCTGTTTTGTTTTCTTTGCGCTGCTGCTGGTGCGTGCGTTGCGATGATGTCACAGATAGGCAGACTTAATCGAGTAACGTTTAACGGCTTTATCATTATCATATATCCATATAAAGTCTGACGTGCTTAAATCCAATGCGTTATTTCCCATGATCGATACAATCGATTGATTACCTTTTAAAACGATGTTAGATCGATATATGTCGTCCGGAAGGCCATCTTGCCGAGCACAGATCGATGTAGTTAGATCATAGGAAAATAAATCGATACATCGATGTAGTAGATGAATCGTTACACCCCTACTGATAGCTAATGATTATTTAAGACTATATCAATTTTGACCAATACTAGACTTTTCTTTCTTAAAGCTGCAACTTTTTTTTTGGTTAAAAATAGGGATGAACAGATACCGATTTTAACAAACGATTATTTACCGATATTTGTTACTTGCCCTCTTATTTGAAATTTTGTCGATAAAATAGTGTTTTGATCATGTTTTAAATCAGCGAAGTTAAAAAAAAAACCATACATTAACTTATAGCCTACTAGCTAGATTATTGCTGCATTATCAAATCATTTCTGGATCCTTTTAACATACAGCAGGCCAACATAAATACAACAGAACGCGATGCATATGAAATAAACAGTGCTTTTTAAGTAGGTTAAATAACACCATATTCTTCACTGTATAAATTAAATTCATATATTATTATTACATTGAGACGTAGCTCTTCTGTACAACATTAATCCTGTCACAATTACTGCTAAACTGAACTTTTATTTTGACGGGTTGCCATGTGCTTCGAGTTCCTGTGTGTGTGACGATAGATTTTGTCGAATAAAATGGTAAAATGCTCATGAAGTGACTGGAGATGCATCCATGTCCTCATATATTGAGGCGGCAGAGGCTGAAAAACACCCGAGTTTCATGTTTTGATGTGATATGAGTGAAGCGATTGTTCGATTTAATCACCGTTGGTAGCGCAATTTATTGTAACGCTTTTTCCCCCTTCTATAGTATTCTATACAGTGATAACTTCTATGTCTCAAGAACTCAAATACACCATATATTGTCGCAGTCGTGTGTTTGTTTTTGTGTTTAATCATTCTAAGCGTTTCCATCTTCTTTTATTCAACCTACAGCGCTAACTTAACTTCACATTAGGGATTTCCTGAACACCATTACTTCTCTGAGGCGTCTGTGGAGTTTCTGCTCAAGGGCGCCCTCTGGCTTCCAGTATGAATGAAACTTTTTGGTAACAAATTAGAAAAATAATGCTTCTCTCTAAATAAATGACAATCCATGTTTTTCTTAAATATACAGGAGTTTTAATCCCCACAGTGGATGCATAAGAGGCTCATATTTCATATTAAAGACATTGATATTGAAATTGATATTACAGATACAAAGCACAGATTTTTATAATAATAATTTTACAATAAATCCTTAGACCTTTCTAATGATTTTTAGTCATAGGCTGTTTGCATATTAACAGGTAACCCAGCAGTTTTTTGTAAAATAAATTTTCTGTAAAATATAAATATTATTATTATTATTAGTAGTAGTAGTAGTAGTAGTAGTATATTGTTATATTTATTGCTTATTGCTGTGGTTTACTTGTAAGATTTTGGTCATATTTCCCACTTTAAGTGATCATGTTATTAAAGCTAGATAGCACAACACTGGAGCTTTTATTGCCATGTGTGACTATTGTGCATATAACATAATAATATGCTAAATGTGGCATCCTAATTATGAAAAAACAAACATGCAAATTACTAGAAATGACCACCTCAAAATCTGTTTTTTTTAATGTGTGATATAGGTCTTTAAATTTAATTCATCATGGTCTTAAAAAGTCTTAATCTTTTTAGTCATAGGCTGTCTGCATATTAACAGGTTTTTTTATTAACAGCAGCATTTTTTTGTAAAATAAGTTTTCTGTAAAATATAAATATTATTATTATTATTATTAGTAGTAGTAGTAGTAGTAGTAGTAGTAGTATATTGTTATATTCTTAAATACTCTATTTTTAATAATGGAAATGTTATTGTATTAGTAATATTTTTATTTAGCAATTATAATAATCATAATTATTAGTCATATTTATACATAAACGCAAAATGTTATGTACACACACTTTTCATTTATAAAAAAAAGGCGATTAAATCGCAATTTTAACCCGAATAATCGCAATTTGATATTTTCCAAAAACTTTTTGGTACCAAATTAGAAAAATAATACTTCTAATAAATGACAATCCATGTTTTTCTTAAATATACAGGATTTTTAATCCCCACAGTGGATGCATAAGAGGCTCATATTTCATATTAAAGACATAGACTTAAAGAAATTGATATCACAGATAAAAAGCACATATTTTTATAATAATTTTACAATAAATCCTTAGACCTTTCTAATGACTTTTAGTCATAGGCTGTTTGCATATTAACAGGTAACCCAGCAGTTTTTTGTAAAATATAAATAGTAGTAGTAGTAGTAGTAGTATGTTATATTTATTCTTAAATACTCTATTTTTAATAATGGAAATGTTATTGTATTAGTAATATTTCTTATTTTGTTAAATATTTGTATTTAGTAATAATAATAATTATTATTATTATTAATATTAGTCATATTAATATATAAACACAATGTTATATACACACACTTTTCATTTGTAAAAAAAAAAGGCATTTAAATCGCAATTCGATATTTTCCCCAAATCGTGCAGCCCTACTTTGAATATCTAATAAACGTATAATTCCGCAAGAACAAGTTGTGAGATCTTCTGTCTCAATTCTTAGTCAGTCCTGTTGTCTATTTTATTAACTATTTTGATTCCAAACTCGTATTGGCTGTAGAGGAGCTGATTGGTCGTAGTTTGGGAAGCCAGCGTGGTTCTTTCTCCACACACATGACTGAGGATCTGCATATGAAAGAGACCTTCTGCTCTTCCGCTATTGTCCCCTGAAGCTCGCCGGGCCCCTCACTGGCCTTTCTCTGTTATGCAATCCCGCGACCTGTAGAGGGAATGGCTGAGGGACGGGGCCCTGGTCAAAGGGGCCGGGTTTGGGGAAGAGGAATCCGCCAGACGGTTAAAGAAACGCTAACTGTGACCTACTTTGGAGAAGGTTTACAAGCATGTCAGTGCGTGTGAGCGCTACAGAACGAGTCCGCGTGTTTGAGGGATTCTGATGCGTCACTTGCCACGGGGCAGTTATAAGACATCCCAGATGCCCTTTCACCACAGCCTCTGCCCAGAATGGAAAGGATCCATTTGGAAACTGAAGCAGGCAAAGGTTGCAAGACACACTATTGTGGCGTCCGTGTCCCTGCTGTTCCAAGGGTTCTCTTTACACCACCCGCCTTTCGCAAGTACACCAACGCGTGCAATCTGGCCTCGCAAAGAATCCATTATTCTGTCGTCAGGCCGACCTGATGCTGATGCCGAGCTGCCCATCTGATTGATATCAAATAGCATGCATTTGATACCAAAGCGTCCACTGCAGGGCTTGACATTAACACTCGTCCGGGACAAGTGGATTTTTTGAAGGGGCAAGTGAAAAATAATTTTACTTGCCCGACGGACAAGTATCCTGATAAAACGTCATTTAAAGGGTTAGTTCACCCAAAAATTAAAATTCTGTCATTAATTACTTGTCGTTCGACACCCGTAAGACCTCCGTTCATCTTCAGAACTTAAATGAAAAAATATCGGCGAACGCAACAGCCTTGTATCGGCCAAAATCCCAAATATCGGCCCGATCGATCGGTCTAACACTAGTCTGAACCACATATTAATGTGTTTAATATTTGTTTTAAAATGCAAACGAAAAGAGGCCTGGTTGTGTTTTATATTTCGTTTGTTATAAATATACATTCAGTGAAGATATTGTAGGCGTTGCCTGGAGCACGTGTGTGGCTATTAATGTTTAATATATATTTTTAATGAAAATGAAAAGAGGCAGAGCGGTGTTATGACATTTCTCCTGGAGCGACTTGAACGCGCATCTTTCGCTTCAAACGCTCGATTTATACGCGCGTCAAATTCACTGTGGAATGGATTCAAAATGTTCAAGCGTCCGCGATTTTGACGCTTGATTCGCGTTTGGTGTGAACGCAGCATAATGTGGCGTTCACACCGGACGCGATACGCGTGAAGGTGGACGCTTGAACATTTTGAGTTTACTCGCTTCAATCGCGCGCGAAATTCGCACGAATCGCGCGTGACATTCACTGCACAACAGACGTGAATTCGCCTCATGGGCGGGGCTTCCGCCAGCGGCTCGTCTCGTTGAGAAATGGCTGACATGGGCTGTGTTTACACGTCTTTTTTTTTTAAATCTACTGTTAATGTGTGACAAAACGTAGTTTTAAGACTTTTTCAGTCGATAATGTAGTTGTTTAAAGCTCAAATATGTGGTTTATTTATATAAAGAGAGCCTTTTTGAACATTTTATCTGGTGTTTTCGGAGTTGTGAGCTCCAGCCGATCAGCGGCGCGAAATATCCGCCAAAGTTCAGATTTTTCAACTTGAGCGATTTGCGTGATTCCCACGTTCAAAACACTCATTCGCATCCTTCGCGCCACCTCAATCGTGCGAATCGCGCCGCAGAATGCCATTTCGAGTCTCTGCGTTGACTAAACATGTAAATCACTCGCGCAAATCGTGTCCGGTGTGATTGGGTATTTTGTGATGTGATGGGGTATTTTGGGCCAGTCAGTGATTGACAGTTCGTGTAAAGCACAGGACACGTGCTACCTTTGCAACTAGTTTATAAACATACTCCCACTGGGTACAAACCAACACTGCCAGTTGTTAAGATGAATTATGGTAAAGGCTGAGGTGACCTGCTTAAATCACGCAGCTTGGGTTCATGGGTGTTTGTTTTTATCAGCTGGAGCACATTTCCCAGGCAGCCAGAGAGCGGTGTGGTGCAGAGCTGAGTGTGGAGTAAACATCGCTAAATGAGGACAAGTGATGGCTGCTATAAAAGCCCTTTCCTGGGCCTCTCTGCAAATGGCGATAGGCCTGAGTGCTTCCAAGAGGCTCCACTAAGACTTCGTCACCCTCTTTAATTTACAGCAAGAGTTTACACAATGTCCTGCTGTCCTCGTTCAACCCAATCAACCTCTGATGTGGACCTGGAAACTAGATGTTGCTCTGCTGTTTAGATTTGACTGAGCTCTGCTGGAGCCAAGCACTTCTGTGTTTGTGTGTTAAGCGGTTGATCCACGTCCAGAAGAAACGTTTGTTCTGGGTATTGCAACAAGCAATGCTTTTATTATGTGAACATTGATTCATAAGTCAGTGTTTTTTTTTAACCCAGGCATCAATGTGATGACCTTTGATACAACATCTGCATTTGAAACTCCTCACGTTGAGAACCTCAAACTTGTCAAGGATTTAAACACACACATTATTTTGTATGTTTTTTTAATAGACAACAACGTGCAAAAAATAACTCATTTTGCCAGCATGGGTCACATATATTTGAATTCAAGATTCGTGCATCATTGGTTTTGATTGAAAATGTGTGGTAATTTCAGGTAATTCCACTTTAAGACTGAATTCATTGATTAAACATGGGTTTTCTGCATCATGGCACACTACTAAAGTAATCAAACGCAGCAGGTTTTGCATAATTCCACCTGAACACAAACTATGACATTTAACTGAAAGGGGACAAGATTTGACATGTTAGCCTCGACAACAATGTGCCTTTCAAAACCACATACGCAGAGCAAAGAACAGGCATCAAGACTCGTGTGAATGTGTGTTTTAACACCAGACCTAGCAAACAAGAGCCAGGGTTTCTGCAGGTTTCACCAAGTCACATTTAAGACCATTATCAATTAGATTTACAATAAAAAAACTGATTTTGTGGGTCATTTCCAGAAATGTGCTTTTTTTTTCATAATTAGGATGCCACATTTAGCATATTATTTTAGATGCACAATAGTCACACATGACAATAAAAGGTCCAGTGTTGTGCTATCTAGCTTTAATAACATGATCGCTTAAAGTGGGAAATATGACCAAAATCTTACAAGTAAACCACAGCAATAAGCAATTGCGTAATAGAAGTAAAAATGTCTCAAAGTAATCAAGCAAAGGGTGTGTATTTAAATCATATGTGTGGGTTGGGTACCGAAACCAACTGGTCTGTACCGGAGCGAATCAGAACGCAGATTTCCGTGCCACTTAATTTCAACTTTGGCTGGCGCAGAGCCAGAGACACACACGCTTGTCATATATCACACCTATTCAGTGTTTTCAACCACATCATGTTGATTTTAGGTTTCAGACATTTAAATGCTCAAGAGTACTAGCAAAAAAACACACACTGATGTCAATAGCGGCAATAACGATCCTTTCAGACGGCTATAATTTGACTACGTGTTTTATTAATATCAGATACACATTATATATAGTAACTATATAGTTTCCTCTATTCTTCTCCCAGTTCCGCGCTCACTCACTTTCATGTGTTTTGTGAGACGTGGATTAATTTACGTGATCTGACAGATCCGATTCTCTGAGGCGCAAACTAAAACGGCGCTGCCCATCGCGCATTATAGATCAACTAACACACATTCACTCGCACACATTTGAAAATCAGAATATCAGTTCATGACATAGCAAGTTTGTGAATATTTTGAATAAAAAAGAAAAAGCGAAATAAGCTGTCAGCGCTATTGCGGCAGCTGTGTGTCATGTGAGAAGCACGACGCGTCACCATGGAAACAATAAGGCGATGCGAAGCATTTCAAAGCGCAAAAGACCCTTTTCGCATTTTAACGGTCATCAGTATTGTAAATCCTGCAACTTTTTTATATATATTTTTTTTTTTACTAGGGCTGTCAAAAGATTAATCGCGATTAATCGCATCCAAAATAAAAGTTTGTGTTTACATAATATATGTGTGTGTACTCTGTTAATTATTATTTATATATAAATACACACACATTCATGTATATATTTAAGAAATATTTGCATGTGTATACTGTATATACATTTATATAATCTATAATATATATATAAATATAAATGTTTTATATATAAAAATAATATTTTTTTCTTTAATATATACATGAATGTGTGTGTATTTATATATATATAATAATTAACAGAATACACACACATATTATGTAAACACAAACTTTTATTTTGGATGCGATTAATCGCGATTAATCTTTTGACAGCCCTATTTAAAACATATGTACATTTATAAATAATACTTTTGTATTAAATTACAAAAACAAGTTACCACTGCTGCGAGTGTTTCTAATACAGCGTCTATGGGAGTGATGGTAAAAATTTACATATTTCTCTCTTTTCACTGCCGTTATTAATCTCACTATTTTTTCCCTCTTTTTGAAAGTTGTGAAATCACTATTGTCGCTATTTGAGCAAATGGGCACACAAAAAAATATTTAATGTATTCTCTCATTCACAGCTATAATATTTAACACAACTACGACGACTTCCGCTCTGAGGAACCCGGAAACGTGAAAAGGGTCTATAGGAGGAAGCGCTACATGGACGTAGGAAAATTAAGACCTGTTTAAAATGATTTAAGACTCAATACTTCAGCGAATTTAAAGCTACACTGTGTAACTTTTTTAGTTTATTCTTAGCTAAAAACACTTAGTTCTTTCAAAAATATATGTGTTCATTAATGTATATTTACTTCTTTCAAGTAATAAAGTATTCTCGTAAGTTTATAATATGCCATTGTAAACACATACGGGTGAGGGTTCGAATGCGAGTCGCCATGTTGCCCCTCCATCTTGAAAGTACATTAGCCAAAGAGGGACATTCCCGTAAATTCAAGCTTGGCCTTTGGCGTTTTAACACTCGATGGCTCCGTGACGAATGTGGACGAGGTCAAGCTGGAAGCCATGTTAATCTTGGACTAAATCGGCCACCGTAGGAGTTAAAACGAAATCGGAATTGAGAGGAACAGAAACTAATATTCACTGGATGGTCATATACAAGTTCACCACTAGATGGGGGAAAATATCACACAGTGTAGCTTTAAGACTTTTTAAGGCCTAAAATTGTGTATTAGAAATGTTTTAAGACCCCACAGGAAGAGCTCACTAAAGTGTGTTAGTTCTATAATGCATCAAAGCCATTTCGACACCAGAACCAGAGCAGAATTTAGGCAATTAAGGCCTGTCCTATCCCTCTCAGAGCTAAAACAAGCCTCTGTTCAGAGCTCACTGACCAGCTCTCTAATCCATCAGCATTTCCCCTGTTGGCTGCAAGACCACACTTCATGCCAGGCAGAAAGCCTTACGCAGCAGTGCTTCCATGGTCCAGTCCAAAATTCTCCCTCAGTTTTGGAATTTCCTTTGGACAGCCCATTGCAAACAGCCCACACTCGGTGGAAAAACTTACAGCTATAAAACATTTCTAGATGAAGAGGGAGCTGTTTCAGTACCATGTGTACAAGGGTCCAAAGTCTCTGTGCAGGTCTCGACATTAACCATGTTCACGTGCTTGTCCTTCGGATCTGTCATCCACTTGTCCGGGGGAAAAAAAGTTTTTTTTTTGTGTGTGTGTTGTAAATAAAATGTATTCTGAAGCAATATTCTCACCAGTGTTCAATCAGCTTTGACATTGTAATATTTGTACCTTTTATAAAGGGCATTTTCCCCTAATCTTATTAAATATAGGCTATGCTTCAGATTTCCTTTTATATTCTTAAATTGGATCAATCAATTAAATTAGAAGACGACACTGGCTGTTACCAGTCAAATTAAATAATTTACACTGAAAAATTACAACTGCATTAAATAATGTTATGAGATTGTTTTAAATATACAAATAAGAAATGCTGGAAAGAGGAAACTAAACCACCAGTAGGTGGCGCTGTGACCGTCTGAATGAGTGAGTCGATTCGTTCAAACGCTGATTAATTCAACAATGAGGCGGTCGTTTACGAATAATTCATTGAATCTTTGATTCTATCGATTCATTCAAATGCTGAATCATTCACTAACACACACTGATGCTGTGACACTCGTTCTGCTGTGATCTTTTGGAACTATTTTCGCTGCTGAAATAGAACAAAAACACTCAATATTGCATCTAAAATGTAAGTGACTTAATGTTAATAATTGTTTATGGAACTGTCATATGAAATCAGTGTCATTTTCAGTCGTGATGTTATTCAGAAAAACAGCACTCTTGGGAATGTGACGCTGCAACTGTATCATATTATAAATATAAATAAACTCCTACATTTTTACGGCAGTGTGTTTCTCTGTGTGAGCGGCGCACATTTGTTTCGATTTCTCCTCAAGAGGCTATTTAAGTATAGTACAGTCAGTGTGCCCTTTGTTGTGCTACTTGCTTGTTGATACTGTGTGCAAAAGTGTAATTTTATTTATGCTTAAATATTTATTTTCAGAATTTAGTTTCACCACTGAACTCTATTTTTCTTGTTCTACCTCACCTGTTTTTACTATTTGTTAAATATAGTTTTTTTTAGTTCAATAAATGTTCCTTTTTTAAATTTTAAATTATCATCATGATCAGTGTGTCATTTTTATGATGTAAATTGAGGGAGCAAAAGCAGTATCGGCCCCAAATATCGGCTCAAGAAAATCGGCATCGGCACTAAAAAATCCATATCGGTCGATCCCAAGTTCAGACACACATATGATTATCACTGTAATAACATTAAATATGACATAAAACACAACCCAGTCTCTTTCTGTTAAATGTCAGTTTATGTGTGATCAATAATAGCCATTATAAAAGTATAAGTAAAAGAAATAAAGCTATACAATAAACAAAGCAAGTAAGGTAAAAGTCAACGGTAAAGTTTTTTTCAACTTGCCAAAGTTCAGATTTTTCACCTCGGGCGTCAGACGCGAATTCATTTCAAACGCATGAATGCTCCAAAAAGCACCATTCGCGCAAGACGCTCAATTCGCGCTAACTGGACGCGCAAATGAGGCAAAATCACGTCCACCGTGTCTATCGCGCCGCAGGACCTCCAGACGTGTCTTTCCATTGACTTAACATGAATATCACTCGCTCCAGACGCTCTCTTCACGTTTGGTGTGAACGCAGCATCTTTGATCATCAAAATGACACATTTAAATGTTTTTTTCCTCTGAAAAATAATTATGCATGCGTTAAAATAGCTTGAATGCAAATGAGCCCCGCCTCCACTCACTCACACCAGCTCAGAGATGCACTCGCTCAACTTCCCCGTAGTAAACACTTTCATTCAGAACCAGAAACTGATTCGGATTAGTGAATTATACAAGCTCGTCTATAAGCCGATGTATCGGAATGCTAATGAGTTTTTAAAGCGTTGACGTGATTGGTTGCGAGGAAGTTTGTGACGTAGACACTGGCGATTTTAAGGAGGAAATACTCAGCAATGGTGTCGACTTGGACATGGTTTGACTTAAAGCATATTAAAAACACAGACATACAAACATTAAACACCACAGCATCATATATTTTCTTTTCATTCCTCATTTTCGCCTTAATATAAATGTAATATTTCGCATTACAAAAGCCCGAGTTGTTTTTACCCCTTCCAGATCTCCAGCCAGGTATGCATTGATTACACATCGCAGTGTTACGGATTCAGCGTCCCGTTAGTCCAAAAGCATTAATTGGTGCAGCTCTACTTTGCCTAATGAGAATATTGATTATCTCAATGAGCAGCTGTTGACACAGTGAGCTGGAGATACACACACACACACACACACACACACACACACACACACTGCTCCTCTATACTAGCTTACTGCACAGTACTCGTTTGATTATGTTTTCTAAGAGTAGCATGTTTGGCAAATCTATGCAATACTAGCTATCCCGTCGTAAAATGTATTGTGTGCACTATCCATACGGAGTACTGCAAAAATAGTGCAGGTGTTTATATAGAGTAGTGTGAACATACTCTATATAATATACTCCATCTCTCTCTGGTGGAGTATGATCATGCAGAGCGAGTATGCTAGACTAACTATGAGCCTATTGTATCCCCCTCCCTGATCTTTAATTCATGCCACTGCTCAGGTCCAGTTTCCATAGCCAGTCTGCTCCATCCCCACCTCCACCCGCCCAGTGTGCATGTGGAGTAATTCCTGCCATTCTGCTCCGCCGCCACAGAGGCTCCATCAGGAGTGCTGGGGAATAAAGGGTGGTGTTTTGTCTGCGTGTGCTTTTTTTATTTTTTTTTCCATTCGGGGATCAGGTTCCACCCTCCCATCCTCACTGTTTATTAGGGATGCAACAATACAGTTAGTCCACGGTTCAATACATTCCTCAGCGGGTTTCGGTTCGGTTCTGATGGCTCAGTTTTTTGTTATTCTATTCTTAGGAACAGCAAGAGGTTAAGGAGAAAAAAAGATTTTTTTTTTTATTGCAATACTCTTTATTTATTTTACTTAAAAGACTTGAAAAACCTTACTTTAACTTAACTTTACTTTAAAAAAAAAAACCCTTGTACACATTCCTAGTGTATTGTAAAATATAAAATAAATATATATAAAGATTTACACTGGCAGCTCAGAGCTGTACAGCAGCATTTAAGTATGAAATTGAATGAATAAATGTAAACATAAAACACTACATAGACTTCACTATAAAATATACATGATTTTTATTAAAGCTACTGTATTAGTTTTTCAGTCAAGAGCAGTGAGTGATTTTCTCTTTTGTTGTTGTATTAACATTAAAGGGATAGTTCGTTCAAAAATGAAAATTCTGTCATCGAGAAATGAATACAGGTTTGGAACAATATTAGAGTGAGTAAATACTGACACAATTTTATAGGTGAACTGTCCCTTTAAGGACAGCGTGTTCACTATAGGTTGCGCCGCTGTCAATTAAAGACCTGCACACATCTAATATACACACACACACGCCAATTTTACTTTCTCTTTAGACATAACCGACTGTGTTTATGTTAACCTTGTGTGTATTTGACAGTATTAGCGCAGTTAGACGACTACTTAGTCCAGTAATCACGTGTGTTTGACAGGTGTTTAGTGCGCGCGCTCGGAAAAGCGCATGTTAAAACAGTGCATAAGCACGCGAATGAAGGCTTTAAAACACATGCAAATAATGAGCTTTGGTGATTGTGAATAACTCTAGTGTCCTGTGAGTATAACTCCACCACTAACCTGTGATGTATGTCATTGTTCAGTATTGGGATGGAGGAAAATTTATAGATTTTGTAGAAAAATTATTAATTCAATGCAAAACCGAAAAACCGCAATTCACAAGCGCGTATTGAACCGTGAATGCCGTACCGAACGGTTCAATATTATATTGAGAATTGTGGCATCCCTAGTGTTTATAGCCACTTTTCTGGCATCTCCGGCAAATGCTCTGTTACCCAGGGGCCCGAGCTCTTTCTGTACTCAGGGCCTCGGCCCCTTATAGCACTTACACAGCCCCTGATAACCCCAAAATTAATCAGTTTTGTTCTGGTATAATGGTCAGCTTTAGTATTGTGGTCCCAGTGCTAGTTTGACGTTGTTGACTAGTCGGTATTATTATTATTATTATGACTAGTCGGTATGATTAACACATGGTTGGCAAGTAGATCGTTCTCTGGGGTGCGTTTTCATGAAAATTTAATGTAAAGAGTTTTATCTCTAAAAACAGATTAGTGTATAACGCTAGTCTATGGGGCATAGAATAAGTCAAATTAAATCGCTAGTTAATGCCACTAACAAGGCTCAAAATAGCCTCACACTAACACGGGAGCATAATGAGGGTCCCTACACGCAAACCGAAGCATTGAGAACTGTGTAAGTGTACAAACAATTTAATAAGAAGATGCTTTATAAAGACAGTACCCAGGGCAACAAGTTCATACGCTCAATGGATTTTAGCGGTAACTTATATTGTTCTACTTCTGCCCATTGCTGTCACATCGTTTTGTTTTTTGTGCTGCCAATAATCTAAGACATTTCTTACATTAAATGATTTGTTAAACACATTCGAATTAATTATAAATAAAACGTAATATAATGTGGTAACCTCCTACCGTCACGCTTGAACATATCCACACTAAATTAAAGGCCTGTCTCTTATAGACGCCTGTTTCAAATACAAGCCGGTGCAGTTCGGCGATTTGGGTAAATAGAAGCCCGGGCTATTATTTGAAGTTTTACGGTAATTAAGTGTTCATTGTAATTTTAGACTTATGTTTATATTTTAATTATTTGAATGTTTCCATGCTTGTGTTGACATTTCTGCCTTTATAACTGAGGGGATTATAATCAGAGGTTGAAAAATAAGTTTAAATGTAAAATGTTTCTCCTGGTCCTTATTTTAAATAGGTCATAAAAATATTAATAATTATCGACCGATATGAAACGCTTATATCGTGATACAGTTTTCAGCCATATCGCCCAGCCCTAAGTAGAGCTGTACACTACATCAAATTGCAGACTAGTTGTGAATATTCAACCACACAAAGACCACGTTTCATTCTTACCTTTGAAAAGTTCCCTCAGAAGAACGTCCATCAATGAGCCCAGTCAGTAACACTGACACAGCAAACACAGACTTTAACCCGGGGTTTAGGTATGTACGAAACGGCATCTTATGCACACCCAGGATGAGCTGTTAACTCCGGGTATAGTGTGAGCAGTGTGAAACGTGAATAAAGATAACCCAGGGTTAACTATTTCAAGTGTGAAAGCCCTTTAGAGTCACTTCAATCTCTCCTGTTTAGTCTCAGTAACACTAATTCACCATTGAAGACAAACCAAAAGCGACACTGAAGGGGTTAAGATTTATACGTGTAGTTAACATGCTGACAGTCCAGCTGTTCTGTTAGCACACTAAATAGTTAACTAAAGCTAGTGTGTTCCTCATGAAGCCATGTGACCGATAGCGGAGAGCATTGCAGCGCAGTCATATAACCTTTTATTTGAGAAGTGCTGCAGTCTTAAAGTGTGTGTGTGTGTGTGATTGGTTGTTTGTGAGTGTGTGTGTGTTGAAGTCTGACCGTGTGCCCGCGGGCTAGCCTCGGGGTACAGATGACAGGCGCTCTTGACACCTGTGGGCTTTCACTTCATCAACTCTCACCTGGACCCAGTCTTTGCTTTACATGCCTTTTTCCCATCAGGAGATGGAACGATCAAGATCTTTATACAGTTTGTTTAAATAACTCTGGTTTTACTTTGATACTCTTGAGTCCCATGAATGCCAGCTAACCAGGGGCATCAGCCGATGTGGACAGCAGTCGAATTATACAGGCGTTCAGTTGAATTATTGGCTGCCCAAATCCCCTTTTTTTTGGCTCTTATGTTCCTCGGATCTGTTTGTTTCATACCAGCGTGAGCACATGCATAAGTGCTCCTGATTCAGATACCGGTAGTCTAAACGGGCTTATCCGAAACTATGCAACTTGTCACTCTAGATCCACATTCATCTAGGGCTGCCGCTAACCACTATTTTTATATCGACTAATTTATCGATTGATCAATGAATCTATCGACTAATTCCTCGGTTAATCGATTAATCTATAGACTAATTTGTCACTTTATCTATTGATCTACCGACTAATTTATCGATAAATCTATTAATCTATCGACTAGTTTGTCAATCAATTAATCTATCGACTAATTTAGCGACTAATCAATTAATCTATCGACTAATTTAGCGATTAATCTAATAATCTATCGACTAATTTGACACTTCATCGACTGATCTATCGACTAATTTATCGATTAATCAATTAGCCTATCTGTTTTATCAATTAATCAGTTAATCTATCAACTAATTTATTGATTAACCAATTAACCTATCACCTGGTTTATCAATTAATCTATCGACTAATTTATCGATTAATCAATTAATCTATCGACTGATTTATCGATTAATCAATTAATCTATCGACTGATTTATCGATTAATCAATTAAACTATCGGCTACTTTATCGATTAATCAGTTAATCTATCAACTAATTTATTGATTAACCAATTAACCTATCACCTGGTTTATCAATTCATCTATCGACTAATTTATTGATTAACCAATTAATCTATCGACTAATTTGTAGATTAGTCAATTAATCTATCGACTGACTTATCGATTAATCAATTAATCTATCAACTGATTTATCGATTAATCAATTAAACTAGCGGCTACTTTATCGATTAATCAATTAATCTATCGACTAATTTATCGATTAATCAGTTAATCTATCAACTAATTTATCGCTATAATTTTCAACAATTTTATTTACAAACATTTAATTTAACTGACAACATTGGCCTTCAGTAGTGAACTATAAAAAAGTATAAATGTAAACAAGCCCTTGACAAAATGTAAAACTAAAAGAGTAAAAATGTAAAAAGGTATACATTTTGTAAACCAACATAACAAAAAAATAGAATATCAGCAAATACTTTTTATATGGAATAGTGTTGTCACAATACCAACATTATGACTTCGATACGATACCAGACTAAAATACCGCAATAACGATAAATTACTGAATCCATACCATGGCAAAAAACAGTCAAAGTAATTGAATAATGTGACAGAACTTACTATTCATTGTTTTATCATCGTTTTAGTGATAAAAACTCTGTATACGTTCACTAAAGACACATCAAACTGCGTTTACCCGAATACTTGCCAGGACGTGCATTTGTACATATTTTTTACCATTCAAAGCCAATAATCTGCGAAACTGGCGTATAAATTTGACTGTTGTGCTTCCATTGTTTAGTGAACGCTCACACACACGTCCTCACTCCTGCTGTCACACACACACACACACACACACACACACACACACACACACGCAGATTAAGAAATACTGCTCTTATTAGAGTGCTGTCATTTTCAAAGTACCGGTAATAATATAATTTCATATCGTACCCAACTTACCAAGTCGACTTTAAATATTGACGTCGACTAATTATCAGCGTCGATTGTATCGACCAATCGCGACAGGCCTACATTCATCGCAATAAAACACTGAGATGTTATAACTCATAAACTTTGAGCTTTCACTTCAGTGGCCTCCATATCTCCTTCTGAATGGCAGTTCTGCCTGCTCGCTTTGTTTATTTGTGTATTGTTCTTCTACTGTGACTGGTTCATACTTGAATCTGATGTCAAGTCCCCTTCATTTATACAGTACCAGTAGTTTCAAAGCAGCTTCACAGTGATAAACAGGACAATAATGCTGCTGTCAGCTGAAGTCAGTTCAATGTTGACTGTTTAGTTCAATATCTGTGTAAAATTCATCAAGTTCACTTCAGCCATAAAGCAGTGATGTCATCATCCAGCTCAGTTTTGCAGTCAAAATGACCCAAAGCCCTAAACTTATACTTCATATTTTCCTTGTCCAGAAAGCTTATTTTATTTTGATATTTCATTTACCTTTTAACCTCTTAAGCTCTGGGACCATTTCCACCAGGATTTGTCCGACCCAAATGGAAAAGCTTCCCATACACACATACAGTGTCTCTAAATACACACTTCAGGTGTCATTTTACAGGAAACCCTTTGAAATTTCATAAAGCACTGCTAAAAGTGATAAACATGTGAGTATATGTTGTCTGTAGTGGTTTTGAGCTGATTTAAAGCTTTTTTTTTTTTAGTAAACTGATATCTGTTGGAAGTGTTTCTCCTTAAAAATCTACATTTAGAGAACATATTGATGTATTGTTAAAATTTTTGTTACTTAAAAAGGTCTTAAGTCTTTACCTTCATAAAATCTGCAGAAAACCTGATATTATTATTATTATTATTATTATTATTATTATATTTCACGTCAATATTGAAATGTGTTTGGAGAACTTCACTGGTATTGGTGTCAAACTGAAATGCTGGCACTGTCTCAACCCTAATGGACAATACATTTTCTCAATTCACTTAACATTGACAGATGTGGCAAAAAGTTAATTTTAGACCCTGAGTATGTATGCAGGGACCCTCCTCCTCCTGTTATCCCTCCATCTGCCCTCTCACTGGAGGAGTCACATCAGGGATGCACGAGATATCGATATCAGACCATATCTTTTCATTTTTAATGTTATCGGCCCAATAAAAAAGTGTCCGATATATTAAAGCTGATAAATAATGTATTATTTCCTTCAGCTGAGACACTTCAGATGTCACTGATGGGTTTGAATTGCTTAAAATATGATTAAAAACACTTAAAAAAAAAAGGAAAATACAGTTGCAAGCGCAAATCTGTCATATCGGCTACATAAAACTATAATAAAAACATCATAATTGTGTTTGAGACACAGATGTTAATAGTGAAAGTTTTGTTTTTGTACTTAGGATCTCAAAAATAGTATAAAAATTTAGATTTATCGGCCGATATATCGGTTATCGGCTTTCAAATATAAAGAATTATCGGTTATCATATCGGCCAAAATGTTAATATCAGTGCATCCCTACTAACAGCCACTAATGATTTAATATGATTAATAACTGATATGATTATACATCTCTACTGTTTTGGTAGTTTATAAAAGAACCAAACTTATTTTGCTCTAAGTGAGAACATTTTAATTAGGGATGTCCGATATATCGGTCATCATATCGGTATCAGCCGATATATGTTCATTTTAAATGTTATCGGCCAAATGAAAAATCTGTCCGATATATTAAAGCTGATAAATAATGTATTATTTCCTTCAGCTGAGACACTTCAGATGTCACTGATGGGTTTGAATTGCTTAAAATATAATTAAAAACACTTCAAAAAAGGAAAATACAGTTCCAAGCGCAAATCTGTCATATCGGCTACATAAAACTATAATAAAAACATCATAATTGTGTGTTTGAGACATGGATTTTAATAGTAAGAGTTTTGTTTTTGTAATCAGGCTCTCAAAAATGATTATAAAAACTTGGATTTAGATTTATCGGCTTTCAAATATAAAGAAGTATCGGTATCGGACAAAATGTTAATATCAGTGCATCCCTACTTACAGCCACTAATGATTTAATATGATTGATAACTGATATGCTTATACATCTCTACTGTTTTGGTAGTTTATAAAAGAACATATAAAACATTTTAATTAGGGATGCACAATATATCGGTCATCATATCGGTATCAGCCGATATATATGTTAATTTTTTATGTTATCGTCCCAATAAAAAAATTGCCGGATATATTAAAGCTGATAAATAATGAAGTATATCCTTCAGATGGATTTAGATTCGAATTATCGGCCAAAATGTTCATATCGGTGCATCCCTAATTCACATTTCCAGCACTGGAAAGGAAAATATAACACACACTTCCATCAATGTGCAAGCCTCTCTCATTGGATAAGAGCTCTCATACACGCAGCGCTCGTTTAAAAGCATTTAGACGGCCATTGTAAACATGCTTACCGTTTGTTGTTTTGGCTTCGCAGCCAGGCGTGAGTGATGAAAACCATTCACATTTTGCAAGAAGTCTCTGAGGGAAAGTGGTTTGGCTGACCGTAGCTGTGGACTCTGTGTGTGTTTAGGGTTTTTTCTTCTCTCTGAGATGCAGGCCTCCCTGATTGTTATCTAGCTTTTCCACAACATGGCGGCTGTAGATTCACTGTAGGATTAACCTACAACCAGGCATATAAAATCACTAGCTGATGTGCACGATGCTTACATAAGCCGCCACAGGCATTTGCCTTGAAAATCAGTGGGGAGGAATGTTATTATTCTAACAATCAGCTCTCGTGTTGGGATGTTTCCTTGATTTACCAACACATCACATCAGCCCTGCATACAAATGCACTGGAATATGACAGACGCAAATAGGGTTGTCACAATACCTCCGTCATTTCATATCAAGCCATTGAGCGTGGCAACACGAAGGCTTTATTCTGCTAACCCAAAGGGTTGAGCTAATTCACAAGAATCCAGAACAAAAAAATGAGAGGTTAAGTCATTCTCGTTCATTTTATTTAAACTTTGGGTGGAGCAAAGAATAGTGCTTTGTGATTTCTGTTGCAGGGTTTGACGCTTACTTTTTTATCCCATGGTGCACCTGTGCTCCTAAGTTGAAATATTTTGGGGCGCAATTATTTCTGCATATATAAATATAAAACACTGCAACAGATTTTTCCATACTAGTGTTATTTTAGTATCTAAAATGGTTTTTATTAATATTTTGAATATTTTGATAATTTTTAGTAATTCTGTTGTTTTGTTTTGTTTATTTGAAAAAAAAGTCAGTTTTATATTTTATTTTATGGCAGTTAACATTTATTTATTTTAAGTAATGCGATTTTTTTTATGGTTTTTGTTAACTACAATAACACTGATACTAGTAAAAATCGATATATTTAATAACATTCTTACTTTTTTTCCGAAGGTGCACATGTGCTCCTAAGTTGAAAAATGTTGGGGCGCAACTATTTCTGAATATATAAATATAAAACACTGCAACAGATTTTGCCATATTAGTGTTATTTTAGTATCTAAAATAGTTTTTATTCATATTTTGAATAATTTTTTTTAGTAAGTGTTGTTTTGTTTAGTTTTTTTTTTTAAGTCCGTTTTTGGTACATCAGGTTAATTAAACTAAATAATAATAAGAAAAGTTTAAGTTTTTTATATTTTATATCATGTCAGTTAACATTTATTTATTTCAAGTAAAGAGATTGTTTTTATGGTTTTTGTTAACTATAATAACACCGATACTAGTAAAAATCGATATATTTAATAACGTTCTTACTTTTTTTCCCAAGGTGCACCTGTGCTCCTAAGTTGAAAAATGTTGGGGCGCAACTATTTCTGAATATATAAATATAAAACACTGCAACAGATTTTGCCATACTAGTGTTATTTTAGTATCTAAAATTGTTTTTATTAATATTTTGAATATTACGATATTTTTTTTGTTTTGTTTTGTTTAGTTTATTTTAAAAAAAAAAGTTTTTGGTTCATCAGGTTAATTAAACTAAATAAAAATAAGAAAAGTTTAAGTTTTTTATATTTTATTTCATATCAGTTGTCATTTATTTATTTCAAGTAAAGAGATTGTTATTATAGTTAACAAAAACTAAAACCATAAAAACACTGATGCTAGTAAAAATCTATATATTTCATAGCGTTCTTACTTTTTTTCCCAAGGTGCACCTGTGCTTCTAGGTTGAAAAATGTCGGGGCGCAACTATTTCTGCATATATAAATATAAAACACTGCAACAGATTTTGCCATACTAGTGTTATTTTAGTATCTAAAACAGAGAGTATCTAAAAAAAATATTAATATTTTGAATTCAATTTAATTCTACTTTCGATACTTTTTTTAGTAATTCTGTTGTTTAGTTTATTTTAAAAAAAGTCAGTTTTTGGTTCATCAGGTTAATCAAACGAAATAAAAATTAAGTTTTAATTTAAATATAAGTTTTTCATATTTTATGGCAGTTAACATTTATGTATTTCAAGTAAAGAGATTGTTTTATGCTTTTAGTTTTTATTACTAGTAAAAATCTATATATTTAATAACGTTCCTGTGACGGGGCGTCCCAGACAGAAGCTACAATAGTTATTTTAAATTAAAAGAAATTAAATTACATACAGTTTGTGTAACCAAATAATAACCGATGTGTAAATTATACAAACGGCGTGACTTTTATTTAATAAACAAGCCTGAAATACACAAGGACTCTTATTTTGAAATGTCAATGCTTTATTATTGCAGGAGCTCATTCAAATTCAGATAAAGTATGATATAATATGCATTCTTACAACTGTATACAACATATTACAGTATAAACACCGTAAAGTATTGATCCGCATTAATTAATTGGCATAAATGAACGCAAAACAGCGCCACCTTCAGGCTGTGAAACGTGAAGTGCTCACATTTATTTAATGAAGTTTAATAATCACATTAGGCACTATCACCCTAAAATATAAGACGCCTTAAAATGATCATATACCATTTTAGATATTGAAGACTTGTGATCTTACATTTAAGATGTTCAATCTTATTTTTAGTCTTAAATGCGAGTGAAAATTGTGTAGTATTTACAATAATACTAGAGTATTTTGAGGCGTGTGTGTCGTAGCAGTATGTAGCATTAGGACTGCATAACTTTGAATAATTTCTCCGCGAGTACCAGCATCACGAGACTGATGTTGTGAATACCAGATGTGAGCAGAATTAAGATTGGAAAGTCGTCCTCGCAAAAGGTTGAGAATGGCTTTCCACACATGCATATATACGTCCACACGTTCATTAGCACCCTTGCCCACCTCCTCTCTCGCTTTGCTCTGAAGCACGTGCCCCGGCTCATGCGTTGCTAGGTAACAGGACGTGTGTGTGTGTGTGTGTGTGTGTGTGTGTGTGTGTGTGTGTGTGTGTGTGTGTGTGTGTGTGTGTCAGTCAGCCGGCGCGCTATGATCTCCCCCATTTCTCTGGTCGTCTGTGAGATAGTCGGATGTATTTCTGCATGTGAAACAGAAGAGGAGGAGCAGAGCGATGGAGAAGGAGATAAAGAGAGAACATGTCCGGAAAGAGGGAGAGAGTGATGAGTCAGAGGCTCTGTTTTTGAGAAAACCGAGCTCCAGTTGTGATTTGAGTTCGCCTCGGTTGTTGGGCCGCATTGAATCTGCCGTACATTTTCCATATTGATTATTTGGGCGAAATCTTTGGAATGCATTTTAATGACCAAAATTGAAGTTGTGCAGATTTGGTCTATTTCCATGAGAGCAGCCCCGACTTTTAATCGCATTAAAGTGGCTCAAACCCTTTCCAGACTTACCTATGAGGTGCAATATATTGGGGATTTTTACATGTGTGTGTACAATAAAGCCTGTGCTAAACATAACTTGATGATGCTTTGACGTTTTGTTCTACACACATAGTGAATTTTCATAATGTTTTTAGAAGTCTCTTCTGCTCACCAAGGCTGCCTTTATTTTATTAAAAATACAATAGTATTATTGTTTTAAAATGTAATTTATTCCTGTGATCAAAGCTGAATTTATCATCATTACTCCAGCCTTCATGATCTTTCACTAATCATTCTCATATGAGGATTTCATGCTCAATTATTATAGTGTTTATCAGTGTTGATTCTTTGATGAATGAATGATTCAGTGACTCACTCATAAAGACTTGTTCCATTACTGGATGAATCAGTGATTTTAAACAAATCTCTTGAATGAATGATTCAATGACTCACTCATAAAGACTTCACTTGTTTCATTACTGGATTAATCAGCGTTTTTGAACAAATCTCTTGAGTGAATGATTCAATGACTCACTCATAAAGACTTGTTTCATTACTGGATGAATCAGCGTTTTTGAACAAATCTCTTGAGTGAATGATTCAATGACTCACTCATAAAGACTTGTTCCATTACTGGATGAATCAGCGTTTTTAAACGAGTCTCTTGTATGAATGATTCAATGACTCACTCATAAATACTTCACTTGTTTCATTACTGGATGAATCAGCGTTTTTGAACAAATCTCTTGAATGAATGATTCAATGACTCACTCATAAATACTTCACTTGTTTCATTACTGGATGAATCAGCGTTTTTGAACAAATCTCTTGAATGAATGATTCAATGACTCACTCATTAAAGACTTGTTTCATTACTGGATGAATCAGTGTTTTTAAACAAATCTTTTGAGTGAATGATTCAATGACTCACTCATAAAGACTTGTTCCATTACTGGATGAATCAGCATTTTTAAACAAATCTTTTGAGTGAATGATTCAATGACTCACTCATAAAGACTTGTTCCATTACTGGATGAATCAGCGTTTTTAAACAAATCTCTTGAATGAATGATTCAATGACTCACTCATAAAGACTTGTTTCATTACTGGATGAATCAGTGTTTTTAAACGAATCTCTTGAGTGAATGATTCAATGACTCACTCATAAAGACTTCACTTGTTTCATTACTGGATGAATCAGTGTTTTTAAACGAATCTCTTGAGTGAATGATTCAATGACTCACTCATAAAGACTTGTTTCATTACTGGATGAATCAGTGTTTTTAAACGAATCTCTTGAGTGAATGATTCAATGACTCACTCATAAAGACTTCACTTGTTTCATTACTGGATGAATCAGTGTTTTTAAACGAATCTCTTGAGTGAATGATTCAATGACCAATATCCAAACTAATAACTTATCTCAGTACTTGTGATGATCTGAAAGATTATAAGATAATGATTGTTTCATATCTATACATGATGGCGATCAGCGCCAATGCAGATCTAAATGCTCCGGTTAAAGGTTTAATACACAGAATTTAGGAATAAGATCACGTGGATGTTTGAATTCGAGCTCTAGGTCCTGCACAGGACTAAAGAAATAGTTAAGCAATGTTAAATCAGTGCTGAAGTTATTATCGTTATCAAATTCGCCGACCTTTTACTTAGAAAAACCAGGGTGTGATGGCTTTGAGTTCTGTGGAAATCTACTGAGCCTTTCTTTGTAATTCTGCAGGTGTTTCTTCCATTTGGTCCTCCTCATTAGCAACGACATCCCAGAATATCCCACTCCTCCCACTACAGCACTGCCATCTTTACTGTGTGTGTGTTTTAAGGGAACAACAGTGCATATACAGCCTCCTCACGTCACGAGATAATAAAAGCGTGGCTTGCCGCCTCTCCTCCACTTGTTTGTCTTCTTTCCTCTCGGCACAAAAGCCTCTAATCAAATGAATTGGTGTGGGTCAGGGGCTGCTCATCCATCCCATCCCGCGGTTGCCTGGAAACGGCAGTGGGCCCGGCTGGCCTCAGAGATGCTCTATTTGCACACCAAACAGGGCCGGCCGCTCTTATATGAAATGTAAATAGGCTGTTACAGTACATTAAGATGCTCTCCTGGACACCATCCAGCCTCCATCACGGCCCATGTTCCTGATGCAGCAAACAAGCATGTGTTAAGGTGCCTAAGGTCATTAGTTATGCGAGCCAACTGAAAGCTGATTGGTTTGAACAAGTCCTCAATGTACCTATAGGGAGATGAGAGGGTGTGAATCTCTTACCATTGGAGGAAGTGTAGCGGCTAACTCACACAAGCCACCTCACCTTTAATTACTTTTAAAGTTTTATGCTAGTTACGGTTACGGTTTATGGATTATTAGCGCGTTGGTCATGTGAATAAATGTTCTATATTTGATGTTGTATCGCTAGTAAATGTACAGTAGGACGTAATAAACGTCAACTTCTCTATTAGCTGCAAATTACTAGTCACTGCACTGCGCATAAAACTACAGTTAAAGGGATAGTTTACACTCTAAAAAATGCTGGGTTAAAAATAACCCAAATTGGGTTGAATATGGACTAACCCAGCAATTTGGTTGTTTTGACCCAGCGATTGGGTTGTTTTGACCCAGCGATTGGGTTGTTTTGACTCAGCGATTGGGTTGTTTTGACCCAGCGGTTGGGTTAAATGTTTGCTTAAAACAACCCAATTGCTGGGTTAGTCAATTTTCAACCCAACTTGGGTTATTTTTAACCCAGCATTGTTTAGAGTGTAGGTGCACTTCACTTAATCTCTTGTAGAAACACCAGCGGTAATTCAGGAGAAAATCTCCCAATGCTCCACGTGAAACTTCAGTCTTTCCACCTTTTACCATCGTGTCAATTCTCAATTGATTTTGATTAATATGCGCGAGGGAGAGCGAGAGAGTTTGAAGACGGTGAATAATAATCTGTAAATAATGCAGGGAAAAAAATATCGGCCGATACACGTAAAAATCGCAAATTTCGGCCGATACACGTAAAAATCGCAAATATCGGTCGATATATCGGTCTAACTCTACAGTGGACCTTATTTCACTGTGATTGGTCTGTTTGTGAGTATTTCACCTCCACTGTAGACTCCAGGAAATAGACCTGAGCTCATGTGACGTACACACACACACACACACACACACACACACGTTGTTTTCCGCTGACAGACAGCTGCACTAAATACCAGTGGACGTGATGACAGAACTGTGTTACCATGGTGCAGAGCGAGGGGGCTGTGGGCCCTTTTATCCCAGCAGGAGGCACCGTTACCAAAGCAGCCCATAATAGTCCTACTGTGCAGCAGCAGTGATTGTGTGAGGAATGAGGAAGAGCTGGACTGAGCTGGCCCCAGTTTGACCGCGGAGAGAGGAGCTACAGTACTGGAGCTATTGATGGATGGATGGAGAAATATTTGTTAGAGGTGCGGAGTCATTTATTCTCCGCCATGCTGGCAGGTTGAAGGCTTTGCCAACAGGATGTGCTGTAATGGCCATATGTGCTGACACAGTAACTGTACTATACACACCCTGACATGTGACTCTAGGGTGGGGCAATGTAGATCAAAATCCTTCAAAACACAATTAGTTTCAATTAAATAAATAATATTTATTGAATATTTTGAGGACTTCTTTTGGTACTAAATAGGCCTGCTATTTGTGCAATAATTATGGTCCATTAATGACCACATATTTGTATTATTATTTATATTACAATTAGGGCTGTCAAAAGATTCATCGCGATTAATCGCATCCAAAATAAAAGTTTACATAATATGTGTGTGTACTCTGTTAATTATTATTTATGTATAAATACACACACATTCATGTATATATTTAAGAAATATTTGCATGTATATACATTTATATAATCTATAATATATATAAATATAAATGTTTTATATATAAAAAATATTTCTTTCTTAAATATATACATGCTTGTGTGTTTTTATATATAAATAATAATTAACAGAGTACACACACATATATTATGTAAACACAAACTTTTATGTTGGATGTGATTAATCGCGATTAATCTTTTGACAGCCCTACTTACAATTAGTGTAGTAATTAAGGTTAAAATAGAGAATTCCAATGCAAAAAGGCAAATTAGAGTCATTTTGTGTCTGGAAAAATAATCATTTTCATTTATAAAGCCACGTTTTTACCTACTAGGTGTTTGTATGGCCTTTTAATAAATATACATGTATCTAGTCTGGCTGCTCAAAAAAGTATTACAGATCATAACTTACTTATTTTTAGGTTTTGCATTTGAATGCATATTTAGACATGATCAAACACTAGATTTCTTTAAATGGGAAATTTAAAAAAACTTGCATCCTAATATTTTTAATGATACTTATCTAAGCAAACACGAGTGAATATAAATGAATGCAAGCAAATATGATTTAACCCAATAAAAGTTTAAAATATTTGTACTTATGTACAGTAGGATATATACAAACGAATTGATACTGAATCAAGATTGAAATCGATATTTGTGCCAATCACCAAACATCCCAGCCCTACTAAAGGCTCCATCTCAAATGTGAAAATACAGATTTGAACGTGCATTATTCAGTCTTTTCTGGCTGTAGATCTGCATTTGTGTGAGCACGTCATGCCGCAAACCTATAGTTTTGAGAAAAGCGTCTCTTCGAGTCTCATTTTTCTCTGAGAGAACCATGTTTTGCCATGTTTTGCTGGTTTCCCATCCAAATCTGTGTAGTATGCAGATGTGTGTGTGCCAGGGTCTGGTGGAAGCAGGAGATTAGAGGGAGCTTTGTGTTCCTGGGCCGAGCGAAGGCAGGACTGCACCATCAGCAGGCAGGAGGAAGCTGTCTAAGCACTGACCCAGGGTCAGCCTCAGCAGACTGAGGGCCTACATTCCTCCCAGATTAATCCCATGACCCAGAGCCAGCCATCCACTAACAAGCCCTGTCCATCTGCCCATCATCGAGCGGGGAAACACAGCCTGTGATCACTCTATTGAAGACTAGAGATATGTATCACAATTATGCACTTTCTTACTCTCATCTCAAACCCGCCTCCACTGACTCACTCGCTCGCTTTATTAGCTTCAGATGAATATTGTTGCATTCCAGCAAATTTTGTGCTCAAACTCACATAAAGCCGCCTAAATTTAGCTCGTTTTCTCTGCTTATTGCACTTAAACAGTCAAATACACACGAAATATTGTCAAAATGCCACGAGTATTCACGTAAACACAATCAGATCTGTTTAAAGTGAAGGTAAACAGAAAGAAAACGCATGTGTATCAGTGTAATGGATCCGTGCGTCAGCTCTTAAAGTGACAGCAGTCTAATAAACCTGCTGACAAATCATGAGAATATTAAAAATATCCATACACTCTCAGAAAAAAAGATGCAGTGGAGGTCTTTGTTTGTTGTTTTTGTTCTTACTTTATTACAGTTTACTCGCCTTTTTAAATTCTATTTGAAATCAAGCTTTCTTGTGCTGTATGTAAGCTATTGCAACACAATTAGTTAGCACATTTTTGTGAGATCTTTGTAATGGTAATTGATCAATGTTTATATATGATAAAACTAGGGCTGTCAAAAGATTAATCGCGATTAATCGCATCCAAAATAAAAGTTTGTGTTTACATAATATATGTGTGTGTACTCTGTTAATTATTATTTATATATAAATACACACACAAGCATGTATATATTTAAGAAAAAAATATTATTTTTATATATAAAACATTTATATTTATATATATATTATAGATTATATAAATATATATACAGTATACACATGCAAATATTTCTTAAATATATACACACACATATATTATGTAAACACAAACTTTTATTTTGGATGCGATTAATCTTTTGACCGCCTTAGATAAAACCCTTAAAAGCATTATCATATAAAGTGATCTCTTCAGAAGAAAGTTTTAATTTCCTAGACTTTCAATAGACAGACAAAAAAAATAAATTATATTAAAAATATCTATTTGACAGTATATGCAGCGTTTTTTCCCTGTGTTATCAAAAATGGTATCAATATCGTTACTTTTTTAGGTATCGTATCGGAGTTATAAATTCCAGTATCGTGACAAGACTTCTATATAGCAGAGAAGTGTTCAATCTCGGACGCAGGTGATATCTTTATCGGTTTGTTGTCGTTTTTAGCATGAACAGGCCTTAAAGGGATAGCTCACCCGAAAATCTTCACTTACTCAAGTTGTTCAAAATCCGTACGATCAGGGCTCGACATTAAGCCGGTTCACACACTTGTCCTTCGGACAAGAAAATCTGTCATTCACTTGTCCGAGTAAAACATTTGCTTGTCCGGATTTCTTTTGTAAATATAATCTATTGTGAAGCAATATTCTCACCAGTGTTTAATCAGCTTTGACATATTTAAATATGCATATTTGTCATATTTGTACCTTTTTATAAAGGGCATTTTTCCATAATCTTATTAAATATAGGCTATGCTTCAGCTTTCCTTTTATATTCTTAAATTTGATCTATAATTTAAATTAGAATAAGACACTATAGGCTGTTACCAATCGAATTAAATAATTTACA
The DNA here is from genome assembly GCF_949357685.1 of Gobio gobio. Lineage (NCBI taxonomy): Eukaryota > Metazoa > Chordata > Actinopteri > Cypriniformes > Gobionidae > Gobio > Gobio gobio. The sequence goes on from NC_137098.1 coordinate 3,849,858, forward strand.
CTGAAAAATTGCAACTGCATTAAATAATGTTATGAGATTATTTTAAATATTTTTGAATATACAAATAAGAAATGTTGGAAAGATGAAATTAAACCGCCTGTAGGTGGCGCTGTGACCGTCTTAATGAGTGAATCATTGAGTCGATTCGTTCAAACGGCTGATTCATTCAAGAATGAGGCGGTCGTTTACGAACAGATCATTGAATCTTTGATTCAACCGATTCATTCAAACACTGAATCATTCACTAACACACACACACACACACACACACACACACACACACACACACACACACACTGTTGCTGTGAGAGGCGTGATGGTTCTGCTGTGATCTTTGTTTGGAACTATTTTCGCTGCTGAAATGGAACAAAAACACTCAATATTGCGTCTAAAATGTAAGGGACTTAATGTTAATCAATTGTTTATGGAACTGGCGTATGAAATCTGTGTAATTTCCAGTCGTGATGGTATTCAGGAAAACAACACTCTTGTTAGTGTGATGTTGCTTAACTGTATCATATGTTATAAATATAAAAACTGCACAATTTTAACCGTGTATGTTAACTGAGTTATCATTTGTTTTCGATTTTCTCCTCGAGAGGCTGCGCGAGCCTCAACAGCTCAACCTTGTTAACGTCAGTTTGTTTATTATTATTATAATAATATGTATTATACATATTATTATCCACTATCGATCTCCACTTACACTAACTGAATGCAGAATCATTATTGAACTTTGGTGATTCCCTAGTTAGTTTTTGTTTTATCAGGATACTTGTCCGTCGGGCAAGTACAATTATTGTCACTTGCCCCTTAAAAAAATCACAATGTTAATGTTGAGCCCTGCGTACGAGCTTCTCTCTGTTGAACACGTAAGATATTTTGATGGATGTTGGTAGCCGGACAGTTGACAGTAGCCATCGACTTCCATAGTAGGAAAAAAAAACATGGCTGGCGTTCAGTGGCTAGGACTTTTTCTGCTGAAAATGGAGGTCCGCTTTGGTGAAAGTTCTTGATCAATCTGGCAGGATTCAGACGCATGCAAGACCGCTGCAGGGAATGTGTACACACTTACACACACACACAGTGTGTGTTCTCGCTGCAGTTGTGTGGTTGTGCAGCAGGAAACGGATGCAGGGAGATGTCAGGATTAAGCCTGGGCCTTGTGCCGTCTGCTCCAGGAGAGTACAGTGCTAAAAGTAGACCTCATATGTGATGAATTACAGCTGGCTGCAGGCGGAAAAACACAAAAAAACACGCTTTGTCTGACACAAGCACCCGCACTGATGGCAGATGCGCAGCAGCTTTTGATTGGGCTGGAAAGCAGAGGAAATGAGCCGTGGTTCTGGAATGGATGTTATTGTGTTTCTTCTCTGGGTGCCGTTCTGCAGGAAAAGAAACACCAAATGCAGGATTCACACATGCCCTGTGGTTGTTTTGATCTGGAGATGGACCTGTTTGGGCATGTGTTGTTCTAGGACATGCATCAACCCCATGTTTGTGTGTCTCTCCCACACCACATTTGTTTATCCCCATTAGAGTCTGACCTTTGGACCACTTTGAGGTGTGGATCTGCTTTGTGGGGTGAGGATGGGACAGCAGAAGAGCGGTATTGCTCTTGTGTGTGTGTGGTACGTTAGCCGGAGATATAAATAGCAGTCTTTGAATAGGACGGTTGTGGCGCCAGAGTCGTGGTGAGGCCAGTTTTCCTGGGCAGGAGAAGGAGAAGCAGCACACGAAACTAAAACTGCAGAAAATGCTTTTCTTACTAAGTATTTTTGTCGTTTTCAGTCCAAATATCTACAAAATCTTACATTGAGAAGCATTTACTAGACAAGCGAAAGTTTTTGTCTTGTTTTGGGGGAAAATAACTCAAAATTAAGGGAGTTTTTGATTAAAATGATCTGTCAATGGGGTAAGATAAATAATCTTGTTTTCTGTTTGAATTAAGATTATTTTGCTTACCCCATTAGCAGATTATTTTGCTTATTTTAAGCCAAAACTCCCTTAATTTTGAGTTATTTTCCCCAAAAACAAGACAAAAACTTTTGCTTGTCTAGTAAATGCTTCTTAGGGCGCTTTCACACACACCTTGTTTGGTCCGGATTTTCGGACTTTTCAGTTTGGTCCGAATCAAAAAAAGACAAAGTCCGGACCAAACAGACGAAATTTGGTCCGACGAAAAGAGGTCCGGATCAAACTGAACAAAGGTTCGGTTTGTTTCTAGTGTGAAAGTATTTTCTGTATGGTTCGTACTTTCAGACCATTTACAGGAAGTTCCTGTTTATGTTTAAATATTATAATGTTATTTTTAAACTTCATCTATGCTACATTGATTATGAAAAGTGATGCGCAATATGTCAGAAGACAGAAGGTCAGAAATTATTTTGAAAGAAATTGTGTATGATTTTGCTTAGAAAGCCTTTCTTTAATGTGAATTTCGTTTTGTATAATTTGACGTTTAATCAGATAATTGGCTGGATTTAATAAATAAGAAGCAAATAGTCTATAGCAGACAATAATCGCGGGAGCGATCACATGCTTTGCACATGAACTGGAGCGTCTCAAATAAACCGAAACTCAGCAGATACTCGTCTCACAAACATGAGAAATATGTGTATATAAAGCTTGAAATGTCCACTTTTAAACGTTACATGAAGAAAATAGTCCAGCAATGCTTCACTGTTCAATAGTGGTAATGATATGCATCCGTTCATTCACTCTTGTCAAAGACGCTGACGTCACACACACGTCCGTTTACAAACCAATCAATGTCCAGATGCCGCCCACATGATGAAGACGAGTGGACTCAAGTGTGTCATGTTCAGTTCTTTAGTGCGCTCGCATAATTACAATGTGAAACCAAACCAAAACTAACCCAATGTATAAAATGTATCAAAACATGAACTTCGGTTCAGACCTTGGTGCGGACTTTCAGGTGTGAAAATGCCCTTAATGTAAGATTTTTTAGATATTTGGATTGAAAACAAGACAAAAATACTAAAGCATTTTTTGCAGTGTTTGCACTTTTATTTGAAAAATACATAATGTCCACTATAACCAGTAGATGGCAGCAGAGGAGCACTGATTGACTTATTAGGCATTTCCACTCTTTAATATATGGACAAAAGTAGGAAGTCACGAAGGCTCATGAAAAACAAAGACGTTTCTTCAAGTTGTGCCTGAATTACACAGAAAGCAAGTAAAGAGCTGCTCTATAATCACTGAAGATGTTCAGTGTGAGACTATAGAACAACAGTGGCACATTTAATAAGGTACATATAATACATAATAGGTTTTTGCACATTACTGTTGTTAATAAAAGTTAATTTTATCTGCATATCACTTCAAGCTCAGTGCTTCACTGTTACATTTCCAATAAACATGTAATATTAGTCATTAATCATAATTTTATGATTAAATTAACTTTGATACATTCTCAAGTGTTAGTCTGTCACTTGTCGTGTGTATGTTTACAGCATTTGGGTTTTGCATTTCATTGTGATGGTTCCCTTTATGCAGAGGTAGACAAAGTACACAACTCCATTACTCGAGTGAAAGTAAAAGTACTACTGGTCAAATATTACTCTGTTACAAGTGAAAGTTGTTAAAACTATTTTTACTTAAGTAAAAGTACAGAAGTATTTTAAAAGTACTTAAGTATCAAAGTAAATTTCCTTTTTTATGTCAATGCATTGTTTTATTATTGTTGCATTGTTGTATAAATGCACGCTATTCCATGCTGGTTTAAGCCAGTTAGTGATGCTCCATACGACCACCTTAAACTCCTTTAAATACTTAAAAGTTACAAAGCTTTTTACAAAGCTGCTGTTCCTTTAAGGCAGAATGCACAGATCCTACACACTGATACACATCCGATATTCCCCCAACTGTTTACGTTCACTTAAGACATAATCAACTTTGTTTACGTGAATACTTTCCAAAATGAAAATGTTGACATTTTGTGTGTATTGGTCTGTTTAAGTGCGAAAAAAACAAACAAAAGAAAGCTCTATTAAGGTCTCGTGCTCATCTCAGAGGCACAAAAACCATCATGCTTTCTCAGATTCATCCATATGTCTATGCTTCTCTTTCTCCCAGACATTTACATTTTGCAAAAAAAATCTTTACTTTCTTTTAAAGAAGAAAAAAAATCATCCACTGACTTGCGAAGCTGCTACAGAAACGACTTTTGACTTCGAGGACCTTGATAGAAATGTAGTGGAGTAAAAAGTACGATATTTGTCTTTCAAATGTAGTGAAGTTAAAGTAAAACACTGCAAAAAATGCTTTTCTTACTTAGTATTTTTGTCTTGTTTTCAGTCCAAATATCTAAAAAATCTTACATTAAGAAGCATTTACTAGACAAGCAAAAGTTTTTGTCTTGTTTTGGAGGAAAATAACTCAAAATTAAGTGAGTTTTTGCTTAAAATAAGCAAAATAATCTGCCAATGGGGTAAGAAAAATAATCTTGTTTTCTGTTTGAATTAAGATTCTTTTGCTTACCCCATTGGTAGATTATTTTGCTTATTTTAAGCCAAAACTCACTTAATTTTGAGTTATTTTCCCCCAAAACAAGACAAAAACTTTTGCTTGTCTAGTAAATGCTTCTTAATGTACGATTTTTTTAGATATTTGGACTGAAAACAAGACAAAATACTAAGTAAGAAAAACATTTTTTGCAGTGAAGTTTCTCTAAAAAATAATACTTCAGTAAAGTACAGATACTCAAAAAGTGTACTTAAGTACAGTACTCAAGTAAATGTACTTTGTTACTGTCCACCTCTGCCTTTATGATGTTGCTTGCACATAAATGTGTGTTATAATGTGGACTCACATGCTTGATTTAAATTCACTCTTCAGCAGTGCTGTGGGAACGTTCAGCATAAAAAATGCTCCCAAATGAGAAGAAAAAGATGAAATTAAACCAATGCATTTGTTCTAAATACCAACAACGCCTTGATGCAAATCTTGCATTGTATTGATATGGGTTGCATGAGTTTGCAATACTTCCTGCAATACTGTAACAATTGATTTTTTCCTTCTAGTGTCTCCTCCAGCATCTCCTCCTGCAGTGATAATGAATCTTCACTCAGACGCTTTAGTGTTTTATATCTTTATCTTCTCGCTTTGCCGGTAGCTCTGATCTGTGTACGTGACCGTGTTTATACGCTTTAGAATCGCCATGCTTGATTTTAGGGGATTGTAAACGAGAGGCATGTATACTGGTATTGTAAGGTTTTGCTTAAATTTGCAAATACCTGGGGTGTGGAAATGCAATCAAAGCCAGACTACATAAAAATCTTGGCTGGTGTTGGTAATAGTTTTCTTGCTCCACCGGATCAAATGCATTCTGGGGAGCGATCCAAGTTCTGGAACCGTGTTGGTGTTGCGTTTAAAACATATATTGAATGTGTCAATTATGTCCTTACGATCATTTCGTTTGCTTAAGAGTTAGTCTACAACCTCATCCTCAGAAAGGAAGACATAAATGAAGCGATTTGTCGGCTGTCGAGTATGTAACGTTTTGACTTGATTGTGGTGTAAATTAAAGATTGTGTTCATGTCAGTTACAAAAAGGAAGTCATTTGTTGTGAAACAACTAAAATGTGGGATTCCCTTTAGAAAGCTTTAGTGTTCATTTAAATCCGGAGATTGAGAAGTGAAAATAAAATGCAGCTAAATGCCATTTTGTAATTTGAAGTGTGCTAGTTTTGATATTGTTCTTACATCATCTAACTGTGCGATTCATGGATGCTCTGACGTAAATCTTATGCTTGGTCTTTTTTTGCACTTTATTTAAAGCGGCCAAAGAAAAGCAATCATGTTGATCAGCATTTGTGCAGACTGACCACAGGTAGGGTATAACCGTATAAGCTAACCTCGTGAAATCATTTAAATGTGACCGTAAATAAACAGATCGATCGAAAGAACTTAACAATTATAGTTGCATGTTTGCTAACGAAATTAACCAATTAAAAGCCATTTGTGTGGCAACCCTCTACACACACCTTGGCAATAGAATTGCCTTTGGCTAGTAAATTTTATTGTTTAGTTGCTAGACTGATATACTTTATTATATTATACTACAAATATATATATTTTTTATATATATATATATATATATATATATTAGGGCTGTCAAAAGATTAATCGCGATTAATCGCATCCAAAATAAAAGTTTGTGTTTACATAATATATGTGTGTGTACTCTGTTAATTATTATTTATATATAAATACACACACAAGCATGTATATATTTAAGAAAAATATATAATTTTTATATATAAAACATATTTATATATATATTATAGATTATATAAATGTATATACAGTATATACATGCAAATATTTCTTAAATATATACATGAATGTGTGTGTATTTATAAATAAATAATAATTAACAGTACACACACATATATTATGTAAACACAAACTTTTATTTTGGATGCGATTAATCTTTTGACAGCATATATATATACCACCAAATGTATCCGTATCTTTGTAAAATGACAACTTTTTAAATATCTGAACGTACACGCTTAACATCAGTTAACATTAGACTATGTTTTATGATATGATAATCAAGCACTATATAATGGTAGAACGGTAGTAATAAGAACTAAAACTGTTGGAAAGCATGTATTAATGCATATGTGGTGCTTAAGATTTTGTTGGTGTTTCTGTAAAAAAATAGATAATAGTAATTATATTATATTATTGAAAGATGATAATAATAATAATAATTATACAAATTCTACTACTAATAACAATATACAACACACTAAGGATTGATGAGCTGCTGGGTTCATGAATATTAATCATGTTGACAGCATTCGCTCAAACTGATTTGCTGAAATAAAAACAGGGACAGGGAAAAATTTGATTACCATTTGTGCATTAGTTCCGCCCACTATCGGAAAAAAACGGCATATCTTCTGCTTGTTCTTAAAAGCGGAATAATTCCAAATTAACTCCGTTATTTTGACAGGAAAATATAACAGAATATTGTTAATATGTAGCGTGTCAATTTTGCGTGGTATTTAAGACTCTCTCTCGCTCGCGTGCGTGTGTGTGAGCGTGCATGTGTGTGTGTGTGTGTGTGTGTGTGTGTGAGAAACGCGCTCAGCAAAGCGACTTCACACTAGAGTTCACGGTACGTCAGATGAGCTGATTTGAAATCGTATAGATCGCTTGACGAGAAGCGCTCATTTAGAGTGTTCAGCGAGTAAAAATATATTTATGCTAAACTTATTCTTAGCATCTAACATACACACAAATAAAATCTGAGAATGTATTAGCCAATGGCTAATGATAGATATTATTTAATCGCCCAGAGTGACGATTTACTCGCATATGCGAGTGATTTACTCGCATTGTAGAGGGTTGTGTGGTGAGGCTTTTGTGTCCAGAAAGTGCTAACATGCAGTTTATAGGAGACGTTTGCTAGCCTCAGTCGTTAATTAATATTAACGTTAATTTGTGTGCAGCCTACATTACAATAACTGTCCTGGGTGAAGTGCAGCATTAATGTGATTGGTCAAATCGGGGTTGTTTTGAGCAAATTAATTGAATTGCCGCTGAAAATGTTGCTTATAAATAAGTGTTGCGTGCTTTCTTATCAAACCCGCCACAGGATTCGTTCTCTGGGATCGTATCAACATTCCCATTGGTTGCCGCCGAGCCGCGTCATAGCTCATTACCATAAAGTTGACCTGATTTAAACTCTCCTCGATGTCCAAATAGTCCAAGACGCGCAGTTATAGATTGATTGGTTGTATAGAGCATTAATATATGTAATTTCTCAGTTGAGAAATGAAATCTGTATCTAAATGCTGTTTGTTTCGAAGATCCATTGCATTAAATGGTTTTGCAAATGAGCCAAAAAGGGAGATGTGTTGAGTGAAATGTCTTAAAGGAGCTTTGACAGTACTAATGTGTCCTTCCCTTCTCTCTGCTCTCGGTCTCACAGACGGTCGATGACGATGCGATGGAAGCGTGAATGAGGTTTGGCGTGGCAATAGCTGAACGATGCCCAAGGGTGGGGGTTCTAAAACCCCCCAGCTGGAGGACTTCCCACTCAACACCGACATGGTGGAAAAGCAGGGTGGGAAGAAGGTGAGGAAAACTGCTTTTATATCCCCACACACACACACACACACACACACACACACTCTGCCGGCATAACCTCCTATAACCTTTCTAAGCTGTTAAGTAGCAGCCCATTGAGTACGGTTTATCCCGAGTGATGTCGTAAGAGCGGCATATTCACATCGCTCTGCTTTGCTGTGTTGGTGCGATCTTTTATTTGATATTAAACATCTAAACTAGGGCTGTCATGGTTCCTTGATTACGTTAGAGTACTATATTTAAAACAGAATTGAGTTGAGTTGAGGTACTGGCAAAATATTGAAAGTTTTACATGTTTTCTAAGGCTGCACGAAATATTAAAACCATATAGCATAGTGATATTGTGAAATCACAAAGGCTGCGATTCAATTAAAATGTAATGAATGCAGTATATTCAATAAATGTATGCCCTGCGGGTTTAATATATATGCACTTTAATTATTTAGGCGTGTAGGTTATGTGTGTCTCAGAGCAGCTCTGTTCACAGTAAATGCTGATCCACATGGACTCAGTCTCTATAGTATTGGGTTTTTTGGTTGGGGTTTCCAATAACGTGCATTTGGGATTGCATATTATAAAGTCTGTTGCGCTTCGTGTTTCATAGCGAAGTGTTGCACTGTTATCATTTACACGCGTGGAGCGTCTCAAACTATCTCTGCATGCTCCATTTCTCCAGATTTGTAACGTAAATCATTTATAAACCTACGTCAACAATATGTTTTCTAAATACGTCTGCGTTTGCATGTCCACATTATCTTGTTAAAGATGTAGCATTTCTATCATAAACAAGTGGATGAATATTAAAGATTATGTGAACATTTGAATTAAATTCGATATTAAACAAGGATTTGATCTGCTGTAAAGTGTAACAACAATCACCTCTGCATACATAATATACATAACATAATCAATAATCTAATAGTGTTGTTCTGTAAAACATATGATTACTTGCTTTTGATACTGTATTGGAATTAAATATTGCCTCGTTGTTGTTATTATATATGTATTTAAGTCATTTTAAAAGCTTAGGTCTTTTTTATTTATTAGGCTACAATAAAAAAATATCCGATTGCTCCATAAATCATCAAAAATAATCGTTAGTGACGGCACTAATCTAAACTAATCTAAATCATTCGCGTCTGTGTGAACGCATTAGGGTAGCGCCATATTTAATTTGACGGGAATGAAAACAGTGTGTTCAGAAAACACAAATTCCTTGAAACTGTTTTAAAAGTTGTGAAAATGACGTGATCTAGGACCTTTATACAGTAAAGACTGTCTGCGTTATCCATGTTAAATTCAAAATGGCGTCTACCCTGAGTAAGGCCTATAGTACACCGTTTGTCTTAAGATGGTTAAGATGCTTTAAACCGATCCCTGTGCTCTCTATAAAAGCTCACTGGGTCAGTTCAACACTAATAGACTTTCTTTTGATATAGAAGTCTTTGGTGAAAATACAAAAACCAGTCGTGCGTTCATCTGTGGCAATAGCCAACAATACATGGTATGGGTCAAAATTATAAAAAAATTTCTTTTATGCCAAAAATCATTAGGATATTAAGATCATGTTCCCTAACCCTTCCTGCCGTAAATATATCAAAAATGTATTATTAGTAGTAATATGCATTGCTAAGGACTTCATTTGTCCAACTTTAAAGGCGATTTTCTCAATATTTCGATTTTTTTGCACCCTCAGATTCCAGATTTTCAAATAGTTCGGCCAAATATTGTCCTAACAAACCATACATCAATGGAAAGATTATTTATTCAAGCGTATTATTTTTTTTTAATGACACTTATGAATGGTTTTGTGGTCCAGGGGCACAAATGTTAGTGTAAATTTTAGTGCAGTCAAATCGATTAATCGCGTCCAAAATAAACGTTTGTGTTTGCGTAATATATGGGTGTAATTATTGTATATTTGAACACGCACACATGCATGTATATACTGTATATATTTATATATTAATTATATATTAATACTTTATTATATTATACTACAAATATATATATTTTTTATATATATATTAGGGCTGTCAAAAGATTAATCGCGATTAATCACATCCAAAATAAAAGTTTGTGTTTACATAATATATGTGTGTGTACTCTGTTAATTATTATTTATATATAAATACACACACATTCATGTATATATTTAAGAAATATTTGCATGTATATACATTTATATAATCTATAATATATATAAATATAAATGTTTTATATATATATTAAAAAAAACTCTTAAACATATACATGCTTGTGTGTGTATTTATATTTAAATAATAATTAACAGAGTACACACACAAATATTATGTAAACACAAACTTTTATTTTGGATGCGATTAATCGCGATTAATCTTTTGACAGCCCTAATATTAATAAAAAAAATTCTTAAATATGTACATGCATGTGTGTATTCAAATATACACAATTACATACATATATTATGTCACATAACTTTTAAGCGATTAATCGTTTGACGGCACTAATAAATGTAAATAGTTGTTTATTGTACAGCTCATGCTTTTTACTCTTAGCCGTTTGTCTTTGTTGTTCCTGATTTCTGACGTCATTGGTTGTTTCTGTGCATAATTCTGCTCTCTCATCATAACTCGGCAGATATATCATAAACCTTTTACCCTCCTATAGGCAAAGCTGTGAGAACATGGCAATCCTCGCTTAAGAGGTTTAACCGTCTTGAGGTTGTTCAACATGGAGATTAATGAGATTCATTGGCGTCCATCCCAGGATTCATTAATGCAGACAAAACAACATGAGAACGGCACTCAATATACACAAAAGCAGGAATTAAGAAGTGTGTGTATAGTAGAAAGCACTGTAGAAACCATATATAAATACAGGCGCTTTTCTTCTCATGAGTGTGTTTGAGTCTGAGGGTCAGTGTTTCGGTGCAGGAGTTTACGGCCCAGATGGTGTGTGTGTGTGTGTGTGTGTGTGTGTGTGTGTGTGTGTGTGTGTGTGTGTGTGTGTGTAGTATTGCATCAGACTCTGCGAGGGGGAGGAAGAGTGAAAGCATTGCTAGGAGACCGGAGAATAAACAGGGCTGCTCACACACAGATGGTTTAGGAGAAAAGCAGCGCAACCGTTTCTTGCTTGATTTCTCTACGTGCTGCAAGAAATTCTGCTCTCATCGTTCTCTCGCCGTGTGTGTGTGTGTGTGTGTGTGTGTGCGGATGACATCATAGTCTCATGAGCGAGGGGGGTGTGGGCTGGACGCAGCAGAAACGCTCCACGCTGCATTCAGCTTTAGCTTTATCACGGCACTAAGAGCTCTTTAATTAGCCTTCATTAGCAGAGCCAGCCCCAGCTGCTCCAGTCTCACTTCCTCTCGCAACAATCACACCATCACTCACAGCACTGATGGACGGCTTATTTCTACAAACACATGTGTTCTTATCAACAGATCTGCTTAAATCCTTTTTTTCCATTCTATATCACTCTAAAAATAGTAATTTTTTGGGTCTAATATGGACAAACACAACCGTTGGGGTTAAAATATTATTTAAAATATAAGTTATGGAGTTATTGTTTGTATAACCGCATGTGTTCTTATCAAGAGATCTGCTTAAATCCTTTTTTTCCATTCTATATCACTCTAAAAATAGTAATTTTTTGGGTCAAATATGGACAAACACAACCGTTGGGGTTAAAATATTATTTAAAGATTGAAGTTATGGAGTTATTGTTTGTATAACCGCATGTGTTCTTATGAAGAGATCTGTTTACATCCATTGTATGTCACTCTAAAATTAGTTTTAACCAATTTTTGTGGGTCAAATATGGACAAACACAACCATTGGGGTTAAAATATTATTTAAAGATTGAAGTTATGGAGTTATTATTTGTACAACCACATGTGTTCTTATCAAGAGATCTGGTTAAATCCATTTATGTTCCATTCTATATCACTCTAAAATGAGTTTTAACCCATTTTTGTGGGTCAAATATGGACAACCAACCGTTGGGGTTAAAATATTATTTAAAATATAAGTTATGGAGTTATTATTTGTACAACCACATGTGTTCTTATCAAGAGATCTGGTTAAATCCTTTTTTTCCATTGTATGCCACTCTAAAATAGTATTTTTTTTGGGTCAAATATGGACAAACACAACCGTTGGGGTTAAAATATTATTTAAAATATAAGTTATGGAGTTATTATTTGTACAACCACATGTGTTCTTATCAAGAGATCTGGTTTAATCCTTTTTTTCCATTGTATGCCACTCTAAAAATAGTAATTTTTTGGGGTCAAATATGGACAAACACAACCGTTGGGGTTAAAATATTATTTAAAGATTGAAGTTATGGAGTAATTATTTGTACAACCATATGTGTTCTTATCAAGAGATCTGGTTAAATCCATTTCTTTTCCATTCTATATCATTCTAAAATTAGTTTTAACCCATTTTTCTGGGTCAAATATGGACAAACACAACCATTGGGTTTAAAATATTATTTAAAGATTGAAGTTATGGAGTTATTGTTTGTATAACCGCATGTGTTCTTATGAAGAGATCTGTTTACATCCATTGTATGTCACTCTAAAATTAGTTTTAACCCATTTTTTGGGTCAAATATGGACAAACACAACCATTGGGGTTAATCTTATTTAAACATGTGTTTGTCCAAAGTGCATGCACATATTTAGTTCATAACACTTTCATTAATAAAGTACTCTCAACTCCATTTAATACATGTTACCCTATTAAACCCATTCCATGGCTGTTGGAAACTTGGCCTAGTCATACAGTAGCAAGAAACCACAGGCAGTGTGAAACTGTCTATTAAGAGTGGCGTGTGTGTGTGTGTGTGTGTGTGAGATGCCTATTGAATGGCTTTAATGGTGGGCGTTTGGCAGGACTGGGTGTGTGTGTGCTTTGAAGATGGTGGGGGTTTCTGATGGCTTCCAGTTGGTGATGTTTCAGACCCTCCTCCATTTTCTTACTTTAGTATTTATCACACAGAATATCTTCTGTCTGGCTTCAAGTCACTTTAGGAGAGATTTTATGGTCGTCTCCGCACTTAAATGGTGAAATTTCTCTTGTTTTAATCTTTTCACTGGGCAACAAAGAACATCTGTAAATATATAAAAACCTATTTTTAACCCTAAAATCCTGATGTTTGGAGAAAGATCCATATACAGTAGTTTGGAAACCATTAAGATTTTTAAATGCTTCTGCTCACCGTGGGTGTATTTATTTGATCAAAAATACAGTAAAAAGTGTTTTGAAATATTATTACACTTTTAAAAACGCTGTCTTCTTTTTTAATATGTTTTAAAATGTAATATATATTTATGATGTAAAGCTGAATTTTCAGCATCATTACAGTGTCACATGACCCGTCATAAATCAAAGTAAAATGCTGATTTTGTGCTGAATTATTAATGATGGTTCTTATTTTAGTCAACGTCGAAAACCATTTTTGCATGATTAATATTTTTGTGGAAACTTACTTTTTTTTCTCTGTATTCTTTGAATGGAAACGTGAAATATCAGCATTTATTTGAACAATGTAACAATTGAAATGTCTTTACTGTGATGTCTTTATTATGAACTAAATATGTGCATGCACTTTGGACAAACACATGTTTAAATAAGATTAACCCCAATGGTTGTCTGAATTTAATGCGTCCTTGCTGAATAAATGTGTATATATATATATATAGTTTTCAACATTGATAATATTCATAAATGTTTATTTAGCAGCAAATCATATTATGATTTGTGAAGGGTCATGTGACACTGAAGACTGGAGTAATGATGATAAATTCAGCTTTACATCATAAAAATATATTACATTTTAAAACATATTAAAACAGAAAATGGCTTTTTTTTAAGTGTAATAATAATTTAACATTTTTACTGAATATTTGACCAAATAGCCTTGGTGAGCAGAAGAGACTTCTCTATAGTTATAGATTTTTTTATGTTTTTGAAAGTCGTCTCTTCTGCTCACCGTGGCTGTATTTATTTGATCGAAAATACAGTAAAAACGGTAATATTTTGAAATATTATTGCGCTTTAAAATCGCTGTTTTCTGTTTTATTATAATGTGAAAGAAAATTTATTTCTGTGATATTTTTTTTATTCATTTTTTTAAAAGCTGATTAACCAGTGTCACATGACTCTTCATAAATCAGAGTAAAATGCTGTTTTTTGTGCTGAATTATTAATGATGGTTCTTATTTTAGTCAACATTGAAAACCATTTTTGCATGCTTAATATTTTTGTGGAAACTTGCTTTTTTCTCTGTATTTTTTGAATGGAAATGTGAAAAATCAGCATTTATTTGAACAATGTAACAATTACAGTCTCCTGGTCAATTTAATGCGTCCTTGCTGAATAATTGTATGTATTTTTATGTATATATGTAGTTTTCAACATTGATGATAATCATAAATATTAGCGTCAAATCCTCATATGAGAATGATTTGTGAAGGATCGTGAAGACTGGAGTAATGATGATAAATTCAGCTTTACATCATACAAATATATTACATTTTAAAACATATTAAAACAGAAAACGTCTATTTTAAAGTGTAATAATATTTCACATTTGTACTGTATTTTTGACCAAACACAGCAGCAAAGGCTTCTTTATATGTTATATATATATTTGTTTTTGAAAGTCGTCTCTTCTGCTCACCGTGGCTGTATTTATTTGATCAAAAATATAGTAAAAACGGTAATATTTTGAAATATTATTGCACTTTAAAATAGCTGTTTTCTGTTTTAATGTAATTTAAAATCTAATATATATTCATGATGTAAAGCTGAATTTTCAGCATCATTACTCAGTGTCACATGACCCTTCATAAATCATAGTAAAATGCTGATTTTGTGCTTATATATATATATAGGTATGTATGTATGTATGTATGTATGTATATATATATATATAGTTTTCAACATTGATGATAATCATAAATATTTGCGTCAAATCCTCATATGAGAATGATTTGTGAAGGATCGTGAAGACTGGAGTAATGATGATAAATTCAGCCTTACATCATACAAATATATTACATTTTAAAACATATTAAAACCGAAAACGTCTATTTTAAAGTGTAATAATATTTCACATTTTTACTGTATTTTTGACCAAACACAGCAGCAAAGGCTTCTCTCAAGATGCTAAAACGTTCCCCGTACATGTATTGTTTGTGACAGCAGTGTCCCTCACTCTGAGCTGAATCATTGGCTGTACTAAACTTCCCTCTTTCCCATGTTCCCGCAGGATAAAGACAAAGGCTCGTCAAACAAAACTCCTAAATTGGACCGCAGCGATGGTGTCAAAGAGATGAAAGAGAAAGCTCCTAAGAGGAAGCTGCCCTTCACCGTCGGAGCCAATGGAGATCAGAAAGATTCTGACTCTGGTAAGGGGGCGGGGCCAGCGTGAAGCACGGCACTATGGGTAACAGGAAGTGTGTGTGTGTGTGTGTGTGGGCTGCTGTTGTTGTTGCTCTTCAGTGCTGTGGAGCTGCTGGAGAAACCGTTGGTCCAGTAATTGGGGATTTATCGGATATGACATGCTGAGACGGGTGAGATTTCATACTCTTGTGTTTATGGGGATCTTTCGATGGATCTGAGTGTGTGTGCACGTTTATGCTGCTATTTTTAACATGATTGTAGGGTCAGATGGTTTTGTTGTGTTGTGTAACTTGTTTGGAAAGGATGTATTTTGGGTTTTGTGGTTGTTTTTCCTGCTCCGTCTCTCTCTAACCCTTTAGCGAACCCTCCCCCTTTTGAGACGTGGCCGTAAGGCGTGAAATCTTGCCCATTTTCCCTCTCATCAGACAATGCCTGAAGTGCTCATTGTTATGCTAATAGGGGGCGTGGTCACGTCCATTCTTTGATTGGCCTGTCTCTCTTTCTCTCTGTCCAACACTGAAGTGTGGCTTTTGCATTTGTTTCGATTTCAGCTCCATTCGGTCCTCAGATTCAGATGTTTTTATGCTGCATCATGGATGGAAAGCGTCCAGCTCTTGGCTGAGATCCAGCTCATGTGCTCTTACTGGGACTTTCTGCTGTAGTTGAGCTGTTTTCTCCATGGTCTCCTCCCTCAGTTGGAAGGTTTCCAGTACAGGAGTAGTCAGATCTTTGTTCTAGGACCGATATAAACCCGTTCGGCTGCTTCGGAAAGTTGGACGCACATTTAACGCTTTGCTACAATGGGAGCTTTTTATTTTTATTATTATGAAGCGTTAGTAGTTTCAATCAACTCAGTCCTGGCTTGAAGGAAATGGAAAGGAAGATGTTGCACATATTGTTGATTAAAAGGATAGTTCACCCAAAAATGTAAATTAGCCCATGATTTACTCGTCCTCAAGTCATCCGAGGTGTGTATGACATTCTTCTTTCAGACGAATATAATCTGAGTTATATTAAAAATGTTCAGGCTAATCCAAGCTTTATAATAGCAGTAATAGTTGCTCTGTTTTTGAAGTCCATAAAAAGTGCATCTGTCCATCATATAACTGCTCCACGCAGCTCTGAGGTGTTAATAAAGGCCTTCTGAAGCGAATCGATGCACTTTTGTAAGAAAAATATTCATATTTAAAACTTTATCAAGTAAACTTTTGACCGACCGCCTTCTGTGTAAAAGTGTTGAATGTTGAAAGTGAAACTGAAGATGTGTTCGTGACGTCATGACCTGGTCGCGTTAGTCTTTCGAACTTTAAACAATTTTTCCATAAATTGAACACGGAATGTGGTCGGCCGAAAGTTTACTTGATAAAGTTTTAAATATGAATATTTTTCTTACACAAACGCATCGATTCGCTTCAGACGGCCTTTATTAACACCCCAGAGCCGCGTGGAGCAGTTATATGACGGATAAAATAAAAAATTTAATTCGGGATGCGAATCGGTTTCGGCCAGATAAAATGTGTCCGATATATTAAAGCTGATAAATAATGTATTATATCCTTCAGCTGAGACACTTCAGATGCCACTGTTCACTATGATGGGTTTGAATTGCTTAAAATATGATTAAAAACACTTCATGAAAGAAAAATACAGTTGCAAGCTCAAGTCTGTCTCATTGGCTTCATACAATTATAATAAAAACATCATAATTGTGTGTTTGAGACACGGATATTAATAGTGAGGGTTTTGTTTCTGTAAGCAGGCTTTCAGAAATGATATAAAAAGTTGTATTTAGATTTATCGCCCGATATATCGGTTATCGGCTTTCAAACATAAAGAATTATCGGTATCGGACAAAATGTTCATATCAGTGCATCCCTACTTACATCCACTAATGATTTAATATGATTAATAACTGATATGATTATACATCTCTACTGTTTTAGTAGTTTATAAAACAACCAAATGTAATTTTTTATTTGCACTGAGAACTTAAAAATAAACATTTTAATTAGGGATGCTCAATATATCAGCCAACATATCGGTTTCAGACAGATACAATTTGGCTATGGATTTTAATGATGAGAGTTTTGTAATCAGTTGGATTTATTTCCAAATTATAAAAAAAAGTTGGATTTAGATTTATCTTCCAATATATCGGCTTTTAAATATAAAGAAGTATCGGTATCGGCTAAAATGTTCATATCAGTGCATCCCTACTTACAGCCACTAATGATTTAATATGATTGATAACTGATATGATTATACATCTCTACTGTTTTTGGTAGGTTATAAAACAACCAAACTTAATTTTTTATTTGCCCTGAGAACTTAAAAATAAACCTTTTAATTAGGGATGCACGATATATCAGCCACCATATCGGTTTAAGCCAGAAACATATATTAAACATATATTAAAGCTGATAAATAATGTATTATTTCCTTCAGCTGAGACACTTCAGATGTCACTGATGGGTTTGAATTGCTTAAAATATGATTAAAAACGCTTCAAAAAAGGAAAATACAGTTGCAAGTGCAAATCTGTCATATCGGCTACATAAAACTATAATAAAAACATCATAATTGTGTGTTTGGGACATGGATTTTAATAGTGAGAGTTTTGTTTCTGTAATCAGGCTCTCAAAAATGATATCAAAAGTTGGATTTAGATTTATCGGCCGATTATATCGGTTATCCTCTTTCAAATATAAAGAATTATTGGTATCGGCTAAAATGTTAATATCAGTGCATCCCTACTTACATCCACTAATGATTTAATATGATTAATAACTGATATGATTATACATCTCTACTGTTTTTGGTAGGTTATAAAACAACCAAACTAGGGCTGTCAAAAGATTAATCGCATCCAAAATAAAAGTTTGTGTTTAAATAATATATGTGTGTGTACTCTGTTAATTATTATTTATATATAAATACACACACAAGCATGTATATATTTAAGAAAAAATATTATTTTTATATATAAAACATTTATATTTATATATATTATAGATTATATAAATGTATATAAATGCAAATATTTCTTAAACATATACATGAATGTGTGTGTATTTATATATAAATAATAATTAACAGAGTACACACATATATTATGTAAACACAAACTTTTATTTTGGATGCGATTAATCTTTTGACAGCCCTAAACCAAACTTAATTTTTTATTTGCACTGAGAACTTAAAAATAAACATTTTAATTAGGGATGCACGATATATCGGCCAACATATCGGTTTCAGACAGATACAATTTGGCTATGGATTTTAATGGTGAGAGTTTTATAATCAGTTGGATTTATATCCAAAGTATAAAAAAGTTGGATTTAGATTTATCTTCCAATATATCGGTTATATATACAGAATTATCGGTATCGGCTAAAATTTTCATATCAGTGCATCCCTAATTTTTTAACTGCTGCTTTAATTTTTAAAACCAGCTTCTGTGTGTGTGTGTGTGTGTGTGTGTGTGTGTGTGTGTGTGTGTGTGTGTGTGTGTGTGTGTGTGTGTGTGTGTGTGTGTGTGTGTGTGTGTGTGTGTGTGTGTGTGTGTGTGTGTGTGTGTGTGTGTGTGTGTGTGTGTGTGTGTGTGTGTGTGTGTGTGTGTGTGTGTGTGTGTGTGTGTGTGTGTGTGTGTGTGTGTGTGTGTGTGTGTGTGTGTGTGTGTGTGTGTGTGTGTGTGTGTGTGTGTGTGTGTGTGTGTGTGTGTGTGTGTGTGTGTGTGTGTGTGTTTAGTGTAGATCACCAAGTGTAGCGTGTACTGAAGTCCAGGGGAGATGTAGCCGGCTTCACCCGTGTCACAAAGGGTGTTTTCTGTCCTCCATTTTCTGGAAGATTTCATTTGAAATACATAATTCATCCGGCTGGTATTTTTACGTCTCTCTCGTGCGTTCTGCATGCAGGTCGTCTGTGCCACTTAGCCTTAGTGCTGGAGCGACCCAAGGCCCAGGAGCACTCAGGATACTTCTCTCCATCTTCCTGCCTCCATCTTCTGGGTTTGCTCATTACTGCGCTTTCCCAGGCCGCAGACATCTTTGCTGCATTATGTATTAGAGGCAGAACTTGGCATGGAAATGGGATGCAGTGCCACAGCTAGTGCTGATGCGTTTAGCTCGCAAATAACAATGCATTTCCAGAGGAGGCTTTTTTTGGGATGTGATTTGATATCTTTGGGCATGCGGGCTTCAGCAGACGTGAGGGAGAATGTTGTGGATCAGGGTGAAGGGAGTGGGTTGGCTGATAAGAGACAGTAATATTTGCTGCTCCACTGCGGCCCACGCCTTGCTAACGCTAGCAGGCATGTGCGCTGATACACACGCTAACATGCGCACACACTCTGAACGTGTGTCTGCTTCCTGTGGGCAGAGGGAAGAGATTCAATGCGGTCTTAACTGATCGGACCGCTGATGTTTCCTGGCCTTCGTACGGCCCAAGCCATGGAGAGTTACTCGTATTCCTAGAGGGAGGAATGTTGTGTTTTAGGTTTTTTTTTGGGTAGTATGTTATTTTCCGCTTATGAATTATTCACTATTGTGAGTTCGCCGTATATATCAGATTTGTGTCAGCGTCTGCTTTTCTCTGACAGGGTTGCCACTCGTCCTGGAAAACCTGGAAAATTGATGACAAATTTTCCAGTCCTGGAAAACACATGGAAAATTAGAGAAAATGTCGTTGTTGTCTGGGAAAATTCTTTAAAAAAAAGTTATTTCTTTAGCCGAGTATAAAGAGTTTATCGCTGGCCCAAACAATCAGCGCTAGTTGCAGAAAGCACATGTTCAGGAATGCTGAGTTTGATGTGTGTGAGTTGTATTTGAATAATGATGTTTAGTTTTGTGTTGCCACTTGCAGCCGTTAGCTAATGCTATTAAAGGATTAGTTCACTTTTAAATAAACTTTTGCTGATAATTTACTCACCCCCATGTCATCCAAGATGTCCATGTCTTTCTTTCTGCAGTCGAGAAAAAAATTAAGGTTTTGGATGAAAACATTCCAGGGTTTTTCTCCATATAATGGACTTCAATGGGCTCCAAACGGTTCAAATGACAGTTTCAGTGCAGCTTCAAAGGGCTTTAAACGACACCAGATGATGAATAAGGGTCTTATCTAGACAAACCATCAGTTTCTGTGAGAAACCCAGCAGTATTTATGCTATTATTTTACCTCTTATCAGACGAACATGATCATCTCTGAGCTCAGCCATAACTTCCGCTGAGTGAGGTCAAATTAGATCGTGGTCATAGATCTATCGATCGTAGATGCCTCATTCTACTGACCCGTGCAGGTGCTAATGAGGCATCTACGTATACATCTATGACCACGCTCGTATTTTGACCTCATTTAGCGGAAGTTATGGCGGAGCTCAGAGATGATCATGTTCGTCTGATAAGAGGTAAAATAATAGCATAAATACTGCTGGGTTTCTCTCAGAAACTGATGGTTTGTCTAGATCAGA
This sequence comes from Gobio gobio, assembly GCF_949357685.1. Classification (NCBI taxonomy): domain Eukaryota; kingdom Metazoa; phylum Chordata; class Actinopteri; order Cypriniformes; family Gobionidae; genus Gobio; species Gobio gobio. Next base: position 3,870,849 of record NC_137098.1, read on the forward strand.
CCCTTATTCATCATCTGGTGTCGTTTAAAGCCCTTTAAAGCTGCACTGAAACTGTCATTTGAACCGTTTGGAGCCCATTGAAGTCCATTATATGGAGAAAAACCCTGGACTGTTTTCATCCAAAACCTCATTTCTTCTCGACTGCAGAAAGAAAGACATGGACATCTTGGATGACATGGGGGTGAGTAAATTATCAGCAAAAGTTTATTTAAAAGTGAACTAATCCTTTAACTGCTCAAATGTATTCAGTGAATGTTAACTCATAAGCTGCTACCTAATCACATAATTTTGATATAAAGTCACATTTGTGTGTTATAAAGTCAGAAATTCTGACCTTTTCTTCACAATTGACTTCTTTTCTCAGAATTGTGAGATCTAAACTGCAATTGCAAGTTATAAAGTCCAATTCTGAGGAAAAAAGAATCGCGACAACTTTCGCATTTATATCACAAATATGTAAACTCGCAATTGCGAGAAAGTCAGAATAGCGAGATAAAAAGTCACAATTACCTTTTCTTTCTATTCTGGGGTGTAAACAAGCTTCCATAGTCCTAATCAGTGTTGGGGAAAGTCACTTTGAAAAGTAATGCATTACAATATTGCGTTACTCCCTTAAAAAGTAACTAATTGAGTTACTTTTTAAGAAAAGTACTGCGTTACATTACTTTTGCGTTACTTTTTCTCACCTGGGCTGGGCTTGTTTTTGTTTTAACAAAAAAAGTTATATTTTTGTGCAACGGTAAAGACCTCTTCATACCAAAATGTAAATAATGCGCCCCAGGCTGAGGTAAAAATGCAGATTCCCTCATGAACACTAGAGGGCGCAGCTCTGGATAATGTAGAATAGGACGCAGGAGAAAAAAGTTACACCAATAAAAAATAAAAAATCTAGTAATTTTCATCATCAAAGATCAGCAAGACATTGGTAAATTAAATATAAAGGTAGATTATGCATAAAAATAGTTGTTTTATTTAACATTTAATTATTGGAGGTTTGCATAGTATTCTGATTTTAACTGATTTTATTCATTTTGAGGAGGACAGAGTCTTTATTGTGCAAGTGAGATGAATAAATGCTCACATTTAGTCTAGAACTACAATAACCATCATGTTCACACACACACACACACACACACACACACACACACACCTCTGCACTTATTTTTCTCAACATGGAGGAGAGCTGTCAGTCAAACTAATGTGAAAAAGTAACTTGCGTTACTTTTTTGAAAACTTTGTTGTAAATTTGAAAAGTAATGCGTTACTTTACTAGTTAGTTGGAAAAAGTAATATTACGTAACTCAAGTTACTTGTAATGCGTTTCCTGTCGTGTCTTTTCTTCTTAGCAAAGCAATAATGACCACTGACGACTTGAATTAAAATAAAACGAACTGTTTACTGAAATTTCTTTACAGGATTACAAACTGTTGCAGCGCACACACATTGAATCAGTCTCATATCTCTCTTCTTCGCTTCTGCGCGCTCTCGCTCCACACTAAGCATTATGGGTAGACTTTTCTTAAAGCTGAACAACCTAATAAACAGCCATCTAAAGTGTTTCCGTTATTATTGAAAACAATGAATTAAACAATAATATTATTACTCTAATTAATTCACAACATTACCCCCAACACTGGTCATAATGTATGATTAAGAGCTCATATTGAAAAATGCTGGATTGTTAAGTAATGGACGGCTTTTAAAGACTTAGACAGCAATATTTGGCATGATCCTTGTCTTTTATTCCCGCCGTAGTAAAATTAAAAATGTCCTGGAAAATGTTTGCTGAAAAAGAGCTGCTCTGAAGAGGTGAAGCGTGGCCTGCAGATTCACATTCTGCATTTTCGCTCATCATTGTGGCTGGTGAAACCGCACCCCCATACTGTCCTTTCATCCGCCGTGCATAAACTATTGACACAACATCCTGCTGGCACTTCCTGTCTCTTCTGCCTTCATTTCCTGTTTTCACTGGGCCGAGAGTTCTGGGGTTTGGCATGTGTGATGTTGGGTTCTTACTAAGGCAATATTGCCCTGACCATACGTCTTCAAACTCACGATATGAATATCTCATGCGACTGAGGTGTGGTTTTACTTTCGCTTTACTTTAAGCACCCAGAGAACCAACGAAATCGCAAGTGTTTGAGTGAACGTTTCCCTGGTCCCTGTAACCCTCAGTCCCTGACCTAGATTCCCTTCAGTCTTCATTTGAGTCAAACTGCTGACACTGTAGCATCTTTACATATTTTGATCTCCTTCTGAACATGGCCTTGGTACCGCACTCCTTTCAGGGTTTGTTTTTTAGACACTACAGACCTGCTCGTCTGGTTTGGGAAAACTCGTTATTCCGCCTCCATAACTGTAAGGTTATATAAATAGGTTAAAACTATTAGCAGCATTTTATTAAAGTTTCATCTTGCAGGGTTTCCGCCGGTCTTAAAGTCTCATTTCCACCGTTTAAGGCCTTAAAATGTTCTTTAATTGGCGCTGAACGTCCTAAATTCAAAATCATGGCACTGTGAAATGTGGACGAAATCGCTGAAACCTTTCATAAACGTGTAATTTACTGTATAATGGAACATTTGGAAACAAACCACTTGAAGCGTCAAAATGGGAGATGCTTAGACTGTCAATCTCTCAGATTTCATAAAACAAATCTTCATTTGTGTTCTGAAGATGAACGAAAGTCAGTCAAATTTAATTTAACCATTAACCCTTAAATGCATCACTGTTTCGCCAAACATTCGTACATATTGGGGTCTTTAGCGACCCGATCTATATCTAACATGGATAGATCTATACCTGCCGCGATAATATATAAAACTCCTGATATTAGTGTAACGATTACAGAAGAATAAAATTAAACATTGTTACATTTTGGAGTTTGTAAGGGTTCAGTTTGAGCAGATCTGTCCTCGTCAGAGCTCATTTCCCAGTATATTCAGCATCTGGATCATATTCGCCATCTCACGCATATCCTCAAAACTCATTTTCAGCGTCTTCAAAATCAATATTTTGATCACCTACAGCTTCTTGACCAGATCCACCATCAGTGACAGTGACAGTGATATTTGATTGTGTTCAGTTCTTGCTCTGCAGTAAATCTGAGCCATTTCAAGTTTTGCAGATTATTATTATTGTTTTGTTTTCTGCCTGCGGTGACTATGAGTGAAACGTCACTTCATCAGACATCGCCACCTTGTGGAATAAAGGTGAATTGCACTTATTGCGTCATTATAGATTAATTTATTATTGTGCAGAAAAAAATATACGTACAATCTTGCACAGCTCGGGTCATTAGCGACCCTTTACAATTTAGACCAAAAAAAACTAGTGGAAAAACAGGCGTTCAATTATCTTCTTTTTTTTTTCTTGTTATATTGTTTCAATTGGATTGATTGAGGAATACTAAGAATGCTGATGTCTAACTTTAAAAATGAATGAGGAGGAGGGTAGTGAATGTCTCGGGTCGCTAAAGACATTTAAGGGTTAAAGCAAGTCCAAAACATTTTTAAACAGAATAAGCTATAAAAGAAAACAAAAATTATATAACCGATTTCATAGGGCTCTAAATTAAATTTCAGAAAAAATATGTTCTTCCTCAGGGTTTCTGTTTTCCAGCACAAACACTAAATTCATCCTTAAATCAAGACGCATTTAATGACATGCAAAATGACGAAAATAAGCCTGAGAAATTGAACAGAATTATCTGAGTTTATGCTTAAAACAGGAGCAAATATCTGTCATTGGGTATGAACATTACTGGCATTTGAATTAAGTTGTATTTTATGTACACATTGGCTGATATTTGTTATTGTTTTAATCATAAAATCACTTTCACCAGATTTCTTATCTCAAACTTTAAGCTGTTTTTTTTGTGTGTAAAATGTATTTTAAAAAAAGTTATAGAGATCATGTAGAATCAGTGTTTCAACCGCAGAAAGACGTCCATAAAGCAGCTTGTAAACAATGTCAAACAATGTCCATAAACTCATTAGTCAGCTAGAAACATTAACTCTAGAGAGGAGCATTATGATAATTATATGCACCACATTACATAGGATATAGTGCAGCACAATTAATCGAATTTGTAATCGTGATTACAATTACGGATGCCACAATTATGTAATCGTTCAATAAAATGTAATCGCAATTACCAAAAAAAAAATTATCTTAAGTTTTTTTCCCCATTGTTTTTATTTTTATTTTTAGTATGACATTATAATACCATGCATATTTTTACTTTTTTTTTTATTTAAAGACACCAAACCAATGTATGTTTGACTTTTGAGGCTTAATGCTATCAAGCAATAACAATTTCAGGGGAATAATCGACAATTAGGATTTTTGTCATAATCGTGCATCCCTAATAGGCTATTCATTGTCATTTTTAATGTTCTTCAATATTTAATGCATGTGTGTGTGAGCAAGTTTTTTATGACAGCCACCATTTAAATGTTTATATTTTCAAAAAAACTAATTGGAGTAGAAATATGATTATATAATTGTAAAGTTAATATTATAACTTTATTATTTAAAAAAAATGTTGTATACAAATCAGTAAATTCTTACCTTCAATATTATAGTAGGCTAATGTAGTATCAACTGACTCCATTAGTTCAGAGATTTTGTGTTCCTGGAGTAAATTTGCCATGTATTGTACCTGATATACATCCAAAATAATCCATATT